>NC_083715.1:5082661-5393183 GCF_033118175.1 Dama dama | reverse complement strand
ATGTGCATAGAGTCAGGAAACAAGGGAGGATAAGTAATCAGGTTGGGAGCTGGGCCCCAAGAAAAGGACACACATGAGGAGATATATATTACAGCCTTGGAGAATTACCACAGCATGACAGGTTCAGGGTGTATGATGTGATCCTAGACCTGGGATCTGACATCAGGAAGGTGAGCCCACTAGCTGGCTTGAAAGCCAGTACAATGAACAGTAAGGCTCCTAAAAGCTTGGACTCCACTAGTGAAGAGCATGTACACATGTATTTATCTCTGAAACAATGCAGAAAAATCGGACGGAATCTGTGCAGAATGCTGGCCAGCTTCCCAGGACCACCACACTGTGTACCGCATATCCCAAACCACATTCAACACCTACTCTAGCTCTTCTTGCTCCATAGCTGCTTCCATCTGGGGTGAATTTGCCATTCCTGAGGCAGGAAAGAGAATGAACTCAGGAGAAGCAGAATCAGTTCAGACTCAACCCTCAAGAGTTCTGTTCCTGAAAACTGGGAGAAATTCCCAACCTCAAGTCATGTTATTGGGCACTGAGCAGAGCAACAGCCCCGTGATACCTGTCAGTGGCATTAAGCCCTCTGTCTCCAACACCATCTCCTGCCAGTGTGAACACTGCCAGGACACACTGATGTGTCACAAGACGCACACTATTGTCATGTGCAGCTCTCCAAGCAAAACCACTGGGCAAATGTAGACTACACAGGACTGTTCCCACATAAGACCACCCCCTTTACCATGACAGTCATTGTTTCATTTCACCTTATTTCACAAACAAACATAAAAATTAAAAAAAAAAAAAAATGAGAAGCCATGTATATTTGTTTCCAATGAAAGAGAAAGGAAAAAAGGAACATAAACAAAAATTGTAATAGAGAAATCACTTATCAGATTGAATTGAAGAATAACAATAAGAAGAATGCAAAATCAGATAGGGAAAAACATAGATGGACACACTAAATATTTTAACAAGAAATGAGAAGAAAAAAATCCACTCAGATGAAGAATAAAATAATGAAATAGAAACCACTCTACAAAGAAATAACAGAGATGAGGTGATGAAAACTACCCAATCAGAATATCAAATGGATGAACAAATTTCAAAATAAAGGCCAATTTAAAGACTCTCTGGGATAGCATCAAGAGTAGCAGCACCCAAATATTTGGGGTCTCAGAGAGGAAGACATAGAAAGCTGTTGAAATTTTATAGATAAATAAACAGTTCTAATACCTAAAGAAAGAAAGAAACTTAGAAATTCAGGAAGAGAAAGAGCAGAGAGTTCTAGAAATATGAACGCAGACCCACATGAAAACACATCAAAGTTAAATGATCAGTTAACAAGAAAGAGAAATGTAACAATGGAAAAGAAAGTACACGAGATATCTGCAAGGTTATAAGCTGACTTGCTATTTGTGCGGTGGCGTTGCACTGGGCCTCCTCAGAACTGGCAATTTGTTGGAGTTCTTGACTGCTCACAGGAGGTTTTGGGGCCTGATTAGGCCCATGATCGCCTTGTTTGTGTTGCCAACAGATCATTCATGAAGATCTGTGGTTCAATCCCCTGCAGTACTACCTCAAGAAAAGTGACAGAAACACGGGTTTTGTGGGGATCAGGTGGTAGGACCTGAAGTGTGGAGGTCAGGACTCTCTCCTTTCCTAAATGGGGAAACACAGGCTCATTCAAGCTGACTACAAAGCCTGGAGTTGGGTCATGCAGGTTGCAGCTGACAGGCTGTGACAGGAGGCTTGGGGGTTTAATATGACGAAATTTCACTTAAAGAAACTCTGGTTACAGCATGAGAGTCCTAGGTGCCTCTGATGGAGGCAGGGTGAATGAAGAATCACTGTCAGAATGATCCATCCCAATGGGTCCTGCCACCCGCAAACATCCTGCTGCTCAATGAGTTTGAAATTGCATGAGCTCTTCAATCCTGCCCCTCACCCTGGGAAGGCCTATCAGTTGGAAGGGATTTACCTCTGCTTCCCACTTCACTTTTATGCTGACTTTGGCATATTCTGTGAGTTTCCACATCCACTCTTTGGCCATTCTCCACCACCATACAGACAATGTTGGAAGTGGCTTTGGGCTGGTTGGGGACATAACTGAAGAACTGTTGGAGGAAATGAACAGGTATCCCAAAATGGCAAGACGCGGTGCCTGCTGAAGTTATCTCCCGCATTGCTGGACACAGCATCTTCAGCTACTGAAACACATGTTCCCTGTTTGCATCCGGGTCCCTGGGCCTTGCATATATGTGTATATGCATTGCATGTGTTTGTGTCAACTGTATTTGTGTATGCTTCTGTGTGTGTGTGTGTCCAGTCTACTGCAGACACAGAGGTGAAGCACAAAGACGTGAGATGGGGAGCAACTAGAAAAGGACGCACACAGCGTGTACAGACTGGTGGAGAATAGTCGATGTATATCTGTATCTCACAGTCCAGGAGAAGAATGAGGAAATGATGGTCATTGACAATTCAGGAAGGTGGCTCCACAAATGTGGAATTACCTCAAGAGACATAAAAAACCTCAAAATCTCTGCTCTGTTGTTGTGTGTGTTTGTACCGGGAAATGGTAGTGTAGTTTAAGTAGTCACCCGGAGTAAGACAAGTAGAGTAGGGCTTTCAAAACACTGTCTGTAGACCTTTAAGTCTGTGGGATATGAACTGCCCCGTGGAAATGGATGACATGGTAGGGTAGAACCCCGTATTTAGAAGAGACCTAGGTCCTTTGGAAAAGTGCAGAGCCTGGGAGGAGGAGGCCCAGAAAGTGAGCGTACTACACTCGAGACACATTCTACACAAGTGAGAAGGAGAACACCCTGGGCTAGTGTTGCCTAGTATAAGCCAGGACTCTTGCAGAGTGTGTCATACGTTGGCACCATGTGAGAGAAATGACCGCCTAAAATATTTGCTGTAGTTAACCACTGGAGCTTGCTTATGCTCAGGTGGACTGATTTTTTTTTTTCTTTCTTTTCTCCTTGATGACCCAATGTGCCAGAAATCAGTTTTATTCAGTATATGTTACTTGTCTAGCATCATGTATAAATTTGAAATATACATTATTTTCTTCCTTTTTTTGATTTAATTAATTTTATTTAATTGGAGGCTTCCTACTTTACAATTGTGTGGGGTTTTTTGAAATACATTGACATGGATCAACCTTGGATGTACATATGTCTGAAACCCCTTTAACCTACTCTCACCTCCATCATCAACCCATTCCTCTGGTCTTTTGCAAAGCTTTGAGTACCCTGCTTATTGCAATGAATTTGCACTTGTCATCTACTTGAGATAGGGTAACATACCTGTTTCAATGTAGTTCCCTAATATTGGCTCACCTTCCCCCTTAGATTCCAAAAGACTGTTTTAACATCCATGTCTCCTTCACTGTCTTGCATATAGGGTCGTCAATCAGTTCAGTTCAATCCAGTCCAGTCACTCAGTCATGTCCAACTCTTTGCAACCCCATGAATCTCACAAGCAAGGGCTCCCTATCCATCATCAACATCCGGAGTCCACTCAAACACATATCCATTGAGTCGATGATGCCATCCAATCATCTCATCCTCTGCCGTCCCCTTCTCCTCCCGCTCTCAACCTTTCCGAACAACAGGGTCTTTTCCAAAGAGTCAGGTCTTCTCATCGGGAGGCCAAAGTATTGGAGTTTCAGCTTCAACATAAGTCCAATGAACAGCCAGGACTGGTCTCCTTTAGGATGGACTCCTTTAAAGGAGTCCCCCTTTAGGTTGGGTCTCCTTGCATTCAAGGGACTCACAAGAGTCTTCTCCAACACCATAGTTCAAAAGCATCAATTCTTCTGCGCTCAGCTTTCTCTATAGTTCAACTTTCACATCCATACATGACTACTGGAAAAACCATAGCCTTGAGTAAATGCACATTTGTTTACAAAGTAATGTCTCTGCATTTTAATGTGTTGTCTAGGTTTGTCACAACTTTCCTTCCAAGGAGCAAGCGTCTTTTATTTCATGGCCAAGGTCACCATCTGCAGTGATTTTGGAGCCCCCCAAAATAAAGAAAGCCACTGTTTCCACTGTTTTACCATATATTTGCCATGATATCTGCCATATTAGTTTACAGGCCCACAAAAAGTGGGCAAGAGTGTTCCCTTTTCTCCACACCCTCTCCAAAAAATCCTTTACTGCTTTTAGACATTTTGATAATGGCATTCTGACTGCTGTGAGGTGGTATGTCATTGTAGTTTTAATTTCTATTTCTCTAATAATTTAGAATGGGTTCCACTGGAAAAGGTAATGGCAAACCACTTCAATATTCTTGCCTTGAGAACTCCATGAAACCACTTCGATATTCTTGCCTCAAGAACCCCATGAACAGTATGAAAAGGCAAGAAGCTAGGACACTGAAAGATTAATTCCTCAGGTCGGTAGGTGCCCTATATGTTGCTAGAGGGCAGTGGAGAAATAACTCCAGAAAGAATGAAGGGATGGAGCCAAAGAAAAAAACAACACCCAATTGTGGATGGGTCTGGTGATAGAAGCAAGGTTTGATGTTGTAGAGAGCAATATTGCGTAGGAACCTGAAATGTTAGTTCCATGAATCAAGGCAAATTGGACCTGGTGAAACAGGAGATAGGAAGAGTTAACGTAGACATTTTAGGAATCAGTGAACTAAAATGGAATTGAATGGATGAGTTTAACTCAGATATCTACTACTGTGGACAGGAATCCCTTAGAAGAAATGGAGTAGCTATTATAGTCAACAAAAGAGTCCAAAGCGCATTACTTGGATACAATCTCAAAAATGACAGAATGATTTCCATTCATTTCCAAGGCAAAACATTCAATATCTCAGTAATCCAACTCTATGGCCCGTCCAGTAATGCTGAAAAAACTGAAGTAGAACTCTTCTATGAAGACATATAAGACTTTTTTGAACTAACACCAAAAAGAAAAAAAAAGAAAAAAGAAAGAAAGAAAAAGTAAAAAATCCTTTTCATTAAAGGGGACTGGAATGCAAAAGTAGGAACTTAAGTTGGAGTAACAGGCCAATTTGACCTTGGAGTACAGAATGAAGCAGGGTAAATGTTAACAGAGAGAGAGGGTAAATGTTGCCAAGAGAATGCACTGGTCATAGCATACACTCTCTTCCAACAACAGAAGAGAAGACTCTACAAATAGACATCACCAGACAGCCAACACCAAAATCAGACTGATTACATTCTTTGCAACCAAAGGTGGAGAAGCTCTATACAGTCAGCAAATACAAGACCAGGATCTGATTGTGGCTAAGATCATGAACTCCTTATTGCCAAATTCAGACTAAAATTGAAGAAACTGTAGAAAACCACTAGACCATTGAGGTATGACCTAAATCAAATCCCTTATGTCTATACACTGTAAGTGAGAAATAGATTTAGGAGATTAGATCTGATAGACAGAGTGCCTGATGAACAATGGATGGAGGTCCGTGACACTGTACAGGAGATAGGGTGCAAGACCGCCCCCAAGAAAAAGATATGCAAAAATGCAAAATGGCTGCCTGAGGATGTTATAAATAGCTGTGAAAAGAAAAGAGGCAGAAAGGAGAAATATACCCATTTGAATGCAGAAATCCAAAGAATAGCAAGGAGAGATAAGAAAGCCTTCCTCAGCAATCAATGCAAAGAAAGAGAGGGAAACAACAGAATGAGAAAGACTAGAGATATCTTCCAGAAATTAGAGATACCAAGGGAGTATTTCATGGAAATATGGGCTCAATAAAGGATAGAAATTATATGGACCTAGCAGAAGCAGAAGATATTAAGAAGAAGTGGCAAAAATACACAGAATAAATGTACAAAAGGGATCTTCATGACCCAGAAAATCATGAAGATACGATCACTCACACTCACCTAGAGCTGGCATCCTGGAATGTGAAGTCAAGGGAATACCTTGGGAAGCATCACTGTGAATCAAGCTAGTGAAAGTGATAGAGTACAAATGAGCTATTTCAAATCCTAAAAGATGATGCGGTGAAAGTGCTACACTCAATATGTCAGCAAATTGGGAAAACTTATCAGTGGCTACAGGACTGGAAAAGATCAGTTTTCATTCCATTCCCAAAGAAAGGCAATGCCAAAGAATGTTCAAAATTGCACTCATCTCACACACTAGTAAATAATGCTCAAAATTCCCCAAGCTAGGTTTCAACAATACGTGAATTGTGAACTTCCAGATATTCAACCTGGATTTAGAAAAGGCAGAGGAACCAGGGATCAAATTGCCAACATTCACTGGATCATCGAAAAAGCAAGAGAGTTTCAGAAAAAAGACATCTATTTTTACTTTGGTGTGTGGATCACAATAAACTGTGGAATATTCTGAAAGAGATGGGAATACCAGCTAACCTGACCTGCCTCTTGAGAAACCTGTATGCAGGTCAGGAAGCAACAGTTAGAACTGAACATGGAACAACAGACTGTTCCAAATAGGTAAAGGAGTATGTCAAAACTGTATATTGTCACTCTGCTTATTTAACTTACATGCAGAGTACATCATGAGAAACTCTGGGCTGGCTGAATCACAAGCTGGAATCAAGATTGCCAGGAGTAATATTAATAACCTCAGATATGAAGATGACACTACACTTCTGGCAGAAATTGAAAGAGAAGAGTGAAAAAAGTTGGCTGAAATCTCAAAATTCAGAAAACTAAGAAGATGGAATCTGGTCCCATCACTTCATGGCAAATAGATGAAGAAACAGTGGACACAGGGGCTGACTGTATTTTACTAGTCTCCAAAATCAGTGCAGATGGTGATTGCAGCCCTGAAATTAAAAGTTGCTTACTCCTTGGAAGGAAAGTTATGACTAACCTGACAGCATATTAAAAAGCAGAGACATTACTTTGCCAACAAAGGTTGATCTAGTCAAGGCTATGGTTTTTCCAGTAGTCATGTATGGATGTGATAGTTGGGAGTATAAAGAAAGCTGAGTGCCGAAGAATTGATGCTTCTGAACTGTGGTTTTGGAGAAGACTCTTGAGAATCCCCTGGACTGCAAGGAGATCCAATGAGTCATTCCTAAAAGAGATCAGTCCTGGGTGTTCATTTAGGGACTGATGCTGAAGCTGAAACTCCAATACTTTGGCCACCTGATCCGGTTAGCTGACTCATTTGAGAAGATCCTAATGTTGGGATAGATTGAGGGCACAGAAGATGAGATGGCTGGATTACATCACCAACACAATAGACATAGGTTTGGGTGGATTGTGGGAGTTGGTGATTGAGATGGAGGCCCCAAGTACTGTGATTCATTGGGTAGCAAAGACTCAGGCATGACTGAGCAACTGAACTGGAACTGGAACTGAATAATTTAGTGATGTTGAGTGACGTTAAATGATGTTGAACATCTTTTCATGTGTTTGTCAGTTATCTGTATGTTTCCTATGGAAAAATATCTATTTGAATCTTTTCCTCACTTTTTGTTTGGGTTGTTTGTTTTACTAGCATTGAATTGGATGAGTTGCTTCTCTTTTTGAAATTAATCCTCTGTTAGATGTTTCAGTTGTTCTTATTTTCTCACATTCTGAAGGTTGTCTTTCCACCTTACTTATAGTTTTCTTTATTGTCTGTAAACTTATGCTTAATCAGTTTACACTTTAGTTTTTGTGTTTTTTTTTTTTTTTTTCCATTACTTTAGGAATTGGTTCATAGAGAATTTATGTTATCTAGGGCTTGGCCTATGTTTTCCTCTAAGAGTTTAATAGTTTTTGGTCTTACCTTAGGTCTTTAATCCATTTGGAATTTATCTTTGTGTATGGTTTTAGGAGTATTCTAACTTCATTCTTTTACATATAGCTTTCCAGTTTTTCCAGCACCATTTATTGAAGAGGCTGTCTTTGCCCCATTGCATATTCTTCCCTCCTCTGTCAAAACAAGGTGGCCATAGATGCACAGGTTTATTTCTGGGCTTTCTATCCTGTGCCATTGGACTACATTTCTGGTTTTGTGCCAGTAGCATATTGTCTTGATGACTGTAACTTTGTAGTATTATCTGAAGTCAGGAAGGTTGATTCCTCCAGTTGTATTCTTCTTTCTCAAGACTGTTTTGGCTATTTGGGATCCTTTGCATTTCCATAAGAATTGTCAAATGTGTTTGCTCTAGTTGTGTGAAAAATGCATTGGTAATTTGGAAAGATCATATTGAATCTGTAAATCACATTTGATAGTATTGGCATTTTAGCAATATTGATTTTTTCCTTCCCAAGAACATGAAATATCTCATCATCTATTCATGTCGCCTTTGATTTCTTTCTTTAAGGCTAGTTACTCTGTTACTCAGTTCTGACTCTTTGTTACTCTATAGACTGTAGCCCTCCAGGCTCCTCTGTCCATAGAATTCTCCAGGCAAGGATAGCATGGTGGGTTGCCATTTCCTTCTCTAGGGGATCTTCCCAACCCAGGGGCCAATCCCAGGTCTCTCACATTGCAGGTACACTTTTTACAGACTGAGCCACAAGTGAAGCCTTTTATTTCATTTGTTCCTTATGATTTTCTGTGTACAGTTATTTTGACTCATTAGGTAAGTTTATTTCTAGATATTTAATTCTTTTTACTGCAATGGTGGCTGGGATGTATGTCTTAATTTCCCTCTCTGATTTTTCATTGTTAGTATATAGAAATGCAAGTGATTTCCATGCATTAAAATTGCATGCTGCATCTTTTCCATATCGAATGATTACCTCTAGTAATTCCCTCTGATACTATCTTTAGGGTTTTCTATGTACACTTATTATGTCGTCTGCAACCAGTGAGAACTATATTTCTCATTTTCTCATCAGGATTATGTTCATTTGTTTTTCATCTCTGATTGTTGCAGCTAAGGCTTTCAGAAATATGTTGAATAGTAGTGGTGAGAGTAGACACCCGTGCCTTGTTCCTGATCTTAGGGTGAATGCTTTCAATTTTTCACCACCAAGAATGTTTGTGGTAAGCCTATCATATGTGGCCTATAATATGTTGAAGTAGGCTCATTCTAGACCCATTTTTTGAAGAGTTTCAATCATAAATGGGTGCTGAATTTTGTTAAAGCTTTTTCTGCATCTATTGAGGTGATCTTGTGGTTTTCATCTTTCAGTTTGTTAATATAGTATATCACATTGTTTGATTTGTGTGTAGTGAAGAATCCTTGCATTTCTGGAATAAACCAGATTTGGTCATGGTGTATGTGTTTTTTGATGTGTTGTTGACTTTTGTTCGCTAAAATTTTGTTGAGGATTGTTGCATCTGTGTTCATCAGTGATATTGGCCCATACTCTTCCTCTTTTGTGTTTTCTTTCTCTTGTTGGTATCATGGTGATGTTCGCCTTCTAGAATGAGTTTGGAATTGTTCCTTCCCTGCTATATTTTGAAAGAGTTTTACAAGGATAGATATTAACTCTTCTCTAAATGTTTGATAGAATTCTCCTGTGAACTCATTTTGGCCTGGACTTTTGTTTTTCTTGGGGATTCTTGATCACAGCTTCAATTTCAGTGCTTGTAATTTCTATTTCTTCCTGGTTCAGTCTTGGATGTTTGAACTTTTCTAAAAGTGTCTATTTCTTCCTGTTTATTCAATTTATGACCATAGAGTTGTTCATAATAGTCTTTTATAATACTTTATGTTTCTGCATTCTCTGTTTTAACCTCCCCTTTTTCATTTCCAGTTTTCTTGACTTTATTTTCTCATTTCTCCTGATGAGTTTGGTTAAAGGTATGTCTTTATCTTTAGAAAGAACCAGTTTTCAGTTTTATTAATCTTTACTATTGTTTCTTTCATTTGTTTTTCATTTGTTTCTGCTGAAATTTATGGTATCTTTACTTCTACTAATTTTTTCGGTTTTTTGTTCTTCTTTTTCCAGCAGTTGTAGGTGTAAAGTTAGATTTTCTGTTCAATGGTTTTCCTGTTTCTTGAAGTAGAATTTTATTGCTATAAACTTCACTCTTAGACCTGCTTTTCTGCATCCCATAGATTTTGACTTGTCGTGTGTTCATTGTTATTTGTTTCTAGAAGTATTTTTTTTTTTTTAATTTCTCTTTTGATTTCCTCAGTAACCTTTTGGTTATTTAAAAGCATGTTTAATCTCCATGTGTTAGTGCTTCTTAAAGTTTTGTTTTTGTTTTGTATATGATATCTAATCTCATAAACATAGTTGTAGAAGAGGATACTTGATATGATTTCAATTGTCTTAAATTTACTGAGTTTTGATTTGTGACCCAAGATGTGATCTATCCTGGAGAATGTTCCATGTGCACTTGGAAAGAAGGTATATTCTTCTGCATTTGGATGGAAGGTCCTGAAGGTACAAATGAAACCCATGCCATCTTCTTTATCATTTAAACCTTGTGTGTTCTTACTAATTTTCTGTTTTGATAATCTGTCTATTATGAGTGGGGTAATAAAGTTTCCTACTATTGTGCTCCTGTCAATTTCTCCTTTTTATCTGTTAGTGTTTGTGTTATGTTTTGAGGTGCTCCTATGTGTGTGTGTGGGGGGGGGGGCGTAGATGTTTACAGGTGCTTTGTCTTCCTCTTTGATTGATTCCTTGATCATTATATAATGTCCTTCCTATCTCTTGTAATCTTTATATTCAGGGCTATTTTTACTGATATGCAGTTTGCTACTCCAGAACACTTTGGTTACAATTTACAAGGAATATTTTTTTTTTCCTCCATTCACTTTCAGTCTCTATGTGTTTTGATGTCTCGAGGGGGTTTCTTGCTGAGAGCAAAAATAGGGGTCTTCTTTTTGTATCCATTCAGCCAGGCTGTGTCTTTTGAGTATGTAATCTATTTACTTTTAAAGTAATTATTGATATATATGTTCCTATTGATATTTTCTCAATCGTTTGGGGTTGATTTTGTAGATCTTTTTTTCTTCTCTTGTATTTCTTGACTATATAAGACCCTTTAACGTTTGTTGTAAAGCTGCTTTGGTGGCACTGAGTTCTCTTAAATTTTGCTTGTCTGAAAAGCTTTTTGCTTCTTCATCAGTTTTGAATGAGATCCTTGCTGGGGACTAAAATCTTGGTTGTAGATTTTTCTCTTTCAATACTTTAGATATAACCTGTCATCCCCTTCTGTCCTGCAGAGTTTCTGCTGAAAGTTCAGTGGTTATGTGTTTGGGGTTCCCTTGTATGTTACTTGTGTCCTCTTCCTTGATGCTTTTAACTTTCCTTCTCTGTGTTTAATATGTGTTACTTTGATTACTATGTGTCTTGCCATGTTTCTCCTTGGGCTTCTCCTGTATGGAACTCTTTGTGCCTCTTGGTCGTGATTGACTATTTCCTTTTCCATGTTAGGGAAATTTCCAACAATAATCCCTTGAAAAATATTCTCATACACTTTCTTTCAATCTTGTTATCTGGGACCTGTATAATTCAAATGCTGGTGAATTTGCTATTGTCCCTGAGGCCGCTGAGATTATCCCCAGTTCTTTTCCTTCTTTTTACTTTATTCTGCTCTTCAGAGGTTACTTCCACAATTTTACATTCCAGATCATTGATGCCTTCATCTATTTCAGATATGCTGTCATTGATTCCTTCTAGAGTATTCTTCATTTCAGTAATTGTGTTGTTTGTTGCCGTCTGTTTCTTTTTTAATTCTTATTGGTCTTTGTTATAGGATCTTTACATGTTCTCTATTTAGTTTACAAGGTTTCTGATCATCTTTACTATTTTTTCCCCCAGGTCATTTGTCTATTTCCACTTCATTTATTTGAACTCCTGTGTTTATAGTTTGTTCCTCCATTCGTGGAGTACTTCTCTGCATTTTCTTTCTTTCTTTTTTTTTAGTAAACTTTCTGTGTCTGAGTTCTCCTTTGCCTAGGCTTCAAGTTTGAATTATTTCTTTCATTTGATTTCCACACTCTGAAGATTGTTTTAGTGGCTTCTGTGAGCTTCCTATAGGGTGAGATTTGTGCTGAGTTCTTGGTTTTTTGTTTGTTTTTCCTCTTAAGGGCTAGCTTAAATGAGTTAGTAATCCTGTCTGCTGATGATTGGGTTTGTATTTTTGTTTTTTTGTTGTTAAATGAGGCGTCCTGCACAGGGTGCTATCATTGGTTGCTCTCAGGTGATGCTGGGTCTTGTATTCACGTGGTTTAGTTTATGTAAGTTCTCTCTATTTGATACTCAGTAGGGTGAATTATCTGACCATATAGGGTTTTGGAATCAGTGCTCCCATTCCAATGGCTCAGGGCTTGATCTCTGGTCAGAAATAAAGATTCCACCACTGGTTTTCTATGACATTATGTGAGCTCAAACAAGTGTCCAAAAGTGAGAAACCAAAGATGAATCCCAGACAAAAGACAGTTATAAGATAAGACACATAATAACTAAATAAAATGGAATATCCACATTTACTTACGCATGTAAAGGCAAAGTCAAAACAGCTCAAGAAAATGAAGTACAGTAGATTGAACTGGTAAAACTGTAAAACAAAATTTATGTCAAAATGTTAAGAAGAAAACTAATTAAAGCCAAACTGAAAATAAACTAAAGCAAGGTGTTGAGTGGGTATAAAGCAATGAAATAAAATTTTACATATGTTTAGAGGAAAGAAAAAAAAAGCGAAGAAAGAAAAAATATAAAGAAGTTATATAGCATTAGAGGAAGCAATTTTATATACACTGAAGATTAAATGCATGCAGCAAAGAGCTATAGAAAAGAAAACAACTGAACCAACGTGAGAAAATATGATAGGTTTTAAAAAATTAAAATTATAATTAGAAAAAATGAAAACAAGAAGAAGATGAAAGAAAAGAGGAAAACTCCACAGAACTGCCAAAGTTCAATGTAGAGGCAGAGGTTTATAGTAACAATAAAAAATGTGACTAAATATATACATATACATATGGACCCATAAACAAAATCAAAACATTCCAACAAAAATAAAAGGAAAGAAAAAATTATATACACTGGTACAAAATTAAGCAAATACAGCACAAACTGGAAAACAAAGCTAAAGCAAAGGGCCAATTAAGGAATAGCGTAATGAAAATGAAGCTAACAGATACATTGAGAGGAAAGAGAAGTAAAGAATGAAAGAATAGTTTTGCGAAGCTAAATAGAGGCTGATAAGGAAGATTTATACACATTAAAGATTAACTGCAAGGGGGAAAGAACAGTAGGAAAAGCAAGTAAAGGAATAAATGTAGAAAATGATAATAGGGTTAAAAATTAAAATTTAATGAGAGAGGGAGAGAAAGCAAACTCTACAAAACTACAAAGGCACACGTAGAGGAAGCGGTATATAACAACAACAACAACAAAGAGTGACTGGGAAAAGAAAAACTCAAAAGCTTAATTAGATTCCATATTGCCAAAAAAAGGTGACAACTACAACACAGGGGGTGGGCTGGGGAAGGGGGAGAAGAAAGAAAGAAATTCTGAAAGATCTACAGAACAAGTCAAAACGTAAGAAAGAGAAATGTTTCTCTTGAGTGAATGCTGTCAGAGTCCTTTCCCTCACTGGGAGTCATAGTTCACCTCCCCTCCCTAGGATGCCCTCCAACACTCTGCTGATCTCTGGATCTGCTGTGGAGGCAGCTCAGATTCCAATGTGGACCTACTCCTGCGTGTTCTTGGCTCAAACGCCCACAGCTATCAGAACCAGTATGATTTCTTTTGTGGGAGATATCAATTACCTTTTATATATTCCATAGACACAGAGTCTGACTAGTTGATCATGTGGATTTAACCTGCAGCTTGTACAGCTGGTGGGAGGTTTTTGTCTATTCTTCCAAAGACTCTTCCCATGGGTTTCAATTGTGATTTATTTTTTCCAACTCAGCATGTGGGTTGGCCATTAGGGTTTGCTTCTGGGGCTGACCTGGAGGACTTGTGTTTGTCCCATTAGGGCTAGGTGTGGAGGTGGTACAGCTGCTTGAGTTGCAGGGATCCTGGCAGCACCAGTTTCTCAGGGGGGAGTTATCAGTTAGCGCAGAAGGAAATAAAGTGCTCTAGAAAGGTATGGCAACCATTATTGATAAATATGCTCCAGTATTCTTGCCTGGAGACCACTCCCCCATCTGACAGAAAAAGCCTGACAGGGCACAGTCTACTGGGCCTAAAAGAGTGGGAAACTGCCCGAATGATCCTGAGTGCATAGATGCAAGATATGTGTTGCCCGTGGCAGCTTTGTCCTAGTGAGTATTGAGAATGAAGGTGGCATAGCTGATTGGCTTGAGGACACTCTGGTGGTTCCAAGTGTTGCAGGGACATGGACTGCCTCCACCACAGGAATTATGGGCCTATCAAGTCTTTCTTTGAGCCTCTTGTAGCTGGCGATCAGACGGCCTCTTTGACCAGTCTTTTTCTGGGACTCTGCCCACTCAGGCAAGTAGAGGGCTCCCTTGCCTGGGTTTCACTCTGCTACACCATGTGGTTAGGCACATAGAGGGGCCTCCACTGGGATACAAGTCAGTAGATCTGCGGATCAGACGGGTTTTCTGTCTGTTCCATTGGCTTTAATCCCGATTTTGTGCCAATTGCATGCCATGCTGATTACTATAGGTTTTTTTTTTTTTTTTTTCTGCATAGACTGAAGAGGGGAAACCTGCCTCCCCCAGCTCAGTTTTTCTTTCTCCAGTTTGTTTCATTATTCAAAGTCTTCGTGTTTCCATCAAGTTGTAAAGATTTTTTGTTCCAATTCGGTGAGAAAATGTCATTCATAAATTAATAGGGGTTGCACTGAATCTGTAAGCTCCTTTTTGTAGTGTAGCCATTTCCACAGCATTGATTCTTCCAGTCCAAAGAATAGTATATCTCTCATTCCATTTGTGTCATCTTTCATTTGTTTTATCCATAGCTGGTTCTTTTCTGTGCACAAGTTTTTTCTCTGCTTAGGCAGGTTCATTCCCAGAGATTGTATTTTTCTTGTTACAATGGTGAATTAAACTCTTTCCTTAATTTTTGTTTTTGGTTTATTGTTGTTATGTGTAGATTTCTTTGTGTTTATTTTGCATTCAGAAACTTCTCTAAAGTCATTGACTATGTTTACTAATTTTCTGGTCTCATCTTATGATCCTCTGGCATAGTAATATATGTTTGCAAACAGTAACAGTTTTACCCCTTCTTTTCCAGTTTTCTGGAAATTATTTTCTTCTCCTTCTTTGCTGATTGCTGTAGCTAAAACTCACAAGATTATGTTGATTAACAGAGGTAAGAGTTGGCAACTTTGTTTTTTTCATGAACTTAGGCAGCATGTTTCAGATTTTACCTATGAGAAGCATGCAAACAGTGGTTTTATCCATACATGGCCTTTATTAAGTTGAAGAAGATTCTCTCTGTTCCCACTTCTTCTACAGCTTTTATCATAAACGGGTGCTGAATTTTGCCAAAGGCGTTTTCTGCATCTATATCTTAGATGGTTTCGAGAGATTTCCTTGGAAACACCCTTGTTATCTTTCAGTGTTCTTTCCCCCTTTGGCCACCTGATGCAGAGTGCTGTCTCATTAGAGAATGCCCTGATACTGGGAAAGATTGAAGGTAAAAGGAGAAGTGGGTAGCAGATGCTGAAAGGGTTATAGTATCACCAACTCTATGGATATGAGTCTGAACAAATTCTGGGAGATAGGGAAGCTAAGACTGATGGGACACAGGCCATGGGGTTGCAAAGGGATGAACATAAATAAGTGACTGAACAACATTAGCAACACATTCTCTCCTGTTATTGACAGTAGTAGTCATTCTTGACTACTTCATTTTCTATCCCACCATACCCTATCTACATCTCAGTTACACTAATTTTACCACTTACATGCATAGATGCAGCCACATTTGCTGTCATAAATGTCCCCCACTGGCCAAAAATGTATGTGATTTCCCAACTACACATGACCCAGTGTTCTAACCTTTCTCCAGCAGCCATTTATGTTCCTCAGGCACCCTCTACTTTGCTCTAGCCAGAGAAAATTGTCATTCGCCAGCTAAGCCATGCGACAGGAAGCAAGTTCTTGAGGATAAATAAACTTTTAGGATTCTGTATTCTATCATTTTCTCAATCTTCACATTGTTCCTTTAAGTTTCATTTCTTCAATCACACTGAAATTTCAGTCTGTGCTCTGTTCATCTCAGTCTCACTGTCTGTGAAGACACTGTTCTTCTGTTTTCCTTGATTTCCTCTTTTAGAAATGTCTATGAGAGATTATTTTAAATTCTTCTGGGAGTTTTTTTTTTTTTTTTTTTTTTTCAGTCTACAAGTCGTTTTGAGATTTTAATTTTAGATTGACCTGCTTGATGAGCTTTGATAGATTCTCCTTTCCAAATGGAAAAAAAATATGACAACCCACGTCTATTTTAGCTTCTGATTCGACTCGCCTGCATTCAGGAGTAAAGGATTGTTTCTGAATAATACAACCTGCATGGGTGTACTTCTTAGTCACTGAATCATGCCCGACTCTTTGCAACCTCATGGACTGCAGCCCACCAGGCTCCTCTGTCCATGGGCTTTTCTAGGCAAGGATATTGGGTTGGGTACCCATTTCCTTCTCCAGGACAACCTGAATAGTGGAACTAAGAAGAAACATAATTTTTAAGGTTTTAAATCTTAATAAATTCTGGACTTGCAGAAACAATTCCCTAAAAAAAAAAAAAAAATGATTGCAAGTTAAAGTCAACAACTTTGGTTGCCTATCCCAAGATCATCTAAAAATAAAATAATCATTGGCTTCTATGAAAAGCATATTTTTCAGTTACTCATATAGCTGAGGAATATAAAAAAGCAAAATGAAATCTCAGAGATCTATATCATAAATAGAGGAAAATAATGAAATTTGAAACTGAAAGAGAAATTGAAGCTAAGGTATGAATCTTTCTCATTTTTTTCTTGGTGAGTGGTAGTTTGCATTCTTGCTGGTAATTTTTTTTCCCATCAGGATTCCTTAAATCAGGGTCCATACTTGCTATTCAACCCAAGCAAGATGGTAGGCACTGAGAGGGCGTCAGAAGGCAGACAGACTGAAACTGCAATCACAGACAACTAGCCAATCAGATCACATGAACCACAGAATTGTCTAACTCAATGAAAGTAAGCCATGCCGTCTGGGGCCACCCAAGATGCTTGGGTCATAGTGGAAAGGTCTGACAGAACGTGGTCCACTGGAGAAGGGAATGGCAAACCATTTCGGATTTTTTTTTTTTTTTTTTTTTTTTTTTTTGCCTTGAGAACTCCATGAACAGTTTGAAAAGGCGAAAACATAGGACACTGAGAGGTGAACTCCCCCGGTCGGTAGGTGCCCAACATGCTACTGGAGATCAGTGGAGAAATAACTCCAGAAAGAATGAAGGGATTGTGCCAAAGCAAAACCAACATCCAGTTTTTGATGGGACTGGAGATAGAAGCAAGGTCCAACACTGTAAAGAGCAATATTGCATAGGAACCTGGAATGTTAGGTCCATGAATCAAGGCAAATTGGAAGTGGTCAAATAACAGATGGCAAGAGTGAACATCGATAATCTAGGAATCAGCGAACTAAGATGGACTGGAATGGGTGAATTTAACTCAGATGACCATTATATCAATGACTGTGGGAAAGAATCCCTTAGAAGAAATGGAGTAGCCATCAGAGTCAAAAGAAGAGTCTGAAATGAAATACTTGAATGCAATCTCAAAAGTGACAGAGTGATCTCTGTTCATTTCCAAGATAAATCAATCAATATCACGGTAATCCAAATCTATGCCCTGGCCAGTAATGCTGAAGAAATGGAAGCTGAGTGATTCTATTAAAGCCTACCAGACCTTCTCGAACTAACACCCCCAAAAGATGTCCTTTTCGTTATAGGGCACTGGAATGCAAAAGTAGGAAGTCAAAAAACACCAGGAGTAATAGGTAACTTTGGCCTTGGAGTAGAGAATGAAGCTGGGAAAAGGCTAATATAGTTCTGCCAAGAGAATGCAGTGGTCATAGCAAACACCCTCTTTCAACAACACGAGAAGACTCTACACATGGACATCTCCAGATGGACAACATCAAAATCAGATTGATTATATTCTTTACGGCCAAAATGGAGAAGCTCTATACAATCAGCGAAAAAAAAAAAAAAAAGGAACACAACCAGCAGCTGACTCTGGCTCAGATCATGAACTTCTTATTGCCAAATTCACACTTTAATAGAAGAAAGAGGGGGAATCCATTCAGGTGTGACCTATGTCAATCCCTTATGACTCTACAGTGGGAGGGAGACATAGATTTAAGATAGATTTAGATTTAAGAATAGATCTGATAGACAGGGTGCCTGATGAACTATGGTCGGAGGTTGGTGACATTGTACAGGAGACAGGACTCAAGACCACCCCCAAGAAAAAGAAATGCAAGAAAGCAAAATGCCTCTCTGAGGTGACCTTTTAAATAGGTGTAAAAAGAAGAGAAGTGAAAAGCAATGTAGATACATAAAGATATACCTGTTTGAATGCAGAGTTCCAAAGAATACAAGGAGAGCAAAGAAAGCCCTCCTCAGAAATAGAAGAAAGCAGTAGAATGGTAAAGACTAGAGATCTCCTCGAGAAAATTAGAGATAACAAGGGAACATTTAATGCAAAGATGGGTTCAAGAAAGGATAGAAATCATATGGACCTTGCTTTCTTTTAAGAAGCAGAAGCTATTAGGAAGAGGTGGCAAGAGTACCTAGAAGAACTATACAAAAAATATCTTCAAGACCAAGATAATCCGATGGAGAGATCACTCAAACTCACCTAGTGCCAAACATTCTGGAGAGCGACGTCAAGTGGGCCTTAGGAATAATCACTGCAAACAAACCTAGTGGAGGGATAGCATTCCCTCCAGTTGAGCTATTTTATTTATTTATTTTTTCATTTATTTTTATTAGGTGGAGGCTAATTACTTTACAATATTATAGTGGTTTGTGCCATACATTGACATGAATCAGCCATGGATTTACATGTGTTCCCCATCCCGATCTCCCCTCCCACCTCCCTCCCCATCACATCCCTTTAGGTCTTCCCAGTGCACCAGCCCTGAGCACTTGTCTCATGCATCCAACTTGAGCTGGAGATCTGTTTCACCCTTAATAGTATAGTTGTTTCAATGCTATTCTCGCAGAACATCCCACCCTCGCCTTTTCCCACAGAGTCCCAAAGTCTGTTCTGTACATCTGTGTCTCTTTTTCTGTTTTGCATATAGGGTTATCAGTACCATCTTTCTAAATACCATATATATGCATTAGTATACTGTATTGGTCTTTATCTTTCTGGCTTTTCACTCTGTATAATGGGCTCCAGTTTCACCCATCTCATTAGAACTGATTCAAATAAATTCTTTTTAATGGCAGAGTAATATTCCATGGTGTATATGTACCACTTGTTTCCTTATCCATTCGTCTGCTGATGGGCATCTAGGTTGCTTCCATGTCCTGGCAATTGCAAACAGTGCTGCGATGAACATTGGGGTGCACGTGTCTCTTTCAGATCTAAATTCCTCGGTGTGTATGCCCAGGAGTGGGATTGCTGGGTCATATGGCAGTTTATTTCCAGTTGTGTAAGGAATCTCCACACCTTTCTCCATAGCGGTTGTACTAGTTTGCACTCCCACCAACAGTGTAAGAGCGTTCCCTTTTCTCCACACCCTCTCCAGCATTTATTGCTTGTAGACTTTTGGATAGCAGGCATCCTGACTGGTGTGTAATGGTACCTCTCTGTGGTTTTGATTTGCGTTTCTCTGATAATGAGTAATGTTGAGCATCTTTTCATGTGTTTGTTGGTCATCTGTATGTCTTCTTTGGAGAAATGTCTGTTTAGTTCTTTGGCCCGTTTTTTGAATGGGTCATTTATTTTTTTGGAATTGAGCTGCAGGACTTGCTTGTATATTTTTGAGATTAAACCTTTGTCTGTTGCTTCATTTCCTATTATTTCCTCCCATTTTGAGGGCTGTCTTTTCACCTTGCTTATAGTTTCCTTTGTTGTGCAAAAGATTTTAAGTTTCATTAGGTCCCATGTATTTCTGCTTTTATTTCCAATATTCTGGGAGGTGGGTCATAGAGGAGCCTGCTGTGATTTATGTCAAAGAGTGGTTTGCCTATGTTCTCCTCTAGGAGTTTTATAGTTTCTGGTCTTACATTTAGATCTATGACCCATTTTGAGTTTATCTTTGTGTATGGTGTTAGAAAGTGTTCCAGTTTCATTTTCTTACAAGTGGTTGACCAGCTTTCCCAGCACCACTTGTTAAAGAGGTTGTCTTTTTTCCATTGTATATCCTTGCCTCCTGTGTCTAAAATAAGTTGTCCATAGGTTTGTGAACTTATCTCCGGGCTTTCTATTCTGTTCCATTGATCTACATTTGTGTCTTTGTGCCAGTACCATACTATCCTGATGACTGTGAATTTGTAGTAGAGCCTGAAGTCAGGCAGGTTGACTCCTCCAGTTCCATTCTTCTTTCTCAACATTGCTTTGTCTATTTGAGTTTTTTTGTATTTCCATACAAACTGTGAAATCATTTCTTCTAGTTCTGTGAAAAATACCATTGGTAGCTTGATAGGGATTGCACTGAATCTAATCTATAGATAACAATATTGATTCTTCCATTCCTCAAACACGTTATATTTCTCCGTGTATTTGTGTCCTCTTTGATTTCTTTTATCAGTGTACTATAATTTTCTATATATAGGTCTTTCGTTTCTTTAGGTAGATCTACTCCTAAGTATTGCATTCTTTTTGTTGCCATGGTGAATGGTATTGTTTCCTTAATTTCTCTGTCTGTTTTCTCATTGTTAGTGTATAGGAATGCAAGGGATTTCTGTGTGTTAATTTTGTATCCTGCAACATTACTGATTAGCTCTAGTAATTTTCTAGTAGAGTCTTTAGCGTTTTCTATGTAGAGGATCATGTCATCTGCAAACAGTGAGAGTTTTACTTCTTCTTTTCCCATCTGGATTCCTTTTATTACTTTTTCTGCTGTGATTGCTGCGGCCAACATTTCCAAAACTATGTTGAATAGTAGTGGTGAGAGTGGGCACCCTTGTCTTTTTCCTGACATTAAGGGAAATGCTTTCAATATTTCACCGTTGAGGAAAATGTTTGCTGTGGGTTTGTCATATATAGCTTTTATGATGTTGAGGTATGTTCCTTCTATGCCTGCTTTCTGGAGAGTTTTTATTATAAACAGATGTTGAATTTTGCCAAAGGCTTTTTCTGCCTCCATTGAGATAATCATATGGATTTTATTTTTCAATTTGTTAATGTGGTGTATTACATTGATTGATTTGTGGATATTAAACAATCCTTGCATTCCTGAGATAAAGCCCACCTGGTCATGATGTATGATCTTTTTAATATGTTGTTGGATTCTGTTTGCTAGAATTGTGCTAAGGATTTTTGCATCTATGTTCATCAGTGATATTGGCCTGTAGTTTCCTTTCTGTGTGTGACATCTTTGCCTGGTTTTGGTATTGGGGTGATGGTGGCCTCATAGAATGTGTTTGGAAGTTTGCCTTCTTCTGCAATTTTCTGGAAGAGTTTGAGTAAGATAGCTGTTCAGTTCAGTTTAGTTCCGTCACTCAGGTGTGTCTGACTCTTTGAGACCCCATGAATCGCAGCACTCCAGGCCTCCCTGGCCATCACAAACTACCGGAGTTCACTCAAACTCACGCCCATCGAGTCAGTGATGCCATCAAGCCATCTCATCCTCTGTCATCCCCTTTTCCTCTTGCCCCCAATCCCTCCCAGCATCAGGGTCTTCTCCAACGAGTCAACTCTTCGCATGAGGTGGCCAAAGTATTGGAGTTTCAGCTTCAGTGTCAGTCCTCCCAATGAACACCCAGGACTGATCTCCTTTAGGATGGCCTGATTGGACCTCCTTGCAGTCCAAGGGACTCTCAAGAGTCTTCTCCAAGACCGTAGTTCAAAAGCATTAATTTTTCGGCACTCAGCTTTCTTCACAGTCCAACTCTCACATCCATACATGACCACTGGAAAAACCGTAGCCTTGACCAGACGGACCTTTGTTGGCAAAGTAATGTCTCTGCTTTGTAATATGCTATCTAGGTTGGTCATAACTTAACTCCCAAGTAGTAAGCGTCTTTTAATTTCATGGCTACAGTCACCATCTGCAGTGACTTTGGAGCCCCAAAGAACAAAGTCTGACGCTGTTTCCACTGTCTCCCCATCTATTTCCCATGAGGTGATGGAACCAGATGCCATGATCTTAGTTTTCTGAATGTTAAGGTTTAAGCCAAAATTTTCATTCTCCTCTTTCACTTTCATCAAGAGGCTTTTTAGTTCCTCTTCACTCTCTGCCATAATGGTGGTGTCATCTGCATATCTGAGGTTATTGATATTTCCCCCGGCAATCTTGATTCCAGCTTGTGCTTCTTCCAGCCCAGCATTTCTCATGATGTACTCTGCATATAAGTGTGATAAGCAGTGTGACAATATACAGCCTTGATGTACTCCTTTTCCTATTTGGAACCAGTCTGTTGTTCCATGTCTAGTTCTCACTGTTGCGTCCTGATCTGCATACAGCTTTCTCAAGAGGCAGGTCAGGTGGTCGGTATTCCCATCTCCTTCAGAGTTTCCCACAGTTTATTGTGATCCACACAGTCGAAGGCTTTGGTGTAGTCAGTAATGCAGAAATAGATGTTTTTCTGGAACTCTCTTGTTTTTTTGATGATCCACCGGATATTGGCAATTTGATCTCTGGTTCCTTGGCCTTTTCTAAAACCAGCTTGAACATCTGGAAGTTCTTGATTCATGTATTGCTGAAGCCTGGCTTGGAGAATGGTGAACATTACCTTACTAGCGTGTGAGATGAGTGCAATTGTATGGTAGTTTGAGCATTCTTAGATAGGTGTTAGCTCTTCTCTAAATTTTTGGTAGAATTCAACTGTGAAGCCATCTGGTCCTGGGCTTTTGTTTTCTGGAAGATTTCTGAGTACAGTTTCGATTTCCGTGCTTGTGATGGGTCTATTACGATCTTTGAATTCTTCCTGGTTCAGTTTTGGAAAGTTATACTTTTCTAAGAATTTGTCTATTTCTTCCAAGTTGTCCATTTTATTGGCATACAGCTGCTGGTAGTAGTCTCTTATGATCCTTTGTATTTCAGAGTTGTCTGTTGTGATCTCTCCATTTTCAGTTCTAATTTTGTAGATTTGGTTCTTCTCCCTTTGTTTCTTGATGAGTCTGGCTAACGGTTTGTCAATTTTACTTACCTTTTCAAAAAACCAGCGTTTAGATTTGTTGATTTTTGCTATGGTCTCTTTTATTTCTTTTACATTTTTTTCTGATCTAATTTTAAAGACTTTTTTTCCTTCCACTAGCACAGGGGTTCTTCATTTCTTCCTCTTCTGGTTGCTTTAGGTGTAAAGTCAGGTTATTTGTTTGACTTTCATCTTGTTTCTTGAGGTAAGCCTGTATTGTTAAAAACCTTCCCCTTAGCACTGCTTTTCCAGTGTCACATAGGTTTTGGGTTGTGTTTTCATTTTCATTCGTTTCTATGCATGTTTTGATTTATATTTTTATTTCTTCTATGATTTGTTGGTTATTCAGAAGCATGTTATTTAGCCTCCATATGTTGGAATTTTTAATATATTTAATTTTAAAATTTGATAATTTTTGAAAATAATATATTATAAATATACAATACATAATTTCTATATTAAATATATAATATAACAGCACAATATTTATAATTGTTATATCTTCTTCTTGGATTGATCCTTTGATCATTATGCAGTGTCTTTCTTTGTCTCTTTTCACAGCCTTTATTTTGAAGTCAATTTATCTGATATAAATATTGCGACTCCTGCTTTCTTTTGGTCTCCGTTTCCGTGAAATATTTTTTTCCAGACCTTCACTTTCAGTCCGTAAGTGTCCCTTGCTTTGAGGTGGGTCCCTTGTAGACAGTATATATAGGGGTCTTGGTTTTGTATCCATTCAGTCAGTCTTTGTATTTTCGTTGGGGCATTCAACCCATTTAGATTTAAGGTAACTATTGATAAGAATGGGCCCATTGCCATTTGCTTTGTTGTTTTGGGTTCACTTTCATACAACCTTTCTGTGTTTCCTGTCTAGAGAAGATCCTTTAGCATTTGTTGAAGAGCTGGTTTGGTGTTGCTGAATTCTCTCAACTTTTGCATGTCTGGAAAGCTTTTGATTTGTCCTTCATATCTGAATGAGATCCTTGATCAGTACAGTAATCTGGGTTGTGGGTTATTCTCTTTCATTACTTTAAGTATGTCCTGCCATTCCCTTGTGGCCTGAAGTGCGGGGAGCCAGCCTGACTGCTCAGGCTCTTTCTTGGCCCTGAGACAGATCAAGAAGTCCCTCTCTGTCCTGCCACCCCTGATTTATTAAAGTGCAAATTGGCCTTTCTCATCTCCCTCAAGGAAATTGGTGCAGCCACCTTTTGCCCATTCTCCTGACTCTGATAAGGTTGTCAGGCTTCTGCGAATGGTTTATGTCTAGGCAATCTTTAACTGATTGTAAGACGCCAGTGCCATGCTCTGCTAGTCTTAGAGTCGAGATAAAATTCCTGTCTGCAGTTCTGCACGTATGCATGTCTTTGATCTAAAATTTAGTGAGTCCTGTTAGCATATATATGGATGTTACCCCTCAATAAAGTCGTCGGAATCAGTCACAAGCTGACTCCGCCCTTCTCAACCCCATCTTTCCGAGTCTTTTCTTTCTCAGGTGCTCTGGTGATTGCGTCCTCGACCTGTTCATTTGCTGGCAGGCCCGGCAAGTGGCGCCTGAACTTAGGGACGTGAGCGGATCCCAGCGCCCAGCCACCTGAAATATTGAAAGTGATCCCGGAAGGAAACCTCACCTATTCAGGTTTCGTTGGAAAACTGTGGGTGGAGAGGGTATAGTTGAGAGTAAAAATTATGGGGCAAAGTAATAGTAGGCAGTTCTTTGTTTCTATGTTAAAAACTATGCTAAAAGCTAGAGAAATTTCTGTGTCTAAACAGAAACTAGAAAGATTTCTTGCCTTTGTGGAGGAAACTTGTCCCTGGTTCCCGGAGGAAGGAACTGTTAGCCTCGAAACTTGGGCAAAGTTAGGAGAACAAATTCAAATGGTCTATACCCTCCGTAGACTGGACAAAGTTTCTCTTGATGCTTATTCTCTATGGACTCTAATAAGGGATTGTTTAAACCCAGAACACGAGAGTAGGAAACTTGAAACAGCCTTGAAACTTATAACACCCAAGTGTTCAGGTGTCCCCCAACAGGTAGCAGAGCACATATATGACTCCCCAATTGTTCCAGGTTCCAGAAAAAAGGATAATGAGACTACTGCTGTCGAACAAGACTCAGATTCGGACCTTTCTCCTGATGAGGAAGACGATTTAAAAGAGCAGGCTTTTGAGCATAACGAAGAAGGATGGGATGCCTTTATAGTAACTCAGCAAAAGAATAAAGACCAAGGCCCCCCTTTTTCTGAACTTAGAGAGATGCTAACATCCATATCTCAGAGAATGGAACAACTAGACTTATTGCCCATGAATACAACTAAGCCGTTGCACTCTAAAACGCCATCTGTTGTAGCCGGTTTAGATCCTGACCCGCTGCTGCCGCCCGTCCCGCTCCCTCCCCCTCCTCTCCCCGTCCCGCTCCCTCCCCCTCCTCTCGCAGAAGCGCCTTTGATTCCAACAGCGCCTGTATACGTCCCATCTAGCCTAAAAAAGCCAGTCCTTTCACCACTTCAAATGGCTGTGAAAACAGCCCGAGAACAGGTTGAAAATCTTGAGGGATATTCTATGATTTTCCCTGTCTTTCAAGATGCTAATCATTGCAGGTGTCATGAGCCCCTGCCTTTTAAACAGCTGAAAGACCTAAAACAGGCTTGCACCCAATACGGGCCTACTGTGCCATTTACTCTAGCCATAATTGAAAGTCTTTCATCTCAATACTTGCCTCCTAATGATTGGAAGGGTGTTGCGCGAGCCTTTCTCTCAGGAGGTGATTATCTCTTGCGGCGCTCAGAATACACCGAGGTCTGTGGCATCACTGAAGATGTAACCACCGTAACGGGCTGTAGGTTACTTTTGACATGCTAATGGGAGAAGGACAATTTCGAGACCTTAATCAACAACTGACCTACCCTGAACAAGCTTATCCACAAATTAATGAGGCAGCCTTAAAAGCATGGAAAAGGCTCCCTGCCTCAAATAGGAAGGCTGAAGACTTATCAAAGTTTTGACAGGGGCCTGACGAGCCTTATCAGGACTTTGTCACTCGACTTCTCGAGGCAGTGTCAAAAATTATAGGAGATGAAGAAGCCGGCACTATTGTAACTAAACAGATGGCATATGAGAATGCTAGTACTGCTTGCCAGGCTGCTTTAAGACCTTAGAGGAAAAAGGGAGGTTTAGCGGATTATGTAAGAATTTGTGCTGACATTGGCCCTTCCTATCTTTAGGGATTGTCTATGGCTGCTGCTATCCAGGGAAAAACTATCAAGGAAGTTTTATATCAACAAACTAAGAACAAGGGTAGTGTAAAGAAGGGAGGGCCTCCTGGCAGTTGTTTCTCATGTGGACAATTGGGACACCGCATGGCACAATGCTCTAAGAGAAACAACGTAGATAGCACCAAGAATCCTAAGGTATGCCTTAGATGTAAGAAAGGAAAACACTGGGCTAGAGACTGCAGATCTAAGACAGATGTGGATGGCAAACCTCTTCCGCCGCAGTCGGGAAACTGAGTGAGGGGCCAGCCCCAGGCCCCGAAACAGTGTTATGGGGCACTTCAGAACGAACTTCAGCCCAACCTAACCGGCCCGATATTAAGAGCCTCCTCCGAGCTACCTCAGGCAGCACAGGATTGGACTTGTGTGCCGCCGCCCACACAGTACTAACACCTGATATGGGGATGCAAGCCATTCCCACTGGAGTTTTCGGGCCTTTACCAAAAGGAACTGTAGGCTTAATTATTGGCAGAAGTAGTTGGACCATGAAAGGCTTATCGGTATCCCCTGGAGTAGTTGATGCAGATTATACGGGAGAACTCAAAATTATGGCCCACGCACCTTTAAAGATAATCAGTATTCCCACAAATCAACGAATAGCCCAGTTAGTTCTGTTGCCTCTTCACATGGAGGGGAAAGTTGCCTCTAAACGAGAGCACAATACTGATAGTTTTGGTTCATCTGATGTATACTGGGCGCAGTCTATTTCTGCTGAATGGCCTAAATTAGGCCTTTTTATTGAGAATAAACCATTTTCAGGAATTTTAGATACTGGTGCATATGTATCAGTTATAGCTGAGGAGCATTGGCCTCAGCCATACTGAGGCTCAAACAAGAAGCTTACTCCACTTTGAGGGGAATAGGACAGTCTCAAAGTCCACAGCAGAGCAGCCGCATCCTGCACTGGAGGGACTCTGAAGGACATGAAGGAGATTTCCAGCCCTTTATTCTCCCTCATCTCCCAGTCAATTTATGGGGAAGAGAAGTTATGCAACAAATGGGAGTTTATATGTTTGCCCCAAAATAAAGCTGTTTCTAACATGATGTTAAACCAAGGACTCCTCCCTCAACAGGGGCAAGGAAAAGATAATCAAGGTAATTACTCAACCCATATTGCCCTACTCAAAACCGTTCAGATCTGGGCTAGGATGTTTTCAATGGGGGTTACTGATTCTCCTGTAATCCATGCAGACTCAAACAGTTGGAAAACTGATGAGCCTGTCTGGGTTGATCAGTGGCCCCTGACCAAACAAAAGATTGCTGCAGCCGAGCAGTTGGTACAGGAGCAATTGCATTTAGGACATATTGAGCCTTCTAATTCACCTTAGAATTCCCCTATATTTGTTATTAAAAAGAAATCTGGCAGATGGAGATTGCTTCAAGATCTTTGAAAAGTTAATGAGACCATGGTGGTTATGGGACCACTCCAGCCTGGTTTGCCCTCACCTGCTGGGATGCCACGTGCAACCTATAAAATAATTATAGATTTAAAAGATTGTTTTTACACCATACCCCTGCAACCTAATGATTGTCATCGCTTTGCTTTTAGCATCCCCTCCACAAATTTTAAACAGCCTGCACGAAGATATCATTGGAAAGTTCTTCCGCAGGGTATGGCTAACAGCCCCACACTTTGTCAAAAACTTGTTGATCAGGCGATTGACCCCGTTCGAAAGGCTTATCCTGAAGTTTATTTAGTTCATTATATGGATGACATTTTACTTGCTCATTGTATAGAGGGTATTCTTTTGCAAGCGTATGACCTGCTATTGCTTCAATTAACTAAATTTGGATTGCAAATTGCTTCTGAAAAAATACAACGATCCCCGCCATTTTCTTATTTGGGGTTTAGGCTAGAGAGATAGACCTTTCGAGTGCAGAAACTTCAGATTCGAAAAGACAATCTGAAGACTTTAAATGACTTTCAGAAATTATTAGGGGACATAAATTGGATCCGTTCCTATCTAAAATTGACTACTGGAGAATTGAAGCCTTTGTTTGATATTTTGAAAGGATCCACTGACCCTTCCTCCCCTAGAATACTAAACGATGAGGGGAGAGCTGCTCTGGCCCTAGTTGAACAGGCCCTCTCTCAGCATTTTGCTACCTACTGTGATTTTTCTCAACCGTGGGGACTATATGTGTTTCCCTCTAAACATACCCCGATGGCAGTGTTATACCAAAATGCTCCCTTACAGTGGATCCATTTACCTGTATCGCCTTCAAAAGTTCTTACTCCTTTTTTGATTTCATTAGCCTCCTCGTTGCCAAAGGAAGGCGTCTTTCCAGAGAAATGTTGGGAGTCGATCCTGCTTACATTTATGTGCCCTATACCAAAGAACAGCAGGGATGGCTTTTTCAGTTTAATGACTCGTGGGCTTTGGCTTTTTCCTCCTTTACAGGTCAAATTATTAATCATTTACCTTCTGATAAATTTTTTTCATTTTGCCAGCCAGCATTCATTTATTTTTCCAAAGAATGTTTCTAATGTTCCTATTCAAGATGCTCTTACGATCTTTACTGACGGATCCTCCAATGGAACTGCTGCCTTTGTGGTTAATGATACCCCTTTCTCCTGTCAGACAAACTATGCATCGGCTCAAGAAGTAGAGCTTTCAGCCGTTCACAAAGTATGTTCACGATATCCCTCACAGTCTTTTAATTTGTTTACTGATAGCAAATACATTGCTCATGCTTTGCAATATATAGAAACCGTTCCCTTTATTTCTACTGTGAATTCTAACATTCAACATTTGTTACGTTCAATTCAGTCTCTGCTGCAACAGCGCACTTTACCCTGCTTCTTTGGGCATTTATGTGCCCACACTGGACTTCCTGGACCTCTATCTATGGGAAATCAAATGGCTGATTCTCACACTAGAGGTTTTCTTTCATAGGTGGAAGCAGCACAACGATCACATGTGCTACATCACCAAAATAGTAATACTCTTCATTTGCAATTTCAAATCCCTCGAGAGACTGAACGACAAATTGTTAAATCTTGTTCTGTTTGCCCTAAGTTTCTCCCAGTTCCATACCTTGGCATTAATCCTCGCGGGCTTCTACCGAATCATCTTTGGCAAATGGATGTCACTCATGTCCCTTCCTTTGGTCATTTAAAGTACACTTCTGGGCACACACACTGAGGAAACCAGATCTTAAAGAGACACGTGCACCCCAATGTTCATCGCAGCACTGTTTATAATAGCCAGGACATGGAAGCAACCTAGATGCCCATCAGCAGATGAATGGATAAGGAAGCTGTGGTACATATACACCATGGAATATTACTCAGCCATTAAAAAGAATTCATTTGAACCAGTCCTAATGAGATGGATGAAGCTGGAGCCCCTTATACAGAGTGAAGTAAGCCAGAAAGATAAAGAACATTACAGCATACTAACACATATATATGGAATTTAGAAAGGTGATAGTGATAACCCTATATGCAAAACAGAAAAAGAGACACAGAAATACAGAACAGACTTTTGAACTTTGTGGGAGAATGTGAGGGTGGGATATTTCAAAAGAACAGCATGTATACTATCTATGGTGAAACAGATCACCAGCCCAGGTGGGATGCATGAGACAAGTGCTCCGGCCTGGTGCACTGGGAAGACCCAGAGGAATCGGGTGGAGAGGGAGGTGGGAGGGGGGATCGGGATTGGGAATACATGTAAATCCATGGCTGATTCATATCAATGTATGACGAAACCCACTGGAAAAAAATAATAATAATAAAAAATAACATCTCAAAAAATAATAATAATAAAGTACGTTCCTGTATCTATTGACACCTTTTCAGGATATATTGTGGCATCCTTACAGACTGGTGAAGCCGCAAAACATTCTATCTCGCATTGTCTTTATGCTTTTTCCATTTTAGGCACGCCAAAGATTATAAAACTGATAATGGCCCCGGCTATGTTTCCTCTGCCTTCAAAAATTTTTGTTCCTCTTCTTCTATCACCTTAAAAACAGGCATTCATTATAATCCACAGGGTCAAGGCATCATGGAACGTGCTAATCAAACTTTGAAACTACAGCTTCACAAAATACAGAGGGGGGAGCTCTACCCCCTTCTATCCAGAAATTACCTTAATCAAGCTTTATATATTTTAATTTTTTTTTAATTTTAGAAAAAGAAGGACATTCAGCCGTGCAGAGATTTTGGGACCCTCAGATTTCCAGCAAAAGGCCGATGGTCTTGTGGAAGGACCCGCTAGATAATAACTGGCATGGCCCAGATCCCATGTTAATTTGGGGGAGGTGTCATGTATGTGTTTTCCCACAGGATTCTGAAGCACCGCGCTGGCTCCCGGAAAGGCTGGTACGCCAGACAGAGGAGATCACTGAACCAGCAATTAGGTCGGCTGACTTTACAGCAGAGAACTACATTCCCAACGGCACAGCAGATGCATGAGTTCATCTTACAAGCACGAAGGATGGCTGCCGACACTACTCAACCTCAATATGCGCTGGCTTACATTGCCCTCGCTTTGGCATGCGCGGTAATGAATCAAGCCTTCCCTCAGGCTGAAGCCAATGCTTTCGTTTCCTGGGCTCATTCTTATGCTGATTTTTACAATGAAACAGCCTGTTGGGTCTGCACAAACCTGCCATTATCGGTTACCGAAGGATTGCCTTGGTGGGTGCTTCCCTTTCCAAAAAATGAAACTTTGGCTTTAGGTGATTTTTTAAAAGAATGTCAGAAGAAACATTGAAGCTTAATTACAGTTAATTTTGATATAGATTCTCGATGCTCTGATCCTTTACACGCTTCTTCTTTTTATTTTAATGTAACACAAAGTTATCAGGAAATTGTTAATGCGTACTTATATTACAAAGATAGATCTGTCTCTTCTCCTAATGATTTTAATCGATTTGAGGGTGACTACTACCAAGTTTGGGATTAATATGTCTGGATGACCCCTGAAAAAAAGGACAGCTACTGACCCCTGCCGACATTTGCTGAGAGCAAAAGACTCATGTACCAACATTTGGAGGCCGGGAATTTCCAGGATATCACATGAAACATATGGGACTATTGCCTACCCACAAATGTAAGACTGTAATGGATGTAACGTTTATTGTCAACAAGTCTGTTATATGGCCAGGGACAGATTGGGAAAATAGCCCTGGTATAAGATGGGTAGCCCCAAATAACACTCGATGGATTTGTGGATACAACCTTTAGCCCTGGCTCCCTGTAGAATGGGTGGGGAGATGTACCCTAGGATTTGTGTTTGCCCCTGGGAGAATTCATAAGCAAAAAATTAGTCATCCTGTTAATTTACCTTATGTTAAAGCCTGGTGGTCACGCTCTGTTTTTCATTGGTATGATTATTTAGCCTCAATTTTTGTGCCCTCTTTAGGAGCCACTGATATTATGCTCAGGGTAGAGGCTTTGAACAATTTTATAAAACAAGCTTTGACAGATACTAGAAGAGCTTTAGAGGCTCTTAATGAAGAACAAAAACAGATGAGAAAAGCCGTTCTACAGAATCGTATGGCTCTGGATATTCCAACAGCCTCTCAAGGGGGAACATGTGCCTTAACAAAAATGGAGTGTTGTGTATATATTCCTGATTATTCCTGAAATGTTTCTGATGCTTTAGAAGATATGAAACAACAAGGGGCCGCTATATTTTTCTGACTCCAGCATTTGGAGTCAGATATCTGCCTGATTTCATGGTGGTTGGTGGAAATCTATAATTTTTATCATTATATGCATATTATTCTTGCTGTGTTTTGGCCCTTGTATTTGTCAATGCATATCTGAGATGATAAATAAAAGATTGCTGATATTTTCCTGTTTGCAAACGTGGCCATTTCCCTTGAGAGAGATATAATGGCCATTAGTCAAAAGGAAAAGGGGAGATGCGGGGAGCCAGCCTGACTGCTCAGGCTCTTTCTTGGCCCTGAGCGAGATCAAGAGGTCCCTCTCTGCCCCGCCACCCCTGATTTATTAAAGTGCAAATTGGCCTTTCTCACCTCCCTCAAGGAAATTGGTGCAGCCACCTTTTGCCCATTCTCCTGACTCTGATAAGGTTGTCAGGCTCCTGTGAATGGTTTATGTCTAGGCAATCTTTAACTGATTGTAAGACGCCAGTGCCATGCTCTGCTAGTCTTAAAGAGTTGAGATAAAATTCCTGAGCTAAAACTAGTGTCTGCAGTTCTGCACGTATGCCTGTCTTTGATCTAAAATTTAGTGAGTCTTGTTAGCATATATATGGATGCTACCCCTCAATAAAGTCGTCGGAATCAGTCACAAGCTGACTCCGTCCCTCTCAACCCCATCTTTCCGAGTCTTTTATTTCTCAGGTGCTCTGGTGATTGCGTCCTCGACCTGTTCGTTTGCCGGCAGGCCCGACACTGAAGAGTTTCTATTGAAAGATCAACTGTTATCCTTATGGGAATCCCCTTGTGTGTTATTTGTTGTTTCTTCCTTGCTGCTTTTAATATTTGTTCTTTGTGTTTGATCTTTGTTAATTTGACTAATATTTGTCTTGGGGTGTTTTGCCTTGGGTTTATCCTGTTTGAGACTCTCTGGGTTTCTTGGACTTGTGTCACTATTTCTTTCCCCATTTTGGGGAAGTTTTCAACTATTGTCTCCTCGAGTATCTTCTCATGGCCTTTCTTTTTGTCTTCTTCTTCTGGGACTCCTATGATTTGAATGTTGGGGCACTTCACATTGTTCCAGAGGTCCCTCTGGGGTCCTCATTTCTTTTAATTCTTTTTTCTTTCTTCCTCTCTGCTTCATTTATTTCCACCATTTTATCTTCTACCTCACTTATCCCATCTCCTGCCTCCATTATTCTACTGTTGGTTCCCTCCAGAGTGTTTTTGATCTCATTTACTGCATTATTCATTTTTAATTGACTCTTCTTTTATTTCTTCTAGGTCTTTGTTAAACATCATTTGCATCATCTCAATCCTTGTCTCCAGGTTATTTATCTGTAATGCTATTTTGTGTTCAAGATTTTGGATCATTTTTATTATCATTATTCTAAATTCCTTTTCAGGTATATTCCCTATCTCCTCCTCTTTTGTTTGGCTTGGTGGACATTTTTCATGTTCCTTTTCCTGCTGGGTATTCCTCTGCCTTTTCATCTCATTTAGGTTGCTGTGTCTGGGGTGACCTTTTTGTATTCTGGTAGTCTTTGGTTCCATTTTATTGTGGAGGTTTCTCCGAGTGGGTGGGGCTGGATGTTTGTCTTGTCGAGGTTTGCTGGTTAGGGAAGCTTGTGTTGGTGTTCTGTTGGGTGGAGCTGGATTTCTTCTCTCTGGAGTGCAATGGAATGTCCAGCAGTGAGTTTTGAGACGGGTCTATGGGTTTGTTGTGTCTTTGGGCAGCCTGTATATTGATGCTCAGTGCTATGTTCCTGCATTGCTGGAGAATTTGCATGGTATGTCTTGCTCTGGAACTTGTTGGCTCTTGGGTGGTGGTTGGTTTCAGTGTAGGTATGGAGGCTTTTGGATGATCTCTTATTAATTAATGTTCCCTGTCATTTAGGAGTTCTCCAGTGTTCTCAGTTTGGGGGCTTAAACCCCTTGCCTCTGGATTTCAGTCTTATTCTTCCAGTAGACTCAAGACTTCTCCATCCATACAGCACTAATAATAAAACGTCTAGATTAATGCTGAAAGGATTCTCTACAGTGAGGGACCTCCAGAGAGGTTCACAGAGTTACATGAAGAAGAGGAGAGGGAGGAAGGAGATAGAGGTGAGCAGGAGGAGGAAAAGGGGGATTCAATAGAGGAGAGACAGATCTAGGTTGTACTCTGCTCACGAAGTGTTCTCTGCAGCCCAGAACACCCACAGAGATTCACAGAATTGGATTGAGAAGAGAAGATGGAGGGAGGAAATAGAAGTGATCTGGGGGAGAAAAAGGAGAGTCAAAAGGGGGAAAGAGTGATCAAACCAGTAATCACACTCCTGAGTAACAATGGGTACTAAAGTTTGGATTCCTAAATGAATGTTCAAACTTGATATCAAATACTGAAAAACAAAGATTAAAAATCTAGAGTAGAGGTTGGACTCTTAAAAATACAATGTGAAAAATATCACAAAAACAGAAAAACTTTAAGACATATATATGAAGTTCTCTTTAAAAATAGGATCCTTTTTTTTTTTTTTTTTGCCAGGTTATAAAAATGAAAATTAACGACTAATAGAGGAGTTTTTAAAAAAAGAAAGAGAAAAAAATTTAATTATAAAAATAAAAATAATAGTAAAAATTATATCTAGGAATTTCTCTGGAGCTGTTGTGGGCAGTGTGGGTTTGGTTCAGTTTCAGATAGCTCCTTGTTCCAGCTTACTTCTCAATATCTATAGACCCCTTCCAGTGTAGTTGGTGTTTACTACAGGGATTTTAATCTGTTGCACCTGTCACTTCTAAAGCAGTTTGTTTATTTGGCTTCTGTTTGCAGGTCTCTTCAGTGTCTAATTTCCACCCTGACACAAGCGGGTGGAAGTGGTCTCTTGCTTAGGCTCGCTTGTTCAGTCGTGCTGTGGGGAGGGAGGGGCACTGCAGATAAATATCACTGGCATGTGTGGGGAGCACTCACAGTGTTCCAGCCATACTGGGTTTGCCCCTGCTCACAGCACATGTGCTTTCCCCATCTACACTGCTCAGGCTCCAGGCTGCTTTACAGGGAGCGGGCCCTGAGCTGTGTGCACTCCCCAGGCCTAAGCCGCTCAGATTCTGGTTTTCAGGTAGTCCAGAAAGACGCAGACTCAGTCGGGCCTGCGTTTTGTGCCTTCCCTTGTCGGAGCAGCCCAGGCAGCCAGGAGCTTGACTAGCACACTCTCCCCTGGTGCAGTGCACCTTATCCCCTCCGTGGCCCCAGCCTCAGTTTCTGCACACGATGGTCGGGTGAGCCTTGTGCCCCTTCTGGGAAGCTGATTTCTGGCTGTGACCCTCTCGTCAGATGTTAACCATCCAGAATCTCAGGAAGTCTTTGGTTAGAAGGTGGAGGCCTGTTTGCCGTTTGGTAGGGGGTGCTGTCTCTGGGGCGGAGTTTGCCCCTTTCCCCTCCCACCTGCCTCCTGCCTCCAGTGGGGGATGGGCCAGTCAGTAGCCAGCTGGCTCTTGTCTGGTATTTGTGCAGTCCTTCGTTCTGGGAGTGGGGAGTAGTGTGTAAATTTAAGGCTTTTCCCAAGTTAATTATCTCTCTCTTTCTATCCCACAGTTTAAGTTGCTATCTCGCGTTAGCTCCCTCTGATTGCCCTCAGGGTATTCAGGCCCCGTCCTTACCCTAAGCAATGCTGGTGGCTCTCCGTTTAGCCCCCACTTGCTGGTGGCAGATGAGAGCGTCTGGGGTACTTTTCTGCTGGGAGTTGATTTTAGGCATGTAATCTGTGGGTTTTATTTATTTTCCCTCCCAGTTAGGTTGCCCTCCGAGATTCAAAAACTTCCCCCAGACCCGCCAGTGAAAGGGTTTCCTGGTGTTTGGAAGCTTCCTCTATTAAGACTCCCTTCCTGGGACGGATCTCTGTCCCTAAACCTATTGTCTCTCTTTTTATCTTTTGTATTTTGTCCTACGTCCTTTTGAAGATAATGGGCTGCTTTTCTGGGTGTCTGATGTCCTCTGCTAGTGATGAGAAGTTGTTTTGTGGAGTTTGCTCAGTGTTCAAATGCTCTTTCAATGAATTTGCGGGGGTGAAAGTGGTCTCCTCGTCCTATTCCTCTGCCCTCTTTGGAGCCAGTTTAAAAGAAAATTCTAAGAGATTCCAGGAATTCCAAAGTAAAGGAGGACTTCCACAAAGGAAAGCAGGAGACTGAGTCCTGATGTGTTGCCTCACTGCCTCGTGGCTCAGTCTGAGACAGCTGATCTCTACCTTTTAATCAGTTTCCTTAAGGGGTCTGCCAATGGGGCTCTTCTAGCCACTCACCCTCAGGCCAAGAGGCTTCTTAGTTTACTCCTAGTTGAGCCATTATAAATCCTAAAAGATGATGCTGTGAAAGTGCTGCACTCAATATGTTAGCAAATTTGGAAAACTCAGCAGTGTCCACAGGAATGGAAAAGATTAGTTTTCATTCCAATCCCAAAGAAAGACAATGCCATGGAATGCTCAAACTACCACACAATTGCACTCATCTTACACGCTAGTAAAGTAATGCTCAAAATTGTCCAAGCCAGGCTTCAGCAATATGTGAACAGTGAACTTCCAAAAGTTCAAGTTGGTTTTAGAAAAAGCAGAGGAACCAGAGATCAAATTGCCAACATCCAATGGATCATTGAAAACGCAAGACTGTTTTGGGACCAAACAAATAAGAAAAAACATATATTTCTGCTTTATTGACTGTGCTGAAACATTTCACTGTGTGGATCACAATAAACTGTGGGAAATTCTAAAGGAGATGGGAATACCAGGCCACCTGACCTGCCTCTTGAGAAATGTGTATGCAGGTCAGGAAGCAACAGTTAGAACTGGACATGGAGCAACAGACTGGTTCCAAGTAGGGAAAGGAGTACATCAAGCCTGTGTATTGTCACACTGCTTATCACACTTATATGCAGAGTACATCATGAGGAATGCTAGGCTGTCAGATGCACAAGCTGGACTGAAGATTGCTGGGGGAAATATCAATAACCTCAGATATGAAGAATCCACCGCCCATAAGGGAGAAAGTGAAAAAGAACTAAAGAGCTTCCTGATAAAAGTGAAAGAAGAGAGTGAAAAAGTTGGCTGAAAGCTCAACATTCATAATACTAGGATCATGGCATCTGGTCCCAACACTTCATGGCAAATAGATGGGGAAAGAGTGGAAACAGTGGCTGACTTTATTTTTCTGGGCTCCAAAATCACCACAGGTGGTGATTGCAGCCATGGAATTTAAAAAAAAAAAAAAAAAGAAAGAAAAGAAAGAAAGAAAGGAAAAAAAAAAAACCAAAAACTCTTCCTCTTTGAAAGGAAATTTATGACCAACCTAGACAGCATATTTAAAAGCAGAGACATTACTTTGTTAACAAAGGTCCATGTACCCAAGGCTACTGTTTTTCCAGTAGTTGGGTATGGATATGAGATTTGGAGTATAAAGGAAGCTGAGTGCAGGAGAATTCATTCTTTTGAACTGTGGTGTTGGAGAAAGCTCTTGAGAGTGCCTTGGAGTGCAAGGAGGTCCAGTCAGTCCATCCTAAAGGAGATCAGTCCTGGGTGTTCATTGGAAGGACTGATGTTGATGCTGAAAGTCCAATACTTTGGCCATCTGAGAGAAGAGCTGACTCATTTGATAAGACCTTGATGCTGGGAAAGATGTACGGCAGGAGGAGAAGGAGACGGCAGAGGATGAGGTGGTTGGATGGCATCACTGACTCATTGAACATGGTTTGGTTGGACTCTGGCAGTTGCTGATGGACAGGGAGCCCTGCCATGATGCGGCACATGGGATCACAAATAGGTGAATACCCCTGAGCAGTTGAGCTGAACTGAAGTGAACTTGCTGTTAAAGTGAGTTATTTGTGAGGATTTTCAGAAGAAATGGAATGAAAAAACCCACATACAGCAGAGTGAAGCTAAATCTAATCTCAAGTGGAGATGATATTGCACTGGGTGTAGAATTTTCTACATCAAATCTGTAATTGTGTATATTTTTCATATGAAGATCCTCATTCAGATTTCCATCTCATATATGGAATTCTCGATTTATCATATGTTAAAATCTGAATGAATGTTTTCTGACACTTGAAACTTTGCATGTTTGGAATAAGAAAAGCCTGGTAAAGGTTTTTTTAAACCTGAAATATGAACTCTGTATTTCACATATAAAAATATGGGTTCAGTTTTGACAGATGAAATATACATATATACATATTTTAATATGAAAACATGTGGATGCATTTTTGTGCATGTAATTAGAAAATCTGAATATTGATAAGCAGGACTGCATAAAGTAATCCATACATGAGATATGGACTTCTGATACTTTGTATATGAAAATATCACCTTAGGTTTTCAAACAAGCAGTATGATATTTCCTATATTTTAATACGCTAATCTGTGCAGAGTTCATGTTATCCTAATTAACTATGAAGTAAACTCTATTTCACATTTGAAAAGTCATTTCACATCAGGCAGAATGGCTGCTATCCAAAAGTCTATAAGCAATAAATGCTGGAGAGGGTGTGGAGAAAAGGGAACAGTCTTACACTGTTGGTGGGAATGCAAACTAGTGCAGCCACTGTGGAGAACATTGTGAAGAACATCCCTTACAAAAACTGAAAATATAACTGCCATTTGACTCAGCAATCCCACTACTGGGCATACACACTGAGGAAACCAGTATTAAAAGAGACACGTGCACCCCAATGTACATTGTGGCATTGTTTATAATAGGAAGGCCATGGAAACAACCTAGATGTCCATCAGCAGGTGAATGGATAAGAAAGCTGTGGTACATATACACAATGGAATATTACTCAGCCATTAAAAAAATGTACATTTGAATCAGTTCTAATGAGGTGGATACAACTGGAGCCTATTATACAGAGTGAAGTAAGCCAGAAATAAAAACACCAGTACAGTACACTAATGCATATATGTATGGAATTTAGAAGGATGGTTATGGTAACCCTATAAGGGAGACAGCAAAAAAGAGACACAGATGTATAGAACAGTCTTTTGGTCTCTGTGTGAGAGGGAGAGGGTGGGATGATTTCGGAGAATGGCATTGAAACATGCATATTATCATATGTGAAAAGAATCATAAAGCTCACAGCTCACGGCTCAAGTGATGGTGCACTGGGATGACCCAGAGGGATGGGATAGGGAGGGAGGTGCAAGGGGGGTTCAGGATGGGGAACACATATACACCTGTGGCAGATTCATGTCAATGTATGGCAAGACTACTACAATATTGTAAAATAATTAGCCTCCAGTTAAAATAAATATATTTATATTTAAAAAAAGAAAATCTGAACACAACACTTTATACAAGAAATTTGAAATTTTCTATATATGACATATGAACATGTGAGTTGCAATGTTAGGAATATTGAATTCTCTACTTTTCATATATGAATAACAGGATATCAACCATACTCCCTGAAGTGTGGAATACTGTATATTTCACATATGACATTTTGGACACATCTTATCCAGTATGAAATATTCAAAGCTTTCAACATCACACATGAAAAGCTGCACTCTGATTTTCCTACATGAATATGGAATTCTCTGTGTTTAGCATAGGAAAACCTGGAGACAAATTATCTTATAAGAAATATTGACTTCTATATGCTTTGCATTAGAAAACCTGGGCACAGATTCCCTACTGAAACATGACACTTTCTACATACAATTTATGAAAATCTGGGCATAGTGTTTTTGGTGAACAAGAAATATAGCAGTCTGTATAACATGTGAGAATCTGGACATACCTTATCCTACATGAAAAATGAAATATTCTTTCTCAGTTAAAAACTGGGTTAGATATTCTTTTTTCCTCGATGACCTATAAAATTCTCTGCATTTCACATATGAAAATTTAGGCAAAATTTTTTTACAGGAAATTTGGAATTCTCATTTCACAGACTAAATTCTGAAATCAGTCATCCAAAATGCAACTTTGGATATTTTACTTATATTATGAATTTTTTCTATAATTTTACATGCAAAATGGGATGCAGGTATTCATATAAGAAAAGCAAGTAACCGGTTTTCCTGTATGAAAGTTGGTCTTCTATGTATTTCTTATATAGAAACCTGGATGCAGATTACCTACATAGAATATTGAATTCTTTGTAATTCACAGATGAACGTCTATGTGAAGATGTTCCATCATGAAATGTGGAACTTTGTAATTCCACATAATTTTGTTCATTCCACATAAAAAAGAAAATCCAACATGAATGGTTGAATCCCTATATTTCACAGTTGGAAACCTGGGTGTGACTAGTGGTCCCTGAATAATGGAATCTTCCATGTTTTCATGCGTTAATCTAGGTCCAGAAATTCCTACATGAAACACGATTCTCTCTGCTACACATATGAAAATCTTTGGTGCCGAAAGTTATGAAATATGGATTTCTCTACACATCACATATGACAATGTAATCACAGATTTTCTTAAATGAAATTGGGGATCATTTTCATTTTGCATTGAAAATGTATTCCCACAATATCCATAATGAAGCATGGAATCCTCTGTATTTCACATATGCACATCTGTTTGCTGATATTCCAACAAGTAATGTGGAATTCTCTATATTTCATATGCAAACATCTTGGCACTGATTTTCCAACGTGAAATTTGGATTTTGCATTACTACATGTGTGAAAATCCAAGAATATGGACTACACTGCATTTCATAATTGAAAATCAGTGTGCAGATTTTCTTAGAGAAATTTGGAATCTTCTATATTAAAATATATGGGTGAAAATTGTCCTGGGTACAAGGTGGATTTCTCAATATTATACATGGGACAATCCAAGAGCACTTTACTGAGAAGAAATTTGAAATGTTTTTTTGGTCTTATTGAGAATTTGTGGGTAATTCTAAATAAAAAAGAATATGGACATCCCTTTCTTTCCTTGTTTAATAGTCCTATCTGGTCAGAGATTTTCATATATAATATTTGTAATTTTCTTAACTTTATGTGAAAAATTCTACTTACATCTCTTCATAGATGAAACATAAAAACTCTGACATTTCATATGTGAAAATGGCTTCAGATTTCAAACATGAAATATGGAACTAAAAGATAATTTGTATATGAAAATCTGAACAATGTTATTACTTATGAAATACGTGGAAGACTCTGAATGTCAATTTTTGAAATGGACATGCAGTCGTTCCCACTTGAAATTGGAGTTTCCTATATTTCATATCCAAACAGAAGGTACTAATTTTCTAAATGAAACACAAAATCCTCTATAGTTGTCATAAGTAAATATTGGTGTCTATTTTATTATCTAAAATATGAAACACTCTCTACTGAACTTGAGCAGATTCGGGTGCTGATGAAACTAAATGAATTATGGAGTTCTCTCTATTTAGCATCTGAAAACCTAAGCAATGTGTTCCTCGATGAAATATGATATTCTCGATATTTCAATGCAAATTTGTGCACAGGAGGATTTTCTATATGGAATTCTATATGATATTCTACATGAAATTCTCCATATTTCACATAAAGAAGTAGATACAGATTTCCCTACATGAAATTCAGAATTTTCTGTATTTCACAAATAAAAATAATCTCAGATTCACTGAACAGAGTATGGACTAATCTATTGTGCTTATGAAAATCTGGGCTCATATTTTCAAATAGAAAATTCCACACTCAAAACTTGATATGTACAGTATGCAGAAATCCATATATCAGCACCTACAGGATAATGGAAAATATAGATCATCCTATTGTCCATGTAGGAAAAATCATCAAGTGAATTTCCGCATGTAAATTCCAGAGAACTCAAGATTCCACGTTAGAAATCTGCACATAGATTTTCATATGTGAAACATGGAGATTTCATATTTTAATGTAGTAAAATTGGTGCAAATGTTAGATACATATTTATTAGGAAGTCTATATTGTATGGAAGACATCCAGAAGACTGATATTCACATAAAAAGTGGAGAATATTTTATGTAGGAAACCTGCACACATATTATTACATGAAATAAAGAGAGAATTCCAATATCCACAAAGGAGAAGCTGTGCTCATCTTTTCATAATGAAAAGTAGATGACTTTTCCTGTTTCAGGCTTGATGATCAAAAATCAAATTTTACAGATGATTTTTCCTTATTCTTTGAGGAAAGTCACTGCACAGATTTTATCAAAAATTCATGAAAATTCCAATTGCTATGTAGAAATACATCCATCCAGATTTTAAAATATACAATAAAGGAAATTCTATATTTCACTTGAAAATTCGATGTTTCAAATCAGCATAAGACTCTCACATAGGAAATATAGGGAACTGTTTATTTTCGGGTAGGAAAATAGGAGCACAGATCTTCATGTGTGCAAAAAAGAGTTCCACGAATGCAAACTAATACAGCCGCTATGGAAAACAGTGTGGAGATTTCTTAAAAAACTGGAAATAGAACTGTCATATGACCCAGCAATCCCACTTCTGGGCATACACACTGAGGAAATCAGATCTGAAAGAGACATGTGCACCCCAATGTTCATCGCAGCACTGTTTATAATAGCCAGGACATGGAAGCAACCTAGATGCCCATCAGCCGATGAATGGATAAGGAAGCTGTGGTACATATACACCATGGAATATTACTCAGCCTTTAAAAATAATTCATTTGAATCAGTCCTAATGAGATGGAAGAACCTGGAGCCCCTTATACAGAGTGAAGTAAGCCAGAAAGATAAAGAACATTACAGCATACTAACACATATATATGGAATTTAGAAAGGTGGTAACGATAACCCTATATGCAAAACAGAAAAAGAGACACAGAAATACAGAACAGACTTTGGAACTCTGTGGGAGAAGGTGAGGGTGGGATGTTTTGAAAGAACAGCATGTATATTATCTATGGTGAAACAGATCACCAGCCCAGGTGGGATGCATGAGACAAGTACTCGGGCCTGGTGCACTGGGAAGACCCAGAGGAATAGGGTGGAGAGGGAGGTGGGAGTGGGGATCGGGATGGGGAATACGTGTAAATCTATGGCTGATTTATATCAATGTATGACAAAACTCACTGAAATGTTGTGAAGTAATTAGCCTCCAACTAATTAGAAAAAAAAAAAAAAAAGAGTTCCACGTTTCATGGAGAAATATCCTGATGCTGATTTCTGTTTTGTCTGAAACATAAAAGAAATCCATATTTCTGTGAAAAATACCATTGGTAGCTTGATAGAGATTGCATTGAATCTATAGATTGCTTTGGGTAGTATAGTCATTTTGACAACATTGATTCTTGCAATCTATGAACACGGTATGTTTCTCCATCTGTTTGTGTCCTCTTTGATTTCTTTCATCAGTGTTTTATAGTTTTCTCTGTATAGGTCTTTCGTTTCTTTAGGTAGATGTACTCCTAAGTATTTTATTACTTTTGTTGCAATGGTGCATGGTATTGTTTCCTTAATTTCTCTTTCTGTTTTCTCATTGTTAGTGTAAAACGCACAGGGATTTCTGTGCGTTAATTTTATATCCTGCAACTTTACTATATTCGTTGATTAGCTCTAGTAATTTTCTGGTAGAGTCTTTAGGGTTTTCCATGTAGAGGATCATGCCATCTGCAAACAGTGAGAGTTTCACTTCTTCTTTTCCTATCTGGATTCCAAAAATATACAAGCAACTCCTGCAGCTCAATTCCAGAAAAATAAATGACCCAGTCAAAAAATGGATCAAAGAACTAAACAGACATTTGTCCAAAGAAGACATACAGATGACTAACAAACACATGAAAAGATGCTCAACATCACTCATTATCAGAGAAATGCTAATCAAAACCACAATGAGGTACCATTACATGCCAGTCAGGATGGCTGCTATCCAAAAGTTTATAAGCAATAAATGCTGGAGAGGGTGTGGAGAAAAGTGAAGCCTCTTACACTGTTGGTGGGAATGAAAACTAGTACAACCGCTACGGAGAACAGTGTGGAGATTTTTTAAAAACCTCGAAATAGAACTGCCATATGACCCAGCAACCCCACTTGTGGGCATACACACCAAGGAAACCAGATCTGAAAGAGACACATGAACCCCAATATTCATTGCAGCACTGTTTACTATTGCCAGGACATGGAAGCAACCTATATGTCCATCAACAGACGAATGGATAAGGAAAATGTGGTACATATACACCGTGGAATATTATTCAGCCATTGAAAATAATTCATTTCAATCAGAACCCATTAAGCCAGAAAGATAAAGACCAATACAGTACACTAATGCATATATATGTTATTTAGAAAGATGGCAACGATATCCCTATATGCAAAACAGAAAAAGAGACACAGATGTACAGAATAGTCTTAGGGACTCTGTGGGAGAAGGCGAGGATGGGATGTTTTGAGAGAACAGCATTATATTTATATTATCAAGGGTGAAACAGATCACCAACCCAGGTTGGATGCATGAGACAAGTGCTCAGGCCTGGTGTACTAGGAAGACCCAGAGGGATCAGGGGTGGGGGACAGCGAGGTGGGAGGGGGGGATCGTGATGGGGAATACATATAAATCCATGGCTGATTCATGTCAATGTATGGCAAAAACCACTACAATATTGTAAAGTAATTAGCCTCCAACTAATAAAAATAAATGGGAAAAAAATCCATATTTGATTGAAAAAATCAAGAATATTTTCATACATGAAATATACAGATTTATATTTTATGTAGAAAATTCTATATTTCATGCAAAATATCAGGAACTGATCTTCATATGGAAAAGATAAGTTTCTTTATTTCATGGGTGAAGAGCTTCATCCTCATTTTCATATGTGAAATGCAGAGGTTTCATATTAATAGAGGAAAATATTTCCCCCAGATTTTCATATGTGAATTATACAAAGTTCACTTGTTCATGTAATCACTCCCTTGTTGTGGTTGTTGTTTTTTGGTACCAGTTGATTGCTTTCATTCCCTTGTTGATCAAGTCAGTGCCTTATTTCACCTTCGCATGTTTTCCTGGAAGGTTACAAAATCTTGAGATTTTCTTGTGTGTGCGACTGATCTCCAAAGAGATTTGAGGGCCTGGAAGTGCTTTTCATGGACAGCTGAGTGCTATGCACTGTGTGTTCTTTGTTCTTGCATCGCCTTGGACAGGTTCACAGTATCAATCATTTTAGCATAACTCCATTCCTTGAGTTTCCCTTCCAGGAACCACACACACATGGCACAGGGCCTTGGGCTGAGCTGACTTGGAGCATCTCCTTCTCAGCCTTCACCTCTCATGATCATTCTTTGTCAATCTCCTGCCCTCATCACAGGTCCAGCACTGCCTTGAGACCCAAAACCTCCAGAGCAAGGTACCCCTGCTCTACCTAACTGGGTACTTTTCTCTTTGCAACTGTTTGCCTGTTCTCCCAAGGATTATCTTCCTGTAGAAGGAAAAGACCAAATAGACTGGAAATGTACTTTGATTTGTTCTGTTGAGTTCCTTCATCTTCATTCTAACCTATGTTCTTTTCTCTCTTGTAGATTTCTTAACACTGAGCTAGTGACCCACGTGTGCTCTCTTAAGCCACCAACTTAGCTTTGAATTTGCAAAGCTGCCAGGGAAGTTGCAGAGGTGGGAACTCTTGGAACCCAGTCCCACACACAAGAAAATCTCAAGATTTTGTAACCTTCCATACCTTGATGGCATGTTGGCTGTTTAAGCTAGCCTGGCAAATGGTCAGTGAGGGGAAATGATTAAAAAACTACAATATTACACTCCCCTCCTCTCTCTCTGAAAGTGAAAATTAAATTCATGTGATGTTACTCTCCCTATGACAGGAGGCCAGAAATAATCCTTGGTCCCAGAATTAGGGAGTTGAAGGGTAAGAAAGCAATATAAAATAACTGACTGTTCTTTATTAACATACTTTTCCAAACATAGATTTCTTTGTTGGACTAAACCTATAAATAAGTATTTGTCCAAAATCACATTCATTCAGCCTACTTAAGTCACTTCAGACATCCTATTTCTGTGAGCCCTCTGTGTGCATGAACTAAATTAGTTTATTTTTCTAAATCTCTCTTGAGCTCACATAATTATCAGGAGACCCAACACGACCTCAGAGAGGGTAAGGGAGGAACTTGCCCATTCTGCCTCTAGATAGACAAGGTCTCACACATTCACAGACTCAGAAAGGAGTTGAGAAGGTCCTAAGTTTCTACCTCTGGTTAATCTGTACTCTCCAAGTGAACTGGATGGGAAAATTTGGGAAAATGAGTGTGTATACAGTGATGTTGGTGTGTACCCAAACCCCTATATTATCTGCAAAGACTAGGACTGTGGTTTAAAATAAACAAAAAAATGAGCAAACAAACCTCATCTTTTACTGCTCTCCTCTACTCCTTGTCTCTCCATCCCAAAGATTAAGAAGAATATCTTTTTGCCACCTATGTACTGGAACACAGATGTCACTGACTACACACTACATTACAAAGAAAATAGTCTATACAAAAATTGTTTGGGCAAAGTAACCAAAATAATCCAGTAAAACCAGCAGTCACAAATGAATATGAGGGTAGAAGCTTCCTCTCCATTTACTGAATTCCAAAATTCAAAACCTCTAATTTTCAACGAAAATTAAAGGGCATGAAGTGAAACAATTGTGAATTTGCCATTTGCAGGTTAGATAAGCAAATTAATAGAAGCTTTGCATGAGGAAACCAATTATATTAACTTTGCAGGCAAATGTTAAATCAAAGGTCATCCTTATGCTAACATGACAAAGGAAGTCTTAGACCAGCAACTACAAGAACCAGGACAACAAGGTGTAACCAAATAGAAAGATGTATATTTATATATACAATTAAGTTTATGGGACTTCAAGAGAAAGATAAATACCATAGTTTGTCACATATAGACTCTAGAAAAATGATACTGAAGAATTTATTTTACAGGGCAAATGGACAAACAGACATGAAGAATAGACCTATGGATATGGGAAGAGGGGAGGAGAAGGAGAGGTGCACAGAAAGACTAACATGGAAACTTACATTACCATGGGTAAAATAGTCATTGGGAATTTTGTCTATGGCTCAGGAAACTCAAACAGGGTATCTGTATCAACCTAGAAGGGTGAGTTCAGGAGGGAGATGGGAGGGAGTTTCAAAAGGGAGGGGATATATGTATACCTATGTCTGATTCATGTTGTGATTTGACAGAAAACAGCAAAATTTTGTAAAGCAATCATCCTTCAATAAGAAAATCAATTACTTAAGTAAACTGCACCATGTGGACTGAATCCACAAAGGGACGTTTCAAAGGAAGGTTTGAGCCCACAGAAGAATCAGAAAATGTAAAGTTAGGTTAGCTTAGGTGAATTCAGGTGGCTGTTTAGCTACCTTGATTAATAATGCCAAGGTCACAGATTCATTCATACAGCATTGACTGGGATATCTGATTTATTCCATCTACCGGGAAGGTGAGGTACAAAATCTCTCTACAGAAGAGCTGTACTTCCTGCTTGTCCAGGATAAATCACTTTCCCTCTCCTCTGTGGTCACCTCCCCTGCACAATATCAGTGTCCCCAGCCTGATATTCAACTTGGACAGGTAGCTAAGCGTGTCTTCATCTTGGTCATTCGGCTGACATCTGAGGGTGGTTCACAAACCTCTTTATGTCAAGGAGTTTCTAGAGGCTAGACGTGAAAGTGCTGGAAGAAGAAACCTAGCCTAAAAGGTAGCCCAGCAGTATCTCAGTTCAACTTCTTACTAGTAACTAGTCACCTTCCTTCAACACAGACAGGTTGAAGGCCCAAAAATCCTTCCTTTTGTTTCTAACAGCAAGGCACCAAACTCCATCTCAGCCTCCTAAAGCATAGCTAATTTCTGGAAAACAAACACTCCTAGCTACAAACTAGCATGGACACTTACAAATCCCAATTTAACCCCAAGTTCATTCAGTTTTTTGGAGAAGACCTGTGTAGCAGACAACTCTTTCCTTGAAGAGTCTCTTGTGTTAATGGCAGTTACGAGTTGATCTGCTGCACCTAAACTTCAAGTGTCAATTTGTGCCAATTAGAACATCAAGAAGCACCCATAGTCTCAGAAAAGGATTTGCAGGAGGTCTATGGGGTCGCACAGATTCGGACACGACTGAAGCGACTTAGCAGCAGCAGCAGAGAATAGTCATAATCCAATAAACACATTTTCTACCCTATCTGCCAGATCTGTACACTGCTTTCATAACTGCCCAGATAACGTGAATTCCACAAGCAACACCCAAGGGTTCCAAATTTTACCCGAAAGCTAGGGATTCCCCAGATGACGGAGCTTCTTTGTCCAGTTGGAGATTCCGCTTCTGAAATATCTTATGTTTCAGTTCACAGTAGGCCCTTTACCGGGTCCACAGGTTGTAGCTAAAAAGCCCCATGTGACTTGATTTGTTTTGGGTGAGACCTCAGATCCTCCACACCTTCTTCCCAGTACAAACACACAAAACAACACAGCAGAAATTTTGAGCTTGTTTATGTATCTTAAGGTCATTCCAGGTTCGTGGAACAAGTATCCTGAGTTATCATCGGCCATTCTTTCTAATTTACAGTCCTGGAAAGGGGCACTGCAGAAATATATTGACCAGTCTCCCTCTGTCTGTGGATGCCTTTTGCCTCCTCTTCTGGTTGCTCCAAATCTCATCCTGCTGCCTTCATGTCAGCACCTATAATGGTGAAGAAACACACACACACACACACACACACACACACACACACACACAGACACGGGCAACATAATCACGTGCATGGACATGCACACATGCAAGGCACAGGGGGCACAACACAAACATGGATCAGGTGTTTCAGTAGTTGAAAATGCCTGTGCCCAGCTATGTGGGAGATGGAATCCCTAGGCACCACATTCTGCCCTTTTGGTATTCCTTTTCATTTCTGCCCCCAACCCTTCAGTATTATCCTGAGCCAGCCTTAAATCATTTCCAGCTTTGTCTGTGCAGTGGTGGTGAAAGGCCACGTGGTGAGTGTGGAACTTCAGAGAAGAACCCAACATCAGCACAAAAATTCAATGGTACACCTTAATACTAAAACCAGACAAAGATGCCACAAAAAAGAAAACTACAGGCCAATATCATTGACGAGCATAGATACAAAAATCCTCAATAAAATTCTAGCAAAAAGAACTCAACAACATTGTAAAAATACACATCATGACCAATTGGGCTTTATCCCAGTACTGCAAGAATTCTTCAAAATTCACAAATTAATCGATGGGATACACCACCTTAACAAATTGAAATATAAAAACCGTATGATTTTCTCAATAGATGCAAAGGAAGCCTTTGACAAAATCCAACATCCATTTACGATATAAACCACACAGAAGGCAGGCAAAGAAAGCACATACCCGGACATAAGAAAAGCCATATATGATAAACCTACAGCAAACATTATCCTTAATGGTGAAAAATTGAAAACATTTCCCAAAAAATCAGGAGCAATCAAGGGTGTCAACTCTCATCACTACCCGTCAACATAATTTTGGAAGTCTTAGCCATTGCAACCACAGAAGCAAAAAGGAATCCAGATTGGAAAGAAGAGGTCAAAGTCTCACTCTTTGCAGATGACATGATCCTCTACATAGAAAACCATAAAGACACCACCAAAAAATTACTAGAATTAATCAATGAATATTGCAAAGCTGCAGGATATAAAATTAACACCCAGAAAGAAGTCCCTTGGATTCCTATACACCAGCAATGAGAAAATATGAAGAGAAATTAAGGAAACAATTACACTCATCGTTGCAACAAAAAGAATAAAATACTTTGGAATGTATCTACCGAAAGAAACAAAAGGCCCATATATAGAAAACTATAAAACCCTGATAAAAGAAATCAAAAATGACACAAACAGATGGAGAAATATACCGTGTACCTGCATCAGAAGAATGAATATAGTGAAAATAAATATACTACACAAAGCAATCTATGGATTCAATGAAATCTGTATCAAGCTACCAACGGTATTTTTCAGAGAACTGGGACAAATTATTTCAAAATTTGTATGGTAATACAAAAAACCTCAAATAGCCAAAGCAATCTTCAGAAAGAGAAGTCAAAATGCAGGTAGAAACCTGCCTGACTTCAGAGTATACTACAAAGCTACAGCCATCAAGACAGTATGGTACTGACACAAAGAAAGAAATATAAGTCAATGGGACAAGATCAAAAGCCTGGAGATAAATCCACACACATATGGGCACCTTATCATTGACAAAGGAGGCAAGAATATACAATGATGAAGAGACAATCTCTTTAACAAACCTGGGAAACCTGGTCAACGACTTGGATAAGAATGAAACTCGAACACTTTCTAAAACCATACACAAAAGTGAACTCAAAATGGATTAAAGACCTAAATGTAAGGCCAGAAACTACAAAACCCCTAGAGGAAAACATAGGCAAAACATTGTCTGACAAATATCACAGCAGGATCATCTATGACCCACCCTACAGAGTAATTGAATTAAAAGCAAAAATAAACAAATGGACCTAATTAAACTTAAAAGCTTTTGCACAATGACAGAAACTATAAGAAATGTGCAAAGACATCTGTCAGAGTGGAAGAAAATAATAACAAATGAAACAACTGACAAATAATTAATCTAAGAAATATACAAGAAGCTCATGCAGCTCAATTCTAGAAAAAGAAACAGCCCAATCAAAAATTGGGCCAAAGAACTAAACAGACATTTCTCCAAGTCAGTTCAGTTCAGTCGCTCAGTTGTGTCTGACTCTTTGTGAACCCATGAATCGCAGCACTCCAGACCTCCCTGTCCATCACCACTCCCAGAGTTTACTCAAACTCATGTCCATCGAGTCAGTGATGCCATCCAGCCATCTCATCCTCTGTCCTCCCCTTCTCCTCTGCCCCCAGTCCCTCCCAGCATCAGGGTCTTTTCTAATGAGTCAACTCTTCACATGAGGTGGCCAAAGTATTGGAGTTTCAGCTTCAGCATCTGCCCTTCCAATGTACACCCAGGACTGATTGCCTTTAGGATGGACTGGTGAGATCTTCTTGCAGTCCAAGGGAGTCTCAAGGGTCTTCTCCAACACCACAGTTCAAAAGCATCAGTTTTTCGGGGCTCAGCTTTTTTCACATTTCAACTCTCACATCCATACATGATCACTGGAAAAACCATAGCCTTAACTAGACGGACCTTTGTTGGCAAAATAATGTCTCTGTTTGTTTGTTTGTTTGTTTGTTTGTTCTCAATTTATTTTTATTAGTTGGAAGCTAAATCCATGTCTCTGTTTTTAAATATGCTATATAGGTTGGTCATCACTTTCCCTCCAAGGAGTAAGCATCTTTTAATTTCACAGCTGCAATCACCATCTGCAGTGATTTTGGAGCCCCCCAAAATAAATTCAGCCACTGTTTCCACTGTCTCCCCATCTAATTTGCCAGGAAGTGATGGGACCAGGTGCCATGATCTTAGTTTTCTTAATGTTAAGCTTTAAGCTAACTTTTTCACTCTCCTCTTTCACTTTCGTCAAGAGGCTTTCTGGTTCCTCTTCACTTTCTGCCAATAGGGTAGTGTCACCTGCATATCTAAGGTTATTGATATTTCTCCTGGCAATGTTGATCCCCGTTTGTACTCTTTTCAGCCCAGCATTTCTCATGAAGTAATCTGCAAACAAGTTAAATAAACAGGGTGACAATATACAGCCTTGACATACTCCTTTTCCTATTTGGAACCAGTCTGTTTTTCCATGTCCAGTTCTCACTGTTGCTTCCTGACCTGCATACAGGTTTCTCAAGAGGCAGGTCAGGTGGTCTGGTACTCCCATCTCTTTCAGAATTTTCCACAGTTTATTATGATACACACAGTTGAAGGCTTTGGTGTAGTCAATAAAGCAGAAATAGATGTTTTTCTGGAAGTCTCTTGCTTTTTCAATGATCCATTGGATGTTGGCAATTTGGTCTCTGGTTCCTCTGCCTTTTCTAAAACCAGCTTGAACATCTGGAAGTTCATGGTTCATGTGTTGCTGAAGCCAGGCTTGGAGAATTTTGCATATTACTTTACCAGCGTGTGAGATGAGTACAATTGTGCAGTAGTTTCAGCATGCTTTGGCATTACCTTTCTTTGGGATTGGAATGAAAACTGGCCTTTCCCAGTCCTGTGGCCAATGTTGAGTTTTCCAAATTTGCTGGCATATTGAGCCAAAGAAGACATACAATAGCTAACAAACACATGAAAAGATGCTCAACATCACTCAGTATCAGAGAAATGCAAATCAAAACCACAATGAGGTACCATCTCATACCATTCAGAATAGCGGCTCTCAAAAAGTCTACACACAGGAAACACTGGAGTCAGTGCAGAGAACAGGGAACCCTCTTACACTGTTGGTGGGAATGCAAACTAGTGCAGACACTATGGAGAATGGTGTGGAGATTCCTTAAAAAAACTGAAAATAGGACTGCCATATGACCCAGCAATCCCACTGCTGCACAGACACAGTGAGGAAACCAGAATTGAAAGAGACACTTGTACCCCAATGTTCGTCACTGCACTGTTTACGATAGCTGGGACATGGAAGCAACCTAGATGTCCCTCAGCAGATGAATGGATAAGAAAGCTGTGGTACATATTCACAATGGAACATTACACAGCTATTAAAACAATGCATTTAAATCAGGTCTAATGAAGTGAATGAAACTGGAGCCTATTATACAGAGTGAAGTAAGTCAGAAAGACAAACACCAATACAGTATAATAACACATATATATGGAATTGAGGAAGATGGTAATGATGACTCTATAAGAGAGGCAGCAAAAGAGACACAGATTTAAAGAACTGACTTTTGGACTCTGTGGGAGAAGTCAAGGGTGGGGTGATTTGAGAGGATAACATTGAAACACGTACATTGAAATATGGAACAGAACACCAGTACAGGTTTGATGTATGAGACAGGGTGGCACTGGGACAACCCTGTGGGATGGACTGAGGAGGGAGATGGGAGGGGGTTGGGACAGGATTGGTGTCTGGATTGCGACACATATACACCCATGGCTGATTCATGTGAATGCATGGCAGAAACCACTACAATATTGTCGACTAATTAGCCTCCACTTAAAGTAAATAAATTAATTTACAAAAAAAAATAATAATAATAAATTAATGGGATACCAGTGATGAACCCCTTCTGACAGGTCGGCTTTCCCAGGAGGATGGGTGTGAGAGAAGGGCCATGGTAATCTCAATCACAAAGAGTAGGAAGAGGCCATAGGTTGGCAGAACGCAGGGAATCCTGATTCTGCAAACGGTGCTTAATTCACTCTGCCTGCATCAGAATCACCGAGGACTCTTATGCTGTAACTATAGCTGCTCTGAGTGAGATTTCGACACATGAATTCCCCAAGCTCCCTAACTGTCACTATCTACCTTCATGATCTGAATCCAGGCTCTGCAGCCATCCTACATGAGCCTAGCTTCCCCATTTGGGAAAGAAGAGTGCCCCAGACTCTCCACACTGGTGACTTCAGGGTCCACCTCCTGTTCCCCTCAAAAGCTGTCTTCCTGTAGGTACCTCTCAGGGCAGGACCTTCCTCCCAGGGGTAGTACTGCAGAGGATCGAACTACAGGTCTTTGGAGATGATCTGCTGGCAACATGAGGAAGGTCAGAACATGCCTGATGAGGCCCCAAAACTTCCCATGTGTGGCCAAGAACTCCAGCATCCATCTCCAATTCTGGGGTAGGCCCAGAATGGCACTACCTCTGCAGTCCTGATTGATGCTGGGAAGTTGTGGGTTGGCAACCAGTTGAGGAAGTTAAGGCTGCTGGTGTCCAGACTGAGGATGGGAGCTCCCCATCCATAATCCCAGAACCAGTAGACTGGAGTGGAACAATATGCCCTATACCCTTGAGGAAGACAAGGGGGAAGGATCACACAGGAGGAGCATCCACTCCCTCCATCATCCACCCACAGTGACTGGGAGCCACATCACACCAGTTATGGCATGGTAGTACTCCTCCATGATGACTGTATTCCAGAAGTAGGGGTTGTCACAAAAGGAAAACATCAGCTTGCATTTGGACTGGGGATGGCCTAGTTCCTGCACCTGCCAGAACCAGGAGGAGGGAAAAGGTACAAGCTTTTAGGGTCCTCAGCTTGAATGCTAGGCAGGCATCAACACCTTTCTCTTCTCCAAACACTTACACTGCACATGCATGGATATAATACATGCCCTCCCCCTCCCCCCCCCAAAAAAAAATTCCCTGCCCTTTTCCCCCATCCACTTGTCCTTAGTCTTCCTCACTCACCTCCAAATCAATCATGTACATAAGCAAGACTTTACCTTCATCACTGATCATGAAACACATTTTGGGGTGGTTCATTATCTACTTTAGGTCAAGGACAAGAACAAGTACCCTGGAACAGGCATCTTCAAGGTACGTTGCATTCCTGCTTGCTGGGCGCCGCACTGACATCCCCAGCCCCTGCTATACCATCAAACATGCTCATGGCTCTTGGTCTCCCATGGTCCTCTAGGTCCCCTCTCTGCATCCACTGAGGTAGTGTCAGTTTCTTCCAGCTCCTGATTTCTGCCTCATCTGTGTGTGCAGGGTAGTGGCATGTCACTGCTTAAAACGTCATGATCTGAAGTCCCAGTGGCATGTCTTCTCTGTAGGCAAATGTCTGCTGTGTGTCGCTATGTGTGTGCGTGTGCTTGTGTGTTTAGCAAATCCCCGGGACTCTGATCTGCTCCCTGTTTTCACCAAAGGGTGAAGTGGTCTGGCCCTAACTCTGGGCAAAAAGAACCGCCCCTTCAAGCTCCACCTAGGTGAGAGGACAACGTCCTGCTTCTCCACTGCACTAGTGAGAACAACTACTGGGACTCTGACTGACTGGTATGGGCTCTGGGACTCCCAATGTCTCTGTTGCTTTCCCAGATAATCCACAATTGCAATAATAACTCTTTGAGAATGCTATTCTGGCCTACTGTCTCTGGTCACATAGAACTCCAGCCCCAGGATATGGCTTCTGTTCAGATGCAGGCCAAAAGGTGTCACGAAGAGTCATGGCTCAGACACACACAAATGGAGCCATGCCCAGGAGCTTCCTTTGGAGCTCACCCCTCCTCCCAGCCCCCACTTCCCTCGGCCCACTTGGCTTGCCTGTGCCCTCATCCACACGCCTCCTCCTGTTCCTGCTCCTTCTCTCCTTCTAAACAACCGACCCCAGGAAGTGTTAGTAAGGATACGATTTTGTCCCAGAAGCCAGGAATGCCCTGGATCATTGGGCTTCACCGAGACAAGAGACACTTTCCCCTCTGATGGTTCTTCCACCTGAGCTGAAAGTAGGCCCTGTGGTATTTTTCACTGGCACAAGTCAGGTCTACCAGCAGGACAGCCAATGCCTCCAGCGCCCGAAGTCGGGACCATTCACTCGGGGCTCCCGGCTTTGGGTGTCCCTGGTCCTGTTCCTCTGAGTTCTCCTCCCACTCTTGCGGATACCTGTGCCTGCAGCTACTCCACCACCATCACCACCTCTACCTCCTTCATGATGTCTTCCACCAGCAGCTGGAGGTCTTGCCAGAACCCCGCCACTTCTCCTTCCTGCAGAGCCACGCTTTCCTCCACTGCCTCCATCCTGAAGAGGGTGCCCTCCTTGCCTGGTGCCCTCCTCCCGCCCCCCTGCCCCCCCCCCCCCTCGCCCCGCTGTCTGTAACGTCCCTGATCGCCCCAGCGTGCTGCCAGGTTGCAGGGTCCCTGTGTCCTGAAGACCAGTATCACAATGAAGGGGATTCAGGGTGCCAGGGGCAGTCTAGCCTTCCTCCGATTTCTCTATCCTTGTGGCCCTGGCCATGGCCCAAGTTGTGAAGGATGTGGACCCCAAAGTGCAGCAGCTGCCTGGCTCAACAGACCCACAGGTTTCAGTCACTCCCCACCAATTGGTTACTTGCCTATAGTCTAGCAGAGGGAAAGGTAGACATGCATGTGGATCCGTGGGTCACCACACATGAGTAGTACATTGGTGGGTGGGGCCAGACCTTTACATGCTGACCTTCAGAGCACATCAGGAACCAATCAAGTGTAGGCTAAAAGCATTTCCTCAGAGGCATGCCCCTTGGGATTTGGGCACTCTGGCAGTAGCTGCCAATTTCTGATCAAAGCAAAGCATGCCCTGAATGGAAACTATTTTCATGAGCAACAGTGCCAAAGGGCAAATAGGGGAGGCAGGTGTTTCAGTAACTGAAGAACCAGTGGTTCTTATGAAATATAAGTGATTTCCATATTTCTTACAGGAAAAATCTCCATTCTGATCTTCAAATGTGAAATATAGAGAGAAGCTCTACTTCCATGTGGAGAAGGCAATGGGAGCCAACTCCAGTACTTTTGCTTGGAAAATCTCATGGGCGGAGGAGCCTGGTAGGCTGCAATCCATGGGGGTAGCGAAGACACTAGTGAGGGACTTCACTTTCACTTTTCACTTTCATGCATTGGAGAAGGAAATGGCAACCCACTGCAGAGTTCTTGCCTGGAGAATTCCAGGGACGGCAGAAACTGGTGGGCTGTCGTCTATGGGGTCGCACAGAATCGGACATGACTGAAGTGACTTAGCAGCAGCAGCAGCAGAAGCAGCAGCAGCAGCAGCTACTTCCATGAAGGAGGATTAGGACCAAGATTTCATTCAGGAATATAGAAAATTCCATATTTTATGGTGGAGATTGGTTCTTTTGATATATGTTTGAGAAATACAAAGAATTCCATATTTCTTGAGAGAGTTGTGGCCAGATTTTCATTTGTAAAATAGAGATGATTTCAGTTCCATAATGATTCTCTGTATCTTAAGAAAACCAATGCCAAGGTTTTCATATGTGGAATATAGAGAATTCCATATTTCATCTAGGAAAATCTCCACCTAGATTTTCACATATGATGTATAGAGAATTTCACATTTCAGGTAAGAATAATAGCATCCAGATTGTTATAAAATGAAATACGAAAAAATTCAATGTATCGTGGACTAAAATCAGCATTGAGATTTTCATTTGTAACATATACAGATTTGATATTTATTTGAGAAAAATAGTCACCATGATTTTTCAGATGTGAAATATACAGAATTCTATATTTTATGTAGTAATATCACTGCACAGATCTTGGTGTCTGAAATATACAGAATCACAGATTTCGTGTGGGGATGGTTTTTCATATGTGATGTACATAAATTTCAGTCCTTCATGTAGGCAAATTTCAGCAGGGATTTTGTATGTGATATAGAGAGTATGTTATATCTCATGTGATAACGTGTGGACAGATTTCAAATGAGAAATATAGAGAATTCCATATTTCAGGTGGATATTTCACACATATAAAACATAGAGAAAAATTCCCAAATTTTTTGGTAATATCTGGACCATGATTTCCATATATGATACATGAAAATTTTCACATTTCATCTGAAAATAAATTCACAGATTTCTATATGAGACATGGAGACTTTTTATATTTCATTAGGAAAATCTGTTCCCAGATTTCTCTATGTGAATTATAGAAAATCACATATTTATGTCAGAAAACCTTAATACATATTTTTATTATGAAATATTCAGAATTTCATATAGCAAGCAAATATATGTATATATATTCTGACTGTCATCTGTAAAATATACCTCATTCCATGTTTCCTTTAGGAAAACCTGAACTTTGATTTCCACATGTGAAACATATCGCATTCCATATTTAACATTTGAAAATATCTGCTTAGAAAACACTTGCTAATATTTAATTATGTGAAGTATAGAGAATTCAATGTTGAATGCAAGAAATATGAAAGCCCATATTTCCAACGGTTAAACACAAAGAATTCTATATATCATGTAAGAAAATATACACACAGATATTCATAAATGTAATGTAAAGAATTCAGTGTTTCATTCCACTATATACCTAATTCCATATTTCATGCAGGAAAATCTGTGCCTGGATTTTCAAATGAGATGTTTAGAGAATTCTATCTCATTACATATTTAGCATAGAAATAACAGCACTCATATTTTCAGATGTGAACTATAAAGAACCACATATTTTAGAAAGTAAACCTGTGCTCATATTTTGATAAGGGTAGTACATATAGTTCCTTTTCTCAGGTAGGAAAATCTACACCCATCTTTTCATATGTGTCATGTAGCAAATTGTCAAGATAAATCAGTGTCCAGGTTTTATAAATAAAATTTAGGGACTTTATTTCATATAAGAATAGCTGAGCTAAGATTTCCATATTTGAAACATAGAAAATCCCATACATGTACAAAAGCTGCACTCAACTTTTCATATCTGAATTATATAAAGCTCATATGTCTTGTCAGAAAATCTTCACCCTGGTTTTACATAAGTGAAATGGACAAAAATCTGTATTTCCATGTCAAAACTTCATCATCAGATATTATATGTGAAATATAGAGAATTCCATATTGCCTGCAGATATAAATAGTGAGATACAGAGAATTCCATATTTCAACTAGAAACAGCTACACCTTGATGGTGAAATATGACATGTAAATATTACCATATTTCATGTAAGAATGTGTGTGCCTCGATTTTATATGTGACATTTAGAGGATTCCAAATCGCACGTGAGAATATCTACACCCATATTTTCATGAATGAATTATTGAGATTCCATTTTTCATGTGGGAAAATTTTCAGTCGGATTTTAAAAATGAGAAATAGGGATGATTCTATATTTCCTGCAGGGAAAATGACATCCAAAGTTTTTTTATGTGAAATATAGAGATTTCACAAAATATTGAAACTTCAGCTTCAGCATCAGACCTTCCAATGGATATTTAGTGTTAGTTTCATTTAGGATTGATGGGGTTGATCCCCCTACTGTCCAAGGATATCTCAAGAGCCACCTCCAGCACCACAGTTACAAAGTCTCAACTTTTTGGCACTCAGCCTTCTTTATAGACAAATTATCACACCCGTACATGTCTACTGATAAAACCATAGCTCTGGCTATATGGACAATTTTTGCCAAAGCGATGTCTGTGCTTTTCAATACATTGTGTCTGGGGTTGTGATAGCTTTTCTTTCCAAGAGCACAGGTCTTTTATTTTCATGCTTGTAATCACTGTCCCCAATGATTTTGGAGCTCAAGAAAACTGTGTCACTATTTTAATTTTTACCCTTTCTATCTGACAAAACATTACTAGACTTTGTCCTGCCTCATTTCCTACACCATGAAAACTTGCCCATTACACCAGATGTCTCTTGACGTCCTGCTTATACATGCCAGAACCCTATGGTGAAATGGACATCTTTTCTCAGTATTAGTTCTAGAAAGTCTTGGAGGTCTTCCTAAAACTGTTCAAGTTCCCTGGTGGCATAGATGATAAAGAATTGAGAAGCAGAGCCTTTCATTTTTCATGTAGGAATATCTGCACCTAGATGTTCATGTTTAAGAAAGAGAACTCTGCATTCCTTGCAGGAAAGATAACCATTCTGATTTTCAGCTGTGAAATGCAGAGAATTCTATATGTTATGTAGGGAAAGAATCTTCATCAAATATTCATAGTCAGCTGGAGAGTATTGATATTTCATATAAGAATATTAGTATTGATTTGCCTATGAAAAATATAGGAATTCCTTATTTCAAGTAGTAAATTTGGCACCATAGATGATGTGAAACCAAAGAATTCCATACTTCATGGAAAAAAGTGCCGTACCTAAAGTTTCAAGTATTGAAAATAAAGAAATCCATACGTCATGTAGGAAAATGAGGGCCAGATTTTCATTTGTGAAATATAGAGAATTGAAAATCATGACCCATATTTTGCTAAATCAATATAGAAAAGTCATTTTTTCATGGAATCAATCTGCGATAGGAGTTTCATATGTGAATTATAAAGAATTCCACATTTAAGGGAGAAATTAGTGCCCTGATTTATTTATGTGTAGAATCAAAATTCCATATTTTGTGTACGAAAATCAATGGCTACTTGTTCATAAGTGAAATACACAAAATTTCAGATATCATGTAGTAAATCTAGCACCCAGTTATGCATAGGTGAAATACATTAAATTCCCATTTTCATGTAGAAAAATGTGCATACAGATTTTCACATGAAATATAGAAAATGCTATTTTCATTCTGGAAGTTGAGTGTTGAGAAATTCACATATGCAATATAGAGAATTCCATATTTCATACAGGGAACCTACATGCATGCATTCATATGTGAAACAAGTTCTGTGCTTCACACAGAAACATTTTGTCCATATGTCAATTTAGGACATAAAGAGAATACCATATTTAGAGATGGAATTCTCTCTATATAGAGAGATTTATAGGTGAAACATCTCTAAGTAAGAGATATTAAGGTCAGCATCCCACTAAGGGACATACTCATCAGTGCCAGGGGAATTGAAGTCTGCTCATTTACTGTACAAAGGCCCTTTCCAAGTGGTTTTGTTCTCATCCCACCTCCAGGAGAGAACACATGCCAGCTTACCCCATCGCCCCAGTCCTGTGGGGCCAGGAGCAGCTAGAGGATGATCCTAAGCAATCCACTGCAGAACGCTGATGCTTAAGCATTCTGTGAAGACTTCAAAGAGTGATGTTTGAAACTGGCAAACTCTGCAGGTTCAGTTCAGTTCAGTTCAGTTGCTCACTCAAGTTCTAATGTCTAGGACGCCATGGTCTTCATTACACCAGGCCTCTCTGTCCATCACGAACTACTGGAGTGTCCTCAAACTCATCTCCATTGAGTCAGTGGTGACATCAAACAATCTCATCCTCTGTTGTCCCCTCCTCCTCCTGCCTTAAATCTTTCCAACATCAGGGTCTTATACAGTGAGTCAGTTCTTCACCTCAGGTGACCAGAGTACAGGAGTTGCAGCTTCAACATGAGTCCAGGACTGATGTCCTTTAGGGTGGACTGGTTGGATCTCATTGCAGTCCAAGGGACTCTCAGGAGTCTTTGTCAACACTACAGTTCAAAAGCATCAATTCTTCAGTGGTCAGTTTTCTTTATAGTCCAACTCTCACATCCATACATGACTACTAGAAAAAACCATAGCATTGGTGAGTTGGAATCTCTTTGGAAAAATAATGTCTCTGCTTTTTAATATCCTGTCTAGGTTGGTCATAACTTTCCTTCCAAGGAGTGAGTGTCTTTTAACTACATGACAGTAGTCACCATCTGCAATGACCTTGGAGCAAAACAAATGAAGCAGCAGCCACTGTTTCCCCATCTATTTGTCATGAAATGATAGGACCAGATGCCATGATCTGTTTTCTGAATGTTGAGCTTTAAGCCAAGTTTTTCACTCTCCTCTTTCAATTTCATCAAAAGCCTGTTTTGTTCTTTTTCACTTTCTGCTATAAGTGTGGTGCCATCTTCATATCTGAGGTTATCGCTATTTCTCCGGCAATCTTGTTTCCAGCTTGTGGTTCATCCAGCCCAGTGATTCTCAAGATGTATTCTGCATATAAGTTAAATAAGCAGGGTGACAATATACAGCCTTGACAGACTCCATTTCTTATTTGGAACCAGTCTGTTGTTCCATGTCCAGTTTTCACTGTTGCTTCCTGACCTGCAGGGAGATTTCTCAGGAGACAGGTCAGGTGGCTTGGTATTCCCATCTTTTTCAGAATGTCCTACAGTATAGTGTGATCACACTCAAAGGCTTTGGCATAGTCAATAAAGCAGAAATAGATGGTTTTCTTGAGCTCTCTTGCTTTTTTGATGATTCAGAGGATGTTAGCAAATTGATCTCTGGTTCCTCTGCCTTTTCCAAAAGCAGCTTGAACATCTGGAAGCTCATGGTTCATGTATTGCTGAAGCCTGGCTTGGAGAATTTTTAGCATTACTTTACTAGCATGTGAGATGAGTGCAATTGCGTGGTAGTTTGCGCATTCTTTGGCATTGGCTTTCTTTGGGCAATGTTACTCTGCAGGTAGCAACTGTTTATGCTACAGTGCCATCAGCCTCCCAAACGTTACATAAGAAAGTGAGATGTGCCTGGTCCTATGGGGAAATAATTCTACTGCACTTGAGAAGACAGAAAGCTCTTTGTAGGGGCTGTACATACCCCATCTCTTTACCTGGTAATCTGTCCCATTCTGTTTCTTGTCTGCTTTGTATCTCCCTGAATGGCCCCAAGTTATTTCTTCCTGCTGCTTCTTTCTGCTTAGGGATACATGGTGCAGCAGCATGTCTCCACTTAAAACACGCTAGGGGAAGGAGCCAAGATGGCGGAGGAATAGGATGGGGAGACCACTCTCTCCCCTACAAATTCATTGAAAGAACATGTGAATGCTGAGCAAACTTCACAAAACAACTTCTGACCGCTAGCAGAAGAAATCAGATGCCCAGAAAAGCAGCCCATCATCTTTGAAAGGTGTATCTAATATCCATTTTGGACATTTAAGAATCCAATATTCAGTACCCATTTTTACTCAGGAGTGTGTTGATTACTCTCTCCCACTTTTGACTCTCCGTTTTCTACCTCAGAACACCTCTATTTCCTCCCTCCCCTTCTCTTCCCAATCCAAATCTGTGAATCTCTGTGGGTGTCTGGGCTATGGAGAACACTTTGGGAACAGAGAACTGCATAGATCTGTCTCTCTCCTCTTGAGTCCCCCTTTTGTCTCTTCCTGCTCATCTCTAGCTCCCTCCTCCCTCTCATCTTCTTCATGTAACTCTGTGAACCTCTCTGTGTGTCCCTCACAGAGGAAAATCTTTTCACCATTAACCTAGAAGTTTTATTACCAGTGCTGTATAGTTGGAGAAGTCTTGAGACTACTGCCAGAATAAGACTGAAACCCAGAGGCAGGAGACTTAAGCTCAAAACCTTAGAACACCAGAAAACTCAGACTACACGGAACATTAAGTAATAAGAGAACATCCAAAAGTCTCCATACCTACACTGAAACCAACCACCACCCAAGAGCCAATAAGTCCCAGAGCAAGACATACCATGCAAATTCTCCAGCAACACAGGAACATCCCTGAGCGTCAACATACAGGCTGCCCAAAGTCACACCTAACACATAGACCCATCTCAAACCTCATTACTGGGCACTCCATTGCACTCCAGAGAGAAGAAATCCAGTTCCACGAACTAGAACACTGACACAAGCTTCCTAATGAGAAACCTTGGCAAACGAATCATCCAACCCCACCCACTGGGTGAAAACTCCACAATAAAAAGGAACCACAGACCACCAGAATACAGAAAGCCCACTCCAGACACAGCAATCTAAACAAGATGAAAAGGCAGAGAAATACCTAATAGGTAAAAAAAAAAAAAACATGAAAAAGGCCCACCAAGTCAAACAAAAGAGGAGGAGATAGGGAATCTACCTGAAAAAGAATTTAGAATAGTGATAATAAAAATGATCCAAAATCTTGAAAACAAAATGGAGTTACAGATAAATAGCCTGGAGACAAAGATTGAGAAGATGCAAGAAATGTTTAATAAGAACCTAGAAGAAAGAACAAAGAGTCAGTTGAAAATGAATAATGCAATAAATGAGATCAAAAACACTCTGGAGGGAACCAACAGTAGAATAACAGAGACAGAAGAAAGGCTAAGTGAGGTAGAAGAAAAAATGGTGGAAATAAATGAAGCAGAGAAGAAAAAAGAAAAAAAAAATAAGAATCAAAAGAAATGAGGATAACCTCAGGGGCCTCTGGCACAATGTGAAATGCCCCCAACATTCGAATCATAGGAGTGTCAGAAGAAAAAGACAAAAAGAAAGGCCATGAGAAAATACTCGAAGAGATAATAGCTGAAAACTTTCCAAAAACGGGGAAGGAAATAATTACACAGGCCCAAGAAACCCAGAAAGTTGCAAACAGGATATACCCAAGGTGAAACACCTCAAGACATATATTAAACAAACTAACAAAGATCAAACATAAAGAACAAATATTAAAAGCAGCAAGGGAGAAACAACAAATAGCACACAAAGTGATTCCCATAAGGATAACAGCTGATGTATCAGTAGAAACCCTTCAGGCCAGAAGGGAATTGCAGGACATACTTCAAGTAATGAAAGAGAATAACCTACAACCTAGATTACTGTACCCAGCAATGATCTCCTTCAGATATGACAGAGAATTCAATAGCTTTACAGGCAAGCAAATGCTAAGAGAATTCAGCACCACCAAACCAGCTCTTCAACAAATGCCAACGGATCTTCTCTAGACAAGAAACACAGAAAGGTTGTATAAACATGAACCCAAAACAACAAAGTAAATGGCAATGGGACCATACCTATCAATAATTAACTTAAATGTAAATGGGTTGAATGCTGTAAACAAAAGACAAAGACTGGCTGAATGGATACAAAACAAGGCCCCTAACAACAATATTATACAGTAATTAACCTCCAACTAATAAAAATAAATGGAAAAATTATATATATATATATGCCATCTGCAAGAGACCCACATCAAAACAAGGGACCCACACAGACTAAAAGTGAAGGACTGGAAAAAAATATTTCATGAAAATGGAGACCAAAAGAAAGCAGAAGTCACAATACTCATAACAGATAGAATAGACTTTAAAATAAAGGCTGTGAAAAGAGACAGAGACAGACACTACATAATGATCAAAGGATCAATCTGAGAACAAGATATAACAATTATAAATATATATGCACCCAACATAGGCGCACTACAATATGTAAGGCAAACGCTAATGAGTATGAAAGAGGAAATTAATAGTAACACAGTAATAGAGGGAGAATTTAATACCCCACTCACAACTATGGATAGATCAATTAAACAGAAAATTAACAAGGAAACACAAACTTTAAATGACACAATGGACCAGCTAGGCCTAATTGATATCTATAGGACATTTCACCCCAAAATAATCAGCTTCACCTTTTTACTCAAGTGCACACGGAACCTTCTCCAGAATAGATCAAATCATTGACCATAAATCTAGCCTGGGTAAATTAAAAAAAAAAATTGAAATCATTCCATTCATCTCTTCTGACCACAGTGCAGTAAGCTTAGATCTCAATTACAGGAAAAAAAATTATTAAAAATTCAAACATATGAAGGCTAAATAACACACTTCTGAATAACCAACAAATCATAGAAGGAATCAAAAAAGAAATCAAAATGTGCATAGAGATGAACGAAAATGAAAACACAACAACCCAAAACCTATGGGACCCTGTAAAAGCAATGCTAACAGGAAGGTTCATAGCATTACAGGCTTACCTGAAGAAACAAGAAAAAAGTCAAATAAATAACCTAACTCTACACCTAAAGCAACTAGAGAAGGAAGAAATGAAGAACCCCAGGGTTAGTAGAAGGAAAGAAATCTTAAAAATAGGGCAGAAAAAAAAAAAAAAAAAGAACTAACTAAAGAGACCATAGAAAAATCAACAAAGGTAAAAGCTGGTTTCTTGAAAAAAATAAACAAAATTGGCAAACCATTAGCAAGACTCATTAAGAAACAAAGGGAGAAGAACCAAATAACAAAATTAGAAATGAAAATGGAGAGACCACAACAGACAACACTGAAATACAATGGATCATAAGAGACTACTGCCAGCAGCTATATGCCAATAAAATGGGCAACTTGGAAGAAACAGACAAATTCTTAGAAAAGTATAACTTTCCAAAACTGAACCAGAAAGAAATAGAAGATCTTAACCGTCCCATCACAAGCACAAAAATCGAAACTGTAATCAGAAATCTTCCAACAAACAAAAGCCCAGGACCAGATGGCTTCACAGCTGAATTCTACCAAAAGTTTAGAGAAGAGCTAATACCTATCTTACTCAAACTCTTCCGGAAAATTGCAGAAGAATGTAAACTTCAAAACTCATTCCATGAGGCCAAAATCACCCTAATTCCAAGACCAGAAAAAGATGCCACCAAAAAAAGAAAACTATAGGCCAATATCACTGATGAACATAGATTGAAAAATCCTTTACAAAATTCTAGCAAACAGAATCCATCAACATATCAAAAAAATCATACATCATGAACAAGTGGGCTTTATCCAAGGAATGCAAGGATTCTTTAACATCTGCAAATCAATCACTGTAATATACCACATTAACAAATTGAAAGATAAAAAAATAATATGACTATCTCAATAGAGGCAGAAAAAGCCTTTGACAAAATTCAACATCTGTTTATGATAAAAACTCTCCAGAAAGCAGGAATAGAAGGAACACACCTCAACATAATAAAAGGTATATATGACAAACCCACAGCAAGCATTACCCTCAATATTGAAAGCATTTCCCCTAAAATCAGGAACAAGACAAGGGAGCCCATTCTCACCACTACTATTCAACATAGGTTTGGAAGTGCTGGGCACAGCAATCAGAGCAGAAAAAGAAGTAAAAGGAATCCAGATAGGAAAAGAAGAAGTGAATCTCTCGCTGTTTGCAGATGACATGATGTCTACATAGAAAACCCTAAAGACTCTACTAGAAAATTACCAGAGCTAATCAACGAATATAGTAAAGTTGCAGGATATAAAATTAACACAAAGAAATCCCTTGCACTCATCTACACTAACAATGAGAAAACAGAAAGAGAAATTAAGGAAACAATATCACTCACTATGGCAAAAAAAAGAATGAAATACTTAGGAGTCTATCTACCTAAAGAAACGAAAGACCTATATATAGAAAACTGCAAAACACTGAAGAAAGAAATCAAAGAGGACATAAACAGATGGAGAAATAAACCGTGTTCATGGATTGGAAGAATCAACAGTGTCAAAATGACTATACTACCCAAAGCAATCTATAGATTCAATGCAATCCCTATCAAACTACCAACGGTATTTTTCACAAAACTAAAACAAATAATTTCATAATTTGCATGGAAATACAGAAACCTCGAATAGCCAGATTGATCTTGAGAAAGAAAAAATGGAACTGGAGGAATCAACCTGTCTGACTTCAGACTCTACTGTTCACTCTTGCCATCTGTTCTTTGACCACTTCCAATTTGCCTTGATTCATGGACCTAACATTCCAGGTTCCTATGCAATATTGCTCTTTACAGTTTTGGACCTTGCTTCTCTCTCCAGTCCCATCAAAAACTGGATGTTGGTTTTGCTTTGGCACCATCCCTTCATTCTTTCTGGAGTTATTTCTCCACTGATCTCCAGTAGCATGTTGGGCACCTACCGACCTGGGGAGTTCACCTCTCAGAGTCCTAACTTTTTGCCTTTTCAAACTGTTCATGGAGTTCTCAAGGCAAAAAAAACAACAACAACAACAACAAAAAAAAACTGAAATGGTTTGCCATTCCCTTTTCCAGTGGGCCACGTTCTGTCAGACGTTTCCACTATGACCCAAGCATCTTGGGTGGCTCCAGACGGCATGGCTTACTTTCATTGAATTAGACAATACTGTGGTTCATGTGATCTGATTGGCTAGTTGTCTGTGATTGCGGTTTCAGTCTGTCTGCCTTCTGATGCCCTCTCAGCGCCTACCATCTTGCTTGGGTTGAATAGCAAGTATGGACCCTGATTTAAGGAATCCTGATGGGAAAAAAAATTACCAGCAAGAATGCCAACTACCACTCACCAAGGAAAAAATCAGAAAGATTCATACCTTAGCTTCAATTTCTCTTAAGGAGAAATTCCATTATTTTCCTCTATTTATGATATAGATCTCTGAGATTTCATTTTGTTTTTTTTTATATTCCTTACCTATATGAGTAACTGAAAAATATGCTTTTCATAGAAGCCAATGATTATTTTATTTTTAGATGATCTTGGGATAGGCAACCAAAGATGTTGACTTTAACTTGCAATCAAGATTTTCTTTTTCTTTTTTTCTTTTGTTTTTTTTTTGAGGGAATTGTTTCTGCAAGTCCAGAATTTATTAAGATTTAAAACCTTAAAAATTATGTTTCTTCTTGGTTCCACTATTCAGGTTGTCCTGGAGAAGGAAATGGGTACCCAACCCAATATCCTAGCCTAGAAAAGCCCATGGACAGAGGAGCCTGGTGGGCTGTAGTCCATGAGGTTGCAAAGAGTCAAGCATGATTCGGTGACTAAGATGTACACCCATGCAGGTTGTATTATTCAGAAACAATCCTTTACTCCTGAATGCAAGTGAGTAGAATCAGAAGCTAAAGTAGATGTGAGTTGTCATATTTTTTCCATTTGGAAAGGAGCATCTATCAAAGCTCATCAAACAGGTCAATCTAAAATTAAAATCTCAAAACGATTTGTAAACTGAAAAAAAAAAAAAAAAAAAACTCCCAGAAGAATTTAAAATAAACTCTCATAGACATTTCTAAAAAAGAAAAATCAAGGAAAACAGAAGAACAGTGTCTTCACAGACAGTGAGACTGAGATGAACAGAGCACAGACTGAAATTTCAGTGTGATTGGAGAAATGAAACTTAAAGGAACAATGTGAAGGTTGAGAAAATGATAGAATACAGAATCCTAAAAGTTTATTTATCCTCAAGAACTTGCTTCCTGTCGCATGGCTTAGCTGGCGAATGACAATTTTCTCTGGCTAGAGCAAAGTAGAGGGTGCATGAGGAATATAAATGACTGCTGGAGAAAGTTTAGAATACTGGCTCATGTGTAGTTGAGAAATCACATAGATTTTTGGCCAGTGGGGGGCAATTATGACAGCAAATGTGGCTGAATCTATGCATGTAAGTGGTAAAATTAGTGTAACTTAGATGCAGATAGGGTATGTTGGGATAGAAAATGAAATAGTCAAGAATGACTACTACTGTCAATAACAGGAGAGAATGTGTTGCTAATGTTGTTCAATCACTTATTCATGTCCATCCCTTTGCCACCCCATGGCCTGTGTCCCATCAGTCTTAGCTTCCCTATCTCCCAGAATTTGTTCAGACTCATGTCCATAGAGTTGGTGATACTAAAACCCTTTCAGCATCTGCTACCCACTTCTCCTTTTACCTTCAATCTTTCCCAGTATCAGGGCATTCTCTAATGAGACAGCACTTTGCATCAGGTGGCCAAAGGAGGAAAGAACACTGAAAGATAACAAAGGTGTTTCCAAGGAAATCTCTCGAAACCGTCTAAGATATAGGTGCAGAAAACGCCTTTGGCAAAATTCAGCACCCGTTTATGATAAAAGCTGTAGAAGAAGTGGGAACAGAGAGAATCTTCTTCAACTTAATAAAGGCCATGTATGGATAAAACCACTGTTTGCATGCTTCTCATAGGTAAAATCTTAAACATGCTGCCTAAGTTCATGAAAAAAACAAAGTTGCCAACTCTTACCTCTGTTAATCAACATAATCTTGTGACTTCTAGCTACAGTAATCAGTGAGGAAGAAGAAGAAAATAACTACCAGAAAACTGGAAAAGAAGGGGTAAAACTGTTACTGTTTGCAAACATGTATTACTATGCCAGAGGATCATAAGACGCGACCAGAAAATTAATAGACATAGTCAATGACTTTAGGGAAGTTTCTGGATACAAAATAAACACAAAGAAATCTCCTACACATAACAACAGAAAACCAAAAACAAAAATTAAGGAAACAATTTAATTCACCATTGTAACAAGAAAAATGCAATCTCTGGGAATGAACCTGCCTAAGCAAAGAAAAAACTTGTGCACAGAAAAGAACCAGGTATGGATAAAACAAATGAAAGATGACACAAATGGAACTAGAACAAATACGTTCACAATTCGTATGGAAATACAAAAAACTTTGAATCGCCAAAGCAATCTTGAGAAAGAAGAATGAAACTGGGGGAGTCAACCTGCCTGACTTCAGTCTCTACTACAAAGCCACAGTCATCAAGAGAGTGTGGTGCTGGCACAAACACAGAAATATAGATCAATGGAACAAAATAGAAAGCCCAGAAATAAATCCACACACCTATGGACACTTTATCTTTGACAAAGGAGGAAATAACATACAATGGAGAAAAGACAACCTCTTTAACAAGTGGTGCTGGGAAAATTGGTCAACCACTTAGAAAAGAATGAAACTAGAACACTTTCTAACACCATACACAAAGATAAACTCAAAACGGATTAAAGAGCTAAATGTAAGACTAGAAACTATAAACCTCCTAGAGGAAAACATAGGCAAAGCACTCTCCATCATAACCACAGCAGGATCCTCTATGACCCACCTCCCAGCATATTGGAAATGAAAGCAAAAATAAACAAGTGAGACCTAATTAAAGCTAAAATCTTTTGCACAACAAAGGCAACTATAAGCAAGGTGAAAGAAAGACTTCAGAATGGGAGAAAATAATAGCAAATGAATCAACAAAGAATTAATCTTAAAAATATACCAGGAATGCCTCCAGCTCAATTTTAGAAACATAAAAGACCCAATCAAAAACTGAGCCAAAGAACTAAACAGACATTTGTCCAAAGAAGACATACAGATGGCTAACAAACACATGAAAAGATGCTCAACCTCACTCATTATCAGAGAAATGCAAATCAAAACCATGCCAGTCAGAATGGCTGCTATCCAAAAGTCTACAAACAATAAATGCTGGGGAATGGACTTACTGACCTCATAATCATAAGGGTGTGGTCCCCTACATATAGTGGTATTCAGGGACTCTGGAGCAGACCACTGGGAGTCTTCAAAATGACCAGGGTTGCCTCACTGGCCCTGCCAAGAGTGGGGAGCCATGGTCTCCGTGGATATGTATGAGGTTGAAAGGATCATTGACAAGAGGTAAAACAAGAAAAGGAAGATGGAGTATTTGGTTTGGTGGAAAGGCTACGGCAGGGAGGATGCCACATGGGAGCCAGATCAGCACCTAGTGAGCTGCGAGGAGTGCATCCAAGACTTCAATCAGCACCACACCGGGAAGCAGAAGGAGGGCAACCTCAATAGAGCCAAGCAGACCACCCCAAACAACGGCCAGAATCAGATCTCCAGATCCACCAACAGCAGCTTCTCCAAGGCCGCCCCCAAGGCCCTAGTGGTGGGCAAGGAGCACGAGGCCAAGAGCACACCACTGTTTACCACCAGCCAGAATTTCCAGAAGAGCTCCACGCAGGGCCAGGCCACCTACAAGAACATGGACCTGGCCTGGTTGGGCAACAGGATTCTCGTGCCCAAGAGCCCCATAAAGAGTGGGACTGTGCTGGACAGCTTTCAGGACGAGAGCCCCAAGAATGCAGACCCCATGGAGCAGGGGCCAGAAGACACAGCGGCCCCAGAGGCGGCGGCCGTGAAGCGGATCGGGGACCTATTGAGCCCGGGGGGAGAGCTGGTGATGATGGGGAGCCGGCCTGGATACACCAATTGTTGCCACGGGCGTCGGGCCCCGTGAAGGCCGCCATGGCCACAGTGCTGGCCATGAAAGGGAATGGCACGTCTGATTTGGTGGACGCGCTGATGGCCAATTGCATGAGCCCCCTGCAGACGTTAAGTCATGGGCATGAAAGCTGGGAAGAAGAAGTTCATGAAGGACAGGCGAGACCAGCCCTTTAACAAGCAGCTGCGCTTCAGTGTGCGGCAGAGGGAGAGCGCCTACTGGTACCAGGACATCGTGGTCCAGAAGCAGGATGGCTTCACCCACATCCTGCTGTCCACCAAGTAATCCGAGAATAACTCGCTGAACCCGGAGGTGACGAAGGAGCTGGAGAGCGCGCTGAGCATGGCCAACGCCGACGACAGCAACCTGGTGTTGCTCAGCGCCATGGGCAGTGTCTTCTGCTGCGGCCTGGACTTCCTCTACTTCATCCAGCGCCTGCCTGATGACCGCAAGAGGGAGAGCGCCAGAATGGCTGAGGCCATCAGAAACTTCATGAACAGCTTCATCCAGTTCAAGAAGCCTATTGTCGTAGCTGTGAATGGCCCAGCCATTGGGCTAGGAGCATCCATCCTGCCTCTCTGTGATGTGGTCTGGGCCAACGAAGGCATGGTTCCAGACACCCTATACCACCTTCGGACAGAGTCCAGACGGCTGTTCCACCGTCATGTTCCCCAAGATTATGGGAGGAGCATCTGCCAACGAAATGCTGTTCAGAGGGTGGAAGCTAACAGCACAGGAGGCATGCGGCAAAGGGCTGGTTTCCCAGGTGTTCTGGCCTGGGACCTTCACCCAGGAAGTCATGGTTCGCATCAAGGAGTTCGTCTCTTGCAACCGTGTCGTGCTGGAGGAATCCAAGGCCCTTGTGCACTGCAACATGAGGCTGGAGCTGGAGCGGGCCAATGAGCGGGAGTGTGAGGTGCTCAAGAGGATATGGGACTTTTGAACTCTGTGGGAGAATGTGAGGGTGGGATATTTCAAAAGAACTGCACGTATACGATCTATGCTGAAACAGATCACCAGCCCAGGTGGGATGCATGAGACAAGTGCTCGGGCCGGGTGCACTGGGAAGACCCAGAGGAATCGGGTGGAAACGGAGGTGGGAGGGGGGATTGAGATGGGGAATATGTGTAAATCTATGGCTGATTCATATCAATGTATGACAAAACCCACTGAAATGTTGTGAAGTAATTAGCCTCCAAATAATAATAAAAAAAAAATAAGTTAAAAAAAAAAAAAAGAAGAAGAAGAAGATATGGGACTCCGCGCAGGGCATGGACTACATGCTCAAGTACAGGAAGAGCAAGGTCGACGATTTCTGACTGTCCGGCCGCCCGACCTCACCAGGGCGCGCCGTGCCGGACCTCACGGCCTGGGCCAGGCTCCTACCGAGCTCCCTCTGGGAAGCAGGACTTGAGACAGACAAGCTATTTATTGCCAAGGAGTTCTGAGGTACTGTAGCTTTAAAATAAATAACTACAAAACTCCTTTGTTGAAACGTCATTGGTTTATACTTAATATACACGAGTATAAAAGTATAATGGTGAGCTCTGGCCTGCTCCTTGAGGCTCTCATTCTTGTCATCTTCGGCTAGGAATGTGTATATATAAAGATATTTTCTAGGATTAGGTGTCAGAAAAGTCTGAAATAATGTGTGTTTATCTTTTTCTTTTCCTTCTAAAAGAAAAGAAAGGGGTGATAGCAAGCCTCGCCATCCCTGCTGCAAATCGAAATATGGAAAGATCTGAGATGTGCCTTATCTCTAAAAGGTCCAAAGCCTCCGAGGTAGAAAATTCTAAATCAAATGGAAGACTTATCTTTTAGGATGAGTACTTCTGGCTAAACACCCTCTGATGGACATACCCAAAAGTAAAATATGCCTCGGATTCATGCTGAAATATCAATTGATTGTTCCCTGTTGTTCAAAGTCTGATTCTTACCCAGTTAACAGGAAGAAACCACTCTCGCTAACAGAAAGCATCTTTTGCAGTATTAGTGAATCACTGACTAGCTTCAGTATGGTAGCTTAAGTTATAAGTTAATCTTAGCAGGTTTATAATTAGGTTTTCTGACCCTTTTGAAAAATAAATACATGAGTGCTTCTTGTGGCTAGGTGAGCTCTACTACTTTATATAGAGTTTTGGTTTTCTCTTTGCAGATGTGATTGATGTATTACACCAAAAATGGAAAGAATTTGCATGCTTATAAACTGTGCTTTTTAGGTTCACTTAGAATGTACTTTATTGAACAAGTTAAAATTCTTTTGGCATACTATTCAATTCAGAAACTCCTTTTAAAGAGAACTACCTTATTATTTCGACATTTCATGTTCTCAGTCTCTGCTTTCACATCTACACACCATAACAAGGAGAGGATCCTATGTGAGAGTGCCTTGTGGACATAGATGTCTGCATTCCTGCCAGTGCTGGGGACGTTTCCAGAAGCCTGTCTCCTGGCAGGTTTCTGAGCTTGCAATCATATGGAATGGATGAAGAGTGAAATAAAATCAAAACGTTATTTCAGTACAGTTTTGAAGTTTCTACTTGGAACCGACCACCGCCTGGCCTTGCGGAGAGCTTACAGAATGTAAATCTGCCTTTACTTGGATGGGTTGGTGCAGTAGTTTTGCATCCATATGACCTACTTTTTGCGTTCTGTAGTTTGAAGTATATATAAACTGTACAATCAATCAAGTTTCTATAGAATACACATTCACCTGTGAAAACTAGTTAAATCAATTGAATATTTCTTAACACACACACACACTAACACACACACACACACACACAGACACAAGACCAAATGACTAAAGTGACTGGGAAGCCAAAAGACTCTAGCACAATTCAGAAACAACCGGCTCCTTATGCAGTATGACAAGATGAAGACGTCTTATCAACCGAGGTCGAAAAGAAGTGTCAAGGTGAGTGAACCCACCCAAGCTCACCCTGCCCATTGACAGGGCCCCTAAGACACCTTCCCCTTTCCTTGTCTTGCACATGCCACCTCTTGGTCACACTCCTTCTACTGAAACCATCAGTCCCAAACAGCAATACACTCTTCCCCAAGTTAATGCCATTCTTTGCTCCTTCTCTTGTTTTCTCCAGGTTGCCAGGGTACCTGTGAGGGCAAATAAGCACATTCAACCAAAGCTGAGCAAGAAGGCTTTTCAAATAGCTCCCACCTCAGAGAATCCTAACAATATCAGAGGTTCAAACCTCTGGAGCCAGTGTTCCAAGGCGAATCAAGAGCTGAATCAGAACCAACTGGAAGAGGCCCCAGAGATCATGGAGACCCCTGCCATTCCTGCTGGACAACTGCATAGCCAGTGACTTCAGAACATGGCTAGAGACATGAGAATTCTTCCAGGGTCTCACTGCTTCAAAGTGGCCAACAGTACAGTCATTGAGTCTTCTACCAATAGCACCCACCAACATTAATAATGACATTTAAATAAAATCAACCTGGTGTGAAATTATGTGTGTCTCTGAGCTCTCTGAGCTTTCTGTGTGAGGCAGAAAGGGCAGAGAAAGGAAAAGTGTGTGCAGAGGGAGGGGCATGGTTCCTGTGCAGTTGGAGATGGGAAGAGAAGGTCCAGTTAGCTTGAAAGCATGGGGCTGTCCTGTGCTCAGACTGAGCCCCAATGATACCCTTCCCATGGGGGAAGAGGAGGAGGATGTGGTGTTTCTGTATGTGAGTGCAAGGCTGGGAATTTAGCTGGGGAGCTCTGTCAAGGACGGTTGGGCAGGAGGGGGTGGGCATGGTATGCAATGCTGGTATCAAAAAAGCACCAAAGTATTTGCCCCTAGACAATCTCTAACTCCTGACACTGAGACAAAAAGGAAAGAAAAAAAGCCTTTAAAATTTTTATTGTATTTCTTCTATTTGTAGAAGCTAGTAAGTTTTATTGTGTAATATCTAATTCATGACCCAGCTTAAAACATGAAGCTAGATTTTGCACTGCATTTGTCTAAAGATGTGTTGGTATGTCCTTGTCTCTGCATAATATTGTTTAGGTTAATTTGTAAATGAGCTCTATTTATTTGCTTTAAAGAAGAATAAGCACTTACAAATCAAATAATTCTAAATGAAACAATAAATTCCAGGTTCAGGTGAACTGAGTTATATTCAGTATTGAATACCTGATAAGAATGTTTGTTCAGTCACCTATCTGATATAGACATGTCTTAGAGTAATTAACATCAAGTAAAATATTTTTTCTACCTAGGTTTAATATAAGTTAAATATTATATCTGTTTCCACTTTGTCAACAAGGCAATTACCTCGAGTGAAAAAATTTTCTAAAAATTGGAAAAAAGATACGAGTTTTTATATAAACTCTAACAAATAATTTTTCTTTAGGAATACCCGTTTACAATTGTCTCTCCAGATTGACATAAGTCAGATTTCTAAGGGATGTGCTAAACTAAGTATTAAAAGTCTATTAATTAGGACATTTCCAAATATATTAAATGTTTAAAACATTTCCCACTAAACACTGATTTCCTTTTACAGAACAACTAAAGAGATGTGGGACTACAAGTAAATAGTGCTTGATGCCATCCTAAAATGTTACAAAGTGAATAAATAAAACAAAGAGAAAACAAGGGATTTAAACATTATCACTGGTATTTATGCTCACCAGTCTCTAAAATGCTCATACAAATGTTAGCTCTTTGTTGCTAAAGGAAAGCAGGAAGTATACTTTCAGTAAATTTAACAGAGGTATCAAGAATATTAAAAAAGATTTTGGCATGATTGGGATTTTCTAAAATTGGATTAAAACTAGTTAGATAAATAGATTTTGTTAGGAAGGACATGGCCAAAACAAAAAACTGGGTGGAGTCCATTTGGTCCAAAGGGGGCGGAGCTCACGTTCACTAGAACTTGATTGTGATATATCAGCAAGCTAAAGGATACACCCATCAACATTAACTAAATCTGACACAACGTTCGAAATGCTTTTAATTGACCCTTATGATAAAACATTTTAAAACATATTCTTTTAAAATTCTTTGGACCACTAGCTAAGTTTGGGATGCTTCAGAGGGCCCCTGAAGCCTCCCAAAATGCTATTATACTATCTGAGTTCATTTGACATGTTAAATGGCATGGGAATGATTTTTGGAAGGGCGCTAAATCTTCTCAGTTTGTACTGTATGGTTGTTATTACTTATATAGATAACCTAAAAATTATGGAAAATTCATGAAAATTGATATGTCCTGGTAACATGTTGTCAGTTACAGTTTTAATTATCATGTTCAAGTGTTACAGCTCACAATAATGACCAGGCTACTTTGTCAATTACCCTGTATGGTTTGACTCTCATACCTTTAGAAAAATACCTCTAGTTCAAGATTTATAAGAAAAAAAAGCAAAAAACTTATCTAAGATTAACGAAATAAAATGCTGTTTGTTTGCTCTCGGCTAAATTGGTAACAGACTGAAATATAGTCTGCTCTCTTTGTGAAGTGAAAAATGTTTTCTTAGAATAAATCTATCAATAACAGATTATACATTTCTTTGCCTTTAAGTGGTTTATATTGGTTTTAATTTTGTTATTTTAGTAAAATAAATAAGTGTTATTTAAAGTTATTGTACATGTCAAAGCTCATTCTTCTTCTATCCAAAATAACCCCTCACTGTTAGACTTGTGTTATCCTAATGTTTTAAACCTGACAGTGCCCCTGCATACACTTCTAAATCTTTTCAAGTCTTTTGCACATGGTTCATATCAAACATAGACAGGTATGTTTAATTCATTATATGGATGATATCCAAATAGTACATCCCGATCAGGCATACCTACAATCAGTGCTGCATGATCTAACAGAGGCGTTACAGTATAGAGGCCTACAAATTGCCCCCAAATAAACCCCCTGGTTACTTATCTAGGGCAAGGTCTATATTCTAAAATGGCGACTCATGTTCCCTTACAATTAAAAAAAAGTTCATGTGGTGACATTAAGTGATTATCAAAATTTGCTAGGAGATATTAACTGGATTAGGCTTTAGGTAAAATTCATTACCGCTGAATTAAAGCCCTTGTTTAATGTCTTACAAGGTACCTCTGACCCAGCTTCCGAAAAGAGCCTGATCCCTGAAGCTTGAAAAGCCCTTGATAAAGTAACAGCTGCTGTGTCTATAGTCATGTAAATAGGATTGATGCAAGTAAAGTGTGGCAGCTTTTGTGCTTGCCTACTCCTACAGCTCCGACTGGTGTATTAATGCAATCAGGACCCCTGGAATGGATACATCTTCCAGCTACAGACAAGAAGATAGTGGCTTATGACACAGCTTTAATAGCAACACTAATTGTAAAATGCAGAAAAAGGATGATACATTCGTTTGGTAACAATCCTCCTGAGATTATAATTTCATACAATAAAATAACAATTAAATGTTTTCCTGCTGTTTAACAAAGACTGGCATATTGCCTTAGGACATTATGTAGGGCAAGTTTCCTTGCCCACATCATTTGCCCTCTCACTCTTCATTAAATTTCATGGCTGATGACCCAGTCTTTTTCCAAAAAAAAAAAAAAAAGATGTCAAGCCTCTCCTATGCCAAAGGCTGTAAATAATTTTACAGATGAGTCTTCCAATGGAAAAGCTTCCATAGTTACAGAAACTCAAACTAAAAGTGTTATATGCCCAAGAAACCTCAGCCCCAAAGCCTCAACTGACTGCCGTCATAGTGGCCTTTGTTATGTTCCCCAAAGAAGAGTTTATCATATACTCTGACTCACAGTATGTTATCAGACTATTTTCTCATATTGAGACAGCTGTGCTGCCTAAAAATAAAACCACCATCTTTCACTTACTGTCTAAGTTGCGACAACCAATATAGATTCCAAATAAAACCTTTGATATCAGGCATATTCGAGCTCACTTGAGTCTACAAGGGCCCTTAAGTCGTGTAAAGGATTTAGCTGATGCTCTTACTAAATCGATTGCAACTGACACTGTTATTGATGATCGAGCCTCACACGCCCTACATCATCAAAACGCAACTGCTTTCAAATATCAGTTTCACATTCCCCGAGAGTCAGCTCGAGAAATAGTTCACTCCTGTACACACTGCCCTACTTTTCTACCTACCTTAGCATTCAGATTATATTCTCCAGGACTATTGCCAAATATGCTCTGGCAGGTAGATGTAGCCCATGTTCCATCCTTTGATCGCCTTTGGAGGCGATCCTTTGTTCATGTAACCGTGGACACTTTCTCTCATGTGATTATAACTACAGCCAGGACGGGTGAAGTCTTTCAAGATATAACTATACAAGTAGAGTTCCCCTCACCAGGTGTTAGAGCATGCCGTCTTTGTACTACATAATCTTAATGCTGATTTGTTGGGTCACACTGCCATGTTTTGGCATTGGACCCCAGAACAAAGGGTCATGAAACCTTTAGTCAGGTGGAAGGATGTCCTTTCAGGACAATGGAAGGGGCCTGACCCACTGATAACCAGCGGCCGATGGTATGCTTTTATCATTCCTCAAGATGCAGAGTCAACCATTCCGATTTCTGACAGGCTGATCCGGTGTGTCTCAATTCCCCGAGGACCCGATGCCTCTGCTTTCTCGGCCAAAAAGGAAAAAGGGGGCCTCCCCCTCCTCCAGCATGGAAACTCCAAAAAATCAAGCACAGACAGCACCAGAAGCTCCAGATGAATATCCACATGAACCTCCCACTATGCAGATATCACGGCTGTCCTTGAGAGACCACACACGATCTGTCCCCGTGTCCCATAGAAAATGCCCAACACGAGCCACCCGACAGGCTGCTCTCCCGAACTGGGGACAAATCATGGATGTCTGTCACCCAGCTCAAGACATAGCTGTGTCGACAAGACATGCTCCTACTCCTGAAAAGGTTTTCATAGCTATCCTTGCTCTGCTTGCTTGTCAGGTAAATGCCTCTTCAGCCACACCTGGGGTATATTAGGCCAACTTCACTAACCCCCTTCCATTCCAGGTCGTTACTTGCACCAATAGGCCATGCAGATCCACACAACTCGACCCCATCCTTTGGGCGGATGGTACACTTCATATTTTTAGGATAAGTATCCTATCAAACTCAATTACACTTTCTGGGGACTCACTCATGATCTCCCTTTATGTTTTCATTTCCCATATAATAGAAGTCTAATCATGCCCCTAAAGGAAGGTACATTCTTTAGGAGCTTCTAAAAAGGGAATTATCACTGAGTCGCCACTAAAATTTACCAAACAAAATTCAAAACGACTAGTTTGGGCATCACAATCAGTTTGTCCCTGCCATGTTATCTTTTCCTTTAAACAACCAGACACATTGGCAGCCTGAACTATGGAAAGCACTTGCCGCCACCTCCGAGATCACAGTAATTAGACCTAAAATTGCTAGTACCTTTTCTGCATTAGCTTGTTTGCTCTCTCCCTGTTTTCCTTTTCACTAATAATTCTAATGACGCACAGATATTTGCTGATTATACTGGAGGTCCAACCATAGTTACTTGTAAAGAATGTATGCTATCCTCTTGCCTCAGCCCCCGATTTAAGGTTGGCTTGTTTGTGGTTTTGCAACACCCTCCATATCTTATGGTTGCTGGTAATGTTACTATTCCTTGGTGTGACAATTCTGGTTTAGCTGTGCTTCAACAATGACAAGATCTTATGAGGGCTAAGCATTTAGTAGATGTACTTATCTTGGCAACCTCTGCCTTGATAGCCGCAATTGCCTCCATTACAGTGGCAGCAGTAGCTCTAACCCAACAAGTGCATACAGCTCAATTTGTTAATAACATCTGCAGAAATGTGTCCCTGACTTTAGCATCTCAAGAAATCATAGATAGTAAACTAGAGATGGAAGTAGATACTTTGGAAGAAGCTGTAATGCACATAGGAGCTGAATTGCAAGCATTAATAGTAAAATTAGCTCTGTCTTGCCACGCTGATTGTCAATGGATCTGTATCACTCCCTAGCAAGTTAATGAAACAGACTATAACTGGGAATGGATTAAAAGTCATATCACAGGAATTTGGAATAGCTCCAGCATAAGCTTAGATTTAGAAAATGTATGTAAACAAATCCAAGCCCTAGAGCATTCCAGACTAGACTTCACCGCTGCCGGAACAGCAACTAATCATTTCAATATCCTCTCAAGCTTGGTGACAGGCAAAACTTTGTCTCCGGGCTAATAAGCTGTGTTGATATGGATGCCATGGCCTTACTAGTAATACTTTTCCTTCCTTGTCTTTTTCAAAGTCTACTGCACAGCATTCAAAGTGTTGCGACTGAACTTCATCTTGCTGTCCTAGGAAATAAACGGGGAGATGTCGGGAGCCGGCGAGAGAAACGCAGCCCATGACACGGTCTGGGCTCAAGGAGCTGGCACGCAAAGTTGTAGGGACCTCCAGGACCACTCCACACGCAAATCATCCCGACCTCTGGGGGTTTCTCGGGATTGCCCCACAACCCACGCCCAGGCCTTCGGCCTTTCATCTTCTGATGCTTGGCGTTCTTTGAGGTTCCCAAAACACGAGTCTGACTCTTACCTAAAATTCCTCTTCGAAACCTTTGCATGGCAGCAACACAGTCCATGGGGGCCCACGGGTTCTAATAAACAGGTCTATCTACCCCATAAGCAAAAGTCGATAGAGTCCATTATGAGATTGGGAAGATTGCTTAGGGTGTGATCAGGAGGGAATTCATGAGAACTTTGACCTTTAGCATTACATACCAGAGCTAAGTCAGCCCGGGGATCAGCTTCACAAGATAATGTTTGTAGATGGCTTTTCACAGTTGACTAGCTGCTGCCCTTGAATTGTTGAAAAGTTATGTGTAGGTATGGACTGATCTGGAAAGTTATTTCTGATGTCACCCAGGATTATGCACCTGGTACAATCTTATCATTGCCCCTTCCTTAAAGGTCTTTAAAGGATTATTGATTTTAGGGTACATAAGCACTGATGTAAAAGAATAAAATAGTCTTGATTCTGCACTCAACCAAGACTCGACTCGGTTTTCTATACTTTGCAGACACTGCTTATCCTAAAGGAACACCTGGACTTCACCAGGCCTGCGTCCCCGAAGCTGATAAGAAAGGAAATACAGAAAACAAAGCATAGATATGCAATGGTAAAGAGGAAGATGAACATTTATATATATTAAAGATTCACCCTAAGGGGAAAATAAGTGTAGGAAAGGCAAAGAAAAGAATCGATATAGAAAAAATGCACTAGTTCTAATAAATAAGTAAATAAATGTATAATAAGCGGGGGAAATGGAAGAAGACAATAAAAAGTAGAAAATAAAACTCTACAGAGCAGCAAAAGACCAACTTAGAGACAAAGTTCTAAAACAAAAATAAAGTGAAATAAACGTCATTAAATTGGCACAGTGAACAAAGGAACCCGAGTGTTTATCCACAAGTATAAAACTAACTAAAGCACTAACCGGAATACAAAACTAGTCCTAGGTTCTAGGTGGGCAATAAGGCAGTTAAAATAAATCTAACAAATATGTTGAGAGGGAAAAAAATGAACAGATATACATTCTTAAACAGTGGGAGATAAAATCATTTATACAGGTAAAGTTTAACTACAAAGGGGCGGGAAATACAGTACGAAAAATAAACAAAGGAGTAAATGTAGATAACAAAATTAGGAGGATTAAAAATTGTCAAGTTAAACTTAGAAGAAGACTGAGGAAAATAAAAGAAAAGAAGTTCTACAGAACTGCAAAAGCTGAACGTACAAGAAACGTTTTATAGCAGGAGTGAAGAAGATGTCACACACACACACAGGAAAAAAGCTCCAAAGCTTCATTTGATTCCGTAGTGAAATTAACAATGACAACTACTGCAGTTGTGGTGAGGGCGGAAAGAAAGAAAACAAATAAATCCCAAAGAATCTACAGAGCAAATCAAAAGAGAGGAAGAACATACGTTTATCTTGAGTCACTGCTGTCAGAGTCCTTTCCTTCACTTGTATTCACAGGCCACCTCACCTCCCTCGGCTACCCGTCATTGGTGTGCTGATCTCTGGACCTGGCGTGGGGGCACCTTACATTCTAATCTGGTCCCACTCCTATGTGTTCTTGCCTGCAAAGTCCACAGCCATCAGAACTGGTGCGTTTTCTTTCGTTGTGGTTGTTGTTGGTTGATTGGTTGGTTTGCAGGAGGGATCTCTCAATGACTTGTTTATCTATTGCTTAGACACAGAGTCTTCCTAGGTGATCGTGTGGGTTTAATCTGCAGTTTGTACACCTCGTAGGGAGGTTCTGGGCCTTCTTCCTTAGCTACACTGCTGCTGACTTTCATGGGGGTTCCCCGTCCATTTCTGCATGTGGTTTGTCCACTGGAATTTGCTCCTGAGGTTGCCTTGGAGTCCTTGGGTTTGCCCCTTTGAGGACCAGGTGTGGAGGTGGTGCAGCAGATTGGGTCACAGAGGTTCTGGCAAGCGCCGCGTGCTCAGGGGTTTGGCAATAAGGACAGCGGCTAATATAATGCTCTAGAAGGGCATGGCAATCCGTATTGGCCAATACGCTCCAGGATTCTTGCATGGAGAATCCCCTCCCTGGCAGAGAATCCTGCCACAGTCTCCAGGGTAGAAAGGGATCTGACAATCCTGAAGCGAAACTGAGAGCAAAGACGGACGAGTACTTGGACCTCGGCAGCTCTGCCTGAGTGAGAGTTGAGCATGAAGGCAACACAGTTGCTTGGCTTGCAGGGACCCTGGCAGTGCCAAGTGTACAGAGACTTGGACTACCTCCACTGCAGGAATTAAGGCCCTGTCTGAATTTTTCTTTGAGCCTATTGTAGCTGGCAATCTGAAGGCCTCTTTGGCTAGTCTTTCTCCATAGACACATGCATTCAGGCCCTTCGAGGGCTTTCCTGTCTGGGGTCCATCACTGTTGTTCAGCGTGTCAGGCACATAGTGGGAGCCCCCACGCTGGGGTCCTACTCTGTCGTTTGGAGCATCAGGTACTTAAAGGCGCTCCCTGGGTGGAGTCTTACTCTGTAGTTCAGTGATTCAAGTGCTTCATGGGACCAACCTCTCTTTTATTCAGCTGTGATGCAGGCGTGTGGGGAGACAGAGGCTGTCCCGATGGCTCCACCCCCTACACATGACTCAGCAGTGTCACCTTCCTCCCATGGCCACCTGGCTTACCTGCACAGGCTTTTCCCACACGATCTCCTCATTTGAGCATCCCCTCAATTTGTCTCTAACCAGTAGGCAGCAGACCATGGCCAGGGATTTCTCCACAATCTCTAGGAACCATCTGCTTCCTGCTGCACCTTCTACAGGACCTGTGTCCCTCTCTGGGGTGTGAATGACTGTGGAAAGGACTGTCTCATTCTCATCCCTTCTAGGCTGCCACAGATGTGCTGTTTCACTCTCAGCCTTAAGTGTTTCTCCTCTGATGCAGACAGTTGCTCCCATGTGGAGATCGGACACCTACTTCAGGTCTCCCACCCCCTGAGGGCAGGCCCAATCCTACTAACACGCATGTCTCCTCCCCCCACCCCCTAGTTATTTCATCCTCCTGATTGTTTGCGGTTCCATCTACTATTTTCCTCTGTTCAGGCAGTCCTGTCTGCTCTCAGCTGAGGTTCTGCAAGCACTTGTGTCTGAAGGTCTATTCCTGATGGATCCGTGGAGAGAGATGTACTCCCTGTACCCCTCCCCCTCCACCATCTTGTGCTTCTCAACTTTTTGACTGGTAGAAGTAAGACTGCTCTGAACATTGAGGCTTGTCCTAGGTGACTAAGCAGCCAGTGCACACCAGGAAGACAGCACCTCATGGAAACCACAGGGAATCCCACTATGTCAACAAAGACTGTCCCCCAAGGGTACATCTAAGGCTGGCTGACCATGCTACCCCATTAGGAACAAAGGGACTGTGCTGAAGCACACAACTTATTCCCCGATCCTCCAGCACCAACAACCTCAATGAGAGACCTTGGGAACTAGATGGGTAGGCATGATTACACAGGGTTTCCTCCAAGAGGCTGGAAGCTTGTGGCAGCTATTCATGGAAATGAATTCCACCATGGTCTCAACTGTGAGGAGACACCCAAAGGAGCTTCTGCCAGGAAAACAGGATAAGAAGAAATTTGTGAGGGTGCATGTTGAGAAGCACTGTGCACATGAGGCTCACACACCACTGGGCAAGCTGCATCCCTTCCTTCCTGGGAATACTAGTCAGTCACAGGTGGTGATTTCCTTCTTGGGGTCATCCAGCACAACCCAAAGCGTGCATTTGTCTGCCTCATCCACATTACCATGTTAAAACTGAAGCCTGGGTATTACATCTGGGGAGGTGACAATTAGTCCTCGAATTGAAATAAGACAGTGCCAAGTAGCGCCAGAGCAAGTGTATGTATTCAGTGCATACTGAATATTGTGTATTCTCACAGTTGAGGACGGGGCTTTTAGACTGGAGACTAGAAAACTGAGGAGAGCTCGATGAAGACTGAGAAAAGGAGGTGGGATGGAAAAGGTTTCTCATAAGTGACCCAGAATTGAATGGCCTTCAAGGTGCATTTCCTCCTACCAGTTGTAGGATGAAAGGGAAATTATTCTCAGTTCCACAGCCTAATTATCATGGATGGATTTGAGGCAAGAAAACGAAAAGTAGTTAATAATGTAACGTGAGACAGACTCGAAGGAAAGGCTGAAACCCGGTTGTGGGGCAAGGTTTGGAGGAGACACACTCTCCCTGACATGTGGCCCATCTGTGTTGGTGTAGAGAGATGAGGATGGCAGGTGAGTTTGGGGGGCTCTTTGGGATGATGAAAAATGCCTCATTTCTGCCAGCAAATCAACTGAGCTGCTCTGCATCCAACATCACAGGTTTCAGGATGAGGCTTTGTGATGCTAAGGCTGGGGGAAGGCTGCCATTGGCTGGGGAATGGACTTACTGACGTCATAATCATAAGGGTGTGGTCCCCTACATATAGGGGTGTTCAGGGGCTCTGGATCAGACGACTGGGAGTCTTCAAAATGACCAGGGTTGCCTCACTCGCCCAGCCCAGAGGGGGCAGCCATGGCCTCCGAGGAGCTGTATGACGTTGAAAGGGTCATTGACAAGAGGCAAAACAAGAAAGGGAAGACGGAGTATGTGGTTCAGTGGAAAGGCTATGGCAGGGAGGATGCCACATGGGAGCCAGAGCAGCACCTGGTGAACTGCGAGGAGTGCATCCACGACTTTAACCGGCAGCACACCGGGAAGCAGAAGGAGGGCACCCTCACTAGAGCCAAGCGGACCTCCCCAAACAATGGCCAGAATCAGATCTCCAGATCCACCAACAGCAGCTTCTCCAAGGCCGCCCCCAAGACCCTAGTGGTGGGCAAGGAGCACGAGGCCAAGAGCAGCCCACCGTTTACTGCCAGCCAGAAGTTCCAGGAGAGCTCCGCACGGGGCCTGGCCACCTACAAGTACATGGACCTGGCCCGGTTGGGCAACAGGATTCTCGTGCCCAAGAGCCCCATAAAGAGTGGGACTGTGCTGGACAGCTTTCAGGACGAGAGCCCCGAGAATCCGGACCCCATGAAGCAGGGGCCGGAAGACACAGCGGCCCCAGAGGCGGCAGCCGAGAAGCGGATCGGGGGCCTACTGAGCCCGGGGGCGGAGCCGGTGATGATGGGGAGCCGGCCCTGGATACACCCATTGTTGCCACGGGCGTTGGGCCCCGTGAAGGCCACCATGGCCACAGGGCTGGCCATGAAAGGGAATGGCACGTCCGATTTGGTGGACGCACTTCCAGTCAACTGCACAAGTCCCCTGCAGACGTCAGTCGTGGGCATGAAAGCTGGGAGGAAGAAGTTCATGAAGGACAGGCAACACCAGCCCTTTAACAAGCAGCTGCGCTTCAGCGTGCGGCAGAGGGAGAGCGCCTACAGGTACCGGGACATTGTGGTCCGGAAGCAGGACGGCTTCACCCACATCCTGCTGTCCACCAAGTCATCCGAGAACAACTCGCTGAACCCGGAGGTGATGAAGGAGCTGCAGAGAGCGCTGAGCATGGCCAACGCTGACGACAGCAAGCTGGTGTTGCTCAGCGCCGTGGGCAGTGTCTTCTGCTGCGGCCTGGACTTCCTCTACTTCATCCGGCGCCTGCCAGATAACCACAAGAGGGAGAGCGCCAGAATGGCTGAGGCCATCAGAAACTTCGTGAACACCTTCATCCAGTTCAAGAAGCCTATTGTCGTAGCTGTGAATGGCCCGGCCATTGGGCTAGGAGCATCCATCCTGCCTCTCTGTGATGTGGTCTGGGCCAACGAAAAGGCATGGTTCCAGACGCCCTATACCACCTTCGGACAGAGTCCAGACGGCTGTTCCACCGTCATGTTCCCCAAGATTATGGGAGGAGCATCTGCCAACGAAATGCTGTTCAGAGGGCGGAAGCTAACAGCACAGGAGGCGTGCAGCAAAGGGCTGGTCTCCCAGGTGTTCTGGCCTGGGACCTTCACCCAGGAAGTCATGGTTCGCATCAAGGAGCTCGCCTCTTGCAATCGTGTCGTGCTGGAGGAATCCAAGGCCCTTGTGCACTGCAACATGAGGCTGGAGCTGGAGCGGGCCAATGAGCGGGAGTGTGAGGTGCTCAAGAAGATATGGGGCTCCGCGCAGGGCATCGACTCCATGCGCAAGTACCTGAAGAGCAAGACCGACGATTTCTGACTGTCCAGCCGCCCGACCTCACCAGGGCGTGCGGTGCCAGACCTCACGGCCTGGGCCAGGCTCCTACCGAGCTCCCTCTGGGAAGCAGGACTTGAGACAGACAAGCTATTTATTGCCAAGGAGTTCTGAGGTACTGTAGCTTTAAAATAAATAACTAAAAAAAACTCCTTTGTTGAAACGTCATTGGTTTATACTTAATACACACGAGTATAAAAGTATAATGGTGAGCTCTGGCCTGCTCCTTGAGGCTCTCATTCTTGTCATCTTCAGCTAGGAATGTGTATATATAAAGATATTTTCTAGGTTTAGGTGTCAGAAAAGTCTGAAACAATGTGTGTTAATCTTTTTTTTTGTTTTTTCCTTTTAAATGAAAAGAAAGGGGTGATAGCAAGCCTCGCCATCCCTGCTGCAAATTGAAATATGGAAAGATCTGAGATGTGCCTTATCTCTAAAAGGTCCAAAGCCTCCGAGATAGAAAATTCTAAATCAAATGGAAGACTTATCTTTTAGGATGAGTACTTCTGGCTAAAAACCCACTGATGGACATACCCCAAAATAAAATATGCCTCAGATTCATGCTGAAATATCAATTGATTGTTCCCTGTTGTTCAAAGTCTGATTCTTACCCAGTTAACAGGAAGAAACCACTCTCACTAACAGAAAGCATCTTTTGCAGTATTAGTGAATCACTGACTAGCTTCAGTATGGTAGCTTAAGTTATAAGTTAATCTTAGCAGGTTTATAATTAGGTTTTCTGACCCTTTTGAAAAATAAATACATGAGTGCTTCTTGTGGCTAGGTGAGCTCTACTACTTTATATAGAGTTTTGGTTTTCTCTTTGCAGATGTGATTAATGTATTACACCAAAAATGAAAAGCATTTGCATGCTTATAAACTGTGCTTTTTAGGTTCACTTAGAATGTACTTTATTGAACAAGTTAAAATTCTTTTGGCACACTATTCAATGCAGAAACTCCTTTTAAAGAGAACTATCTGATATAGACATGTCTTAGAGTAATTAACATCAAGTAAAATATTTTTTGTACCTAGGTTTAATATAATTTAAATATTATATCTGTTACCACTTTGTCAAAAGGCGATTACCTGGAGTGAAACAGTTTTCTAAAAAATGGAAAAGAGATATGAGTTGTTATATAAACTCTAACAAATCATTTTTCTTTAGGAATACCCGTCTACAATTGCCTCTCCAGATTGACGTAACTTAAATTTCTAAGGGATGTGCTAAACTAAGTATTAAGTCTATTAAATAATTAGGTCATTTCCAAGTATATTAGATGTTTAAAACATTTCCTACTAAACACTGATTTCCTTTTACAGAATAACTAAAGAGATGTGGGACTACAAGTAAATAGTGCTTGATTCCATCCTAAAATGTTACAAAATAAATAAAAAAAAAGAAAAAGAAAAACCAAGTGTTTTAAACATTATCAGTGGTATTTATGCTCACCAGTCTATAAAATGCTCATATAAATGTTAGCTCTTAGTTGTGAATGGAAAGCAGGAAGTATACTTTCCGTAAATTACCAAAGTTATTAGAATTATTAAAAAAGAGTTTAGCATGATCAGGATTTTCTAAAATTGCATTAAAATTACTTAGATAAATAGACTTTTTTAGGAAGGACATGGCCAAAACAAAAAACTGGGTAGAGTCCATTTGGTCCAAAGGGGGTGGAGCTCACTTTCACTACAACTTGAGCCTTGGCATTTATGTGCATTGTGACATATCAACAAGCTGAAGGATACAGCCATCAACATTGACTAAATCTGACCCAATGTTTGAAAGGCTTTTAATTGATCCTTATGCTAAAACATCTTTAAACACATTCTTTTAAAATTCTTTAGACGTCTAGCTAAGCTTGGGATGCTTCAGAGGGCCCCTGAGGTCTCCCAAAGGGCTATTATACTATCTGAGTTCATTTGACATGTTAAATGGCATGGCAATGATTGTTGGAATGGTGCTAAATCTTCTCAGTTTGTAGTGTACAGTTGTTGTTACTTATGTAGATATCCTAAAAATTATGGAAAATTCATGAAAATTGATATGTCCTGGTAACATGTTGTCAGTTATAGTTTTAATTATCATGTTCAAGTGTTACAGGTCACAACAATGACCAGGCTATTTTGTCAATTATCCTGTATGGTTTGACTCATAGCTTTAGAAAAATACCTCTAGTTCAAGATTTATAAGAAAAAAAAAATTCTCTAAGATTAACTAAAAAAAAAAAAAATGTTCTTTGTTTGCTGTCTGCTAAATTGGTAACAGACTGAAATTTAGTCTACTCTCTCTGTGAAGCGAACAAAGTTTTCTTAGAATAAATCTATCAACAACAGATTATGCATTTCTTTGCCTTTAAGTTTTTTATATTTGTTTTAACTTTGTTATTTTAGTAAAATAAATAAGTGCTATTTAAAAATATGTACATGTAAAAGCTCATTCTGCTTCTATCCAAAATAACCACTCACTGTTAGACTTGTGTTATCCTAATGTCTAATACCTGACAATGCCCCTGCATACACTTCTAAATCTTTTCAAGTCTTTTGTACATGGTTTCATATAAAAGATAGACAGATATATTTAATTCATTATATGGATGATATCCTAATAGCACATCCTGATCAGGACTGCTTACAATCAGTGTTGCATGATCTAGCAGAGGCTTTACAATACTGTAGCCTTCAAATTGCCCCCAAATAAACCCCCCAGTTACTTATTTAGGGCAAGTTCTGTACTCTAAAATGGTGACTCATGTTCCCTTACAATGAAAAAAATAGTTCATTTGGTGACATTAAGTGATTATCAAAATTTGCTTGGAGATATTAACTGGATTACGCCTTAGGTAAAATTCATTACTGCTGAATTAAAGCCCTTGTTTAATGTCTTACACGGTAACTCTGACCCAGCTTTCGAAAGGAGCCTGACCCCTGAAGCTCGACAAGCCCTTGATAAAGAAACAGCTTCCGTATCTATAGTCATGTAAATAGGATTGATACAAGTAAAGTGTGGCAGCTTTTGTGCTTGCCTACTCCTACAGCTCCGACTGGTGTATTAATGAAATCAGGACCCCTAGAATGGATACATCTTCCAGCTACAGACCAAAAGATAGTGGCTGACAACACTGCTTTAATAGCAGCTCTAATTTTAAAACACAAAAAAAGGAGGATAAATTTGTTTGGTAACAATCGTCCCTAGATTATAATGTCATACAATAAAATAACAATTAAATGCTTTCCTGCAGTTTAACGGAGACTGGAAATTGCCTTAGTACATCCAGCCCAACTTTTCTCATGATGCACCCTGCATATAAGTTATGTAAGCAGGGTGACAATATACAGCCTTGACTGTACTCCTTTTCCTACTTGGAATGAGTCTGTTGTTCCCTATCCAGTTCTAACTGTTGCTTACTGATCTGGATAGAGATTTAGCGGCGAGTGGTGGCTGCATTGTGCTGGAGTGGTGAGCAGTGGCTGCATGGAACTGGAGTGGTGAGCAACCGAGAGGCGATATCTATGGCCAAGGTCAGTAGTTGCAGCCATGAGGAGATACCTTATGTCCAAGGTAAGGATCAGCGGCTACACTTTGCTGGAGTAGCTGTGAAGATACTCTACATCCAAGTTAAGAGAAACTGCATTAAGACTGCAGTTAAGAAACTGCATTAAGTAGGTTCTGAGAGAGGGCATCAGAGGACAAGTAGACTGAAACCACAATCACTGTGACCTAACCAATCTAATCACATGGGCCACAGCTTTTTACAACTCAATGAAACTAAGCCATGAAGTGAACGGTCACCCAAGGCAGACAAATTTTGGTGGAGAGTTCTGACAAAATGTGATCCACTGGAGAAAGGAATGGCAAACCACTTCAGTATTCTTCCCTGGAAAACCCCATGAACAGCATGAAAAGGCAAAAAGATATGACACTTAAAGATGAACTCTTCAGATCAGGAGGTCCCCATTATGCTACTGGAGATCAGCGGAGAAATAACTGCAGAAAAAATGAAGAAAAGGACCCAAAGCAAAAACAATACCCAGTTGTGGATGTTACTGGTGATAGAAGCAGGGTCTGATGCTGTAAAGAGCAATATTGCATAGGAATCTGGAAAGTTAGGTCCATGAACCAAGGCAAATTGGAAGTGGTCAAAAGGAGATGGCCCTCTATATTTTAGAAATCAGTGAATTAAAATGTACTGGAATGGGTGAATTTAACTCAGATGACCATTATATCTACTACTGTGGGCAAGAATCCCTTAGAAGAAATGGAGTAGCCATCATAGTCAACAAGAGAGTCCAAAATGCAGTAGTGATAGAGTCAATTCCAAGGCAGATTGATAAAAAGTCCAGGGGTCCCCAAGGAGAGAGGGGTCTGGAGTTCTCAAGGAGGAAGAAAGGACAAACATTTCCCCCTCTACATTGCTTAGGATTATATAGCAATAATGTATCATGATTGAGGACAGTCTCTGGAAAAAAATCTTCTGGCTAATTCTGTTATCTTAAAATGTAAATTATGGGAGTAGGTCTAGTGAGATCTTTATAACCCCTAGACAATCTTTTGATTCTTTTGATTTTGTAATAACTAATTAGAGAGTATATAACTCCACTGCAAACATTAGGAAGGGCATACTCTTTCTGCCCCCTTCTGATGCTTATGTCAGAAACTTTTTTATCTCCTTTATACTTTAACAAAACTTTATTACACAGAAGCTCTGAGCAATCAAGCCTCATCTCTGGCCCTGGATTGAATTCTTCTCCTCTGGAGGCCAAGAATCCTGGTATCTTTTCATGATTCAGCAACAACCTTTCACTAGTTGGATGTGATCTCAAAAATCACAGAATGGTCTCTATTCCTTTTGAAGGCAAACCATTCACTATAACCAGAATCCAGGTTTATGCCCTGACAAATAATGCAGAAAAAAACTGAAATTGAAAAGTTTTACAAGATCTTTTTTAGAACTAACACACATAAAAGATGTCCTTTTCTTTATAGGGGACTGGAATGCAAAGTAGGAAGTCAAGAAACACCTTGGGTAATAGGAAAATTTGCCCTTGGAGTACATAATGGAGCAGGGCAAATGCTAATAGAATTTTGCCAACAGATGCACCGATCATAGCAAACACTCTCTTTCAATAACAGAAGAGAAGAGTCTACACATGGCCATCAGCAGATGGCCAACACCAAAATTAGATCGATTATATTCTTAGCAGTCAAAGATGGAGAAGCTCTATACCATAAACAAAAACAAGAATGGCACCTGACTATGGCTCAGATCATGAACACTTTATTGGCAAATTCAGACTGAAATTGAAGAAAGTGGGGAAAACCATTAGGCCATTAAGATAGGACCTAAATAAAATCCCTTATGACTATACAGTGGAAGGGAGAAACAGATTTAAGGGACTAGATGTTAGAGTCCCTGATGGACTATGGACGAAGTTTCATGACATTTTACAGAGACAGGGATCAAGAACATCCCCACAAGAGAAAATGCAAAAAAGTAAAATGGCTGTCTGAGGAGGCCTTACAAATAGCCAGGGGGGAGGGGAGGAGTGAAAAAAAGGAGAAAAGGGAAGATATACCCATTTGAATACAGAGTTCCAAAGAACAGTAAGGAGAGATAAGGAAGACTTCCTCGGTGATCAGTACAAATAAATAAATAAATAAATAAATAAAATAAAAATTAGGAAAACAATAGAATGGGAAAGACTAGAGATCTCTTCAAGAAAATTAGAGATACCAAGGGAATAGTTCAAACAAAGATGGGCTCAATAAACGACATAAATTAGATGGACCTAATAGCAAAAACAAGACCGGGAGCTGACTGTGGCTCAGATCATGAACCGTTTATTACCAAATGCAGACTTAAACTGGGGAAAGTAGCAAAAAACACTAGACCATTCAGGTATGACCTAAATCAAATCCCTTGTGAATATACAGTGGAAGTGAGAAATAGTTAAGGGACTAGATCTCATAGACAGAGAGCCTCATGAACTGTGGACAGAGGTTCCTGACATTGTACAGGAGAAAGGGATCAAGACCATCCCCATGGAGAAGACATGCAAAAAGGCAAAATGATTGTCTGAGAAGGCCTTACAAATAGCTGTGAAAAGAAGAGAACTGAAAAGCAAAGGAGAAAAGGAAAGACATTTCCATATGAATGCAGAGTTCCAAAGAATAGCCAGGAGAGAAAAGAAAGCCTTCCTCAGCGATCAATACAAAGAAATAGAGGAAAACAACCGAATGGGAAAGACTAGAGATCTCCTCAAGAAAATTAGAGATACCAAGGGAACATTTCAGGCAAAGATGGGTTTGATAAAGGACAGAAATGGTATGGACCTAACAGAAGCAGAAGATATTAAGAAAGGTGGCAAGAATACACAGAAGAACTGTACAAAAAGTATCTTCACAACCCAGATAATCATGATGGTGTGATCACACACCTAGAGTCAGACATCCTGGAATGTGAAGTCAGGTAAGCCTTAGAAAGCATCACTATGAACAAAACTAGTGGAGGTGATGGAATTCCAGTTGAGCTATTACAAATCCTGAAAGATGATGCTGTCAAAGTGCTGCACTCAAAATGCCAGCAAATTTGGAAAACTCAGCAGTGGCCACAGGACTGGAAAAGGTCAGTTTTCATTCCAATCTCTAAGAAAGGCAATCCCAAATAATGTTCAAACTATAGCACAATTGCCTTCATGTCACACGCTAGTAAAGTAACGCTCAAAATTCTGGAAGCTAGGCTTCAGAAATATGTGCACCGTGAAATTCCAGATGTTCAAGCTGGTTTTAGAAAAGGCAGAGGAACCAGAGATCAAATTGCCAACATCCTCTGGATCATGAAAAAGCAAGAGCGTTCCAGAAAAACATCTAGTTCTGCTTTATTGACGATCCCAGAGCCTTTGACTGAGTGGATCACGAAAAACTGTGGAAAATTCTGAAAGATGGGAAAACCAGACCACCTGACCCACCTCTTGAGAGACCTATATGCAGGTCAGGAGGCAACAGTTAGAACTGGACATGGAACAACAGGCTGGTTCCAAATAGGAAAAGAAGTATATCAAAGCTGTATATTGTCACCCTGCTATTTAGCTTACATGCAGAGTACATCATGAGAAACGCTGGGCTGGACGCACAAGCTGAAATCAAGGTTGCTGGGAGAAATATCAATAATCTCAGATTTGCAGATGACACCACCCTTATGGTAGAAAGTGAAGAGGAACTAAAAAGCCTCTTGATGAAGGTGAAAGAGGAGAGTGAAAAAGTTGGCTTAAAGCTCAACATTCAGAAAACTAAGATCATGGCACCTGGTCCCATCACTTCATGGGAAATAGATGGGGAAACAGTGGGGACAGTGTCAGACTTTATTTTTTGGGGTTCCAAAATCACTGCAGATGTTGACTGCAGCCATGAAATTAAAAGATGCTTACTCCTTGGAAGGAATGCAACTCTCATATCCATACATGACCACTGGAAAAACCATAGTCTTGACTAGAGGAACCTTTGTTGGCAAAGTAATGTCTCTGCTTTTTAATATGCTCTCTAGGTTGGCCATAACTTTCCTTCCAAGAGTAAGCGTCTTTTAATTGCATCACTGCAATCACCATCTGCAGTGATTTTGGAGCCCCCAAAAAGTAAAGTCTGACAGTTTCCACTGTTTCCCTATCTATGTCCCGTGAAGAAATGGGACCAGATGCCATGATCTTAGTTTTCTGAATGTTGAGATTTAAGCCAACTTTTTCACTGTCCTCTTTCACTTTCATCAAGAGGCTCTTTAGTTTCTTTTCACTTTCTGCCATAACGGTGGTGTCATCTGCATATCTGAGGTTATTGATATTTCTCCCAGCAATCTTGATTCCAGCTTGTGCTTCTTCCAATCCAGCATTTCTCATTATGTATTCTACATATAAATTAAATAAGCAGGGTGACAATATACATCCTTGACATAATCCCTCTCCTATTTGGAAACAGTCTGTTGTTCCATTTCCAGTTCTAACTGTTGCTTCCTGACCTGTGTATAGGTTTCTCAAGAGGCAAGTCAGGTGGTCTGGTATTCCCATCTCTCTTAGAATTTTCCACAGTAAAAAGGGGCAGTAGAAGAGCACAAACAAAATAGATACATCACGAGTCAGACTCATGAAGGAAAAAAGGGAGAACACACAAATCAATAAAATTAGATGTGAAAAACGAGAGGCTATAACTGATTCCACAGAAGTAACAAAGAATCTTATAGACTATGACAAACAACTATAAGCCAATAAAATGTAGAACCAGAAAGCCACAGAAACTTCTTGGAAAATCAACTAAGATGAAACAGAAAATATGAACACAGTGATTACAAACACTAATAGTGAAATTGTGTTGAAAATTTTATAGTTAACTATAAGGGCCAGATGGCTTCAGAGGTAAGATTTATGAACCATTCAGAGAAGTGTTAACACCTGCATTTCTGAAACTCTTCTGAGATACTGCAGTGGCAGTAAACCCCCAAACTCATCCTACAAGGTCACCATCATCCTGATAACAAAATCAAAGTTAATACAGAAAATTACAATTACTGACCGATATCACATGGATGAAAATAGATGCAAAAATCCTCAACAAAATACTAGTAAAAGAACCCAACAACACTTTAAAATTATTAAACACCATTATTAAGTGGTGTTTATCCCAGAAATGCCAACATTCTTCAGGAGCTGGATATCAATATATATTGAAGGATTAACACCATAGGATCACCTCAAAAGATATTGAAAAACCCTTTTATATAATTCAACATGCATTTGTGATTAAAAAAAAAAAATCTTCCCAGAAACTGAGCAGAGCAATAGCTACTTCAAAGTAATAAAGGCACACAAGTCAAAATTACAATACATATCATTCTGAATGGCCATCAGTATAAAATTCTACAAGAGAGGATTTCCCTGGAGGTCCAGTGACTGAGACAGAATGGTCCCAATGCAGGGGTCCCAGGTTTGAACCCTGGGTTCTGGGTTCTGTCTGGTCAGGGAACCAGACACCACATGTGACAAATAAGGCCTGATGCAACCAAGTAAAGAAATAAAAAATTATATAATCTTAAAATAATAAATGAAAGAGATGGTGTGGAGAAATGGGAATCCACTGTTGTTAGCAGTGTAAATAAATAGCACTGTGATGCATAACCATAGCAAGTTCTTTAGAAACTTAGAAATAAAATTACCATACGACCCAACAAACCCACTATTTGGAATATACCCAGACGAAACCACAATTGAAAAAGACATATGTACCCCAGTATCCATTTCAACAACTTTAACAGTAGCCGAGATAGGGAGGCAAGCTAGGTGTTCAAATATCATGGAATGGATAAAGAATTTGAGGCACATATATTGGATAGGAAGTTACTCATTCATAAAAGGAACACAACTGGATGACTTGTAGAGATATGGATAGAACTAGAGCCTATTATACAGAATGAAGTAATTCAGAAAGAGAAGGATCAATATTCTTTATTAATGCACATAAGTGAAATCTAGGAAAATGATAATGAAGAACCCATTTAGAGGGTGGGAAAAGAAATGCAGAGGTAGAGAACAAACTTCTGGACACAGAGGGCAAAGGAGAGAGTGAATGAATTGAGCAAGATGCACTGACAAATGTATAATATCAAGTATGAAGTAGACAGCTAGTGAAAAGATGTTCAGTGCTCTGGGATGCCCTAGAGAAGTTGGTTGTGGGGTAGGAGAGGAGGTTCAAGAAGGATGTGGGTGATTAAATGGGGGGCTCATCTCTATATACCAATAGCTGACCTACATTGTAGAATAGCAGAAACTAACACAATATTGTAAATCAATTATATTCCAATTTGAAATTATTTTTTAAATTGAAAAAGAAAATCAGTCCTTGGCCAACTTGAGCAACTGACAAGAAAGGCATCACAGTGCACATGTCATGTAAAATATATACCAAAGACCTCTTTATTAGGTATCGACAAAACAAAAAGCAAAAAATTTAAATGCAGAGTTAAATTAGCCAGAATAAATTTAAACTGTAGACATAAGGGTACCTTCATTTGATTTGTTTGTCATTGTTTCTAAAAGTGCTGCCAATTGATGTCACCAGTTTATGGAAACATGAATTCATTCAAGTTTTAATAAATAATGGTAAACTTTGACAATAAAAACCATGTTAAGTAGGAATTCGTAAACGTACGTTGAAAGCTGCGGTTCAACACAAGAATCACTTATTTGGAAATTCTAAAATGTGTGCTACTGACTGGGAAAAATTCATAGCCTAAAGGTTGAGAAATTGTGTTTTATTCAGCAAGAGTTTTATCCTGAGGAGGATTTAATCCTAAGGATCAACTTCCCAAGTATTTCTGTAAGACCACTCTGAAGAGTGAAAGGAGGAATCAGGATGGATAGAACTTTTGTTACAATGCTTTATTATGAGTCTTTTCAGATTTTCCAGTTTTTAAAATTGCTTTAGTCACTCTGTTCTCCCAGCAATTTTACTGTTTCACATAACTTAAGTATTTTGCTAGCATAAAGCCTTATCCAAGTACCCAACACTCCTCTTTGTTTAGTATGATTTCATAGCAATAGCATCTAATTCATTCTCATTTCTGTAACTAAATCTTCTCTCATCTTGTTTGTTCAGTTTACCTAATATTTTCCACTTATATTATTGTTGTTGTTGCTACTTTTTGTTGTTTCTCTATTCGTTTAGTATTTCAGATCAGTTCAGTTCAGTAGCTCAGTTGTGTCTGACTCTTTGTGACCCCATGAAATGCAGCACAACAGGCCACCCTGTACATCACCAACTCGCGGAGCCCAACCAAACTCATGCTCATTAAGTCAGTCATGCCATCCTACCATCTCATCTTCTGTTGTCCCTTTCTCCTCCTGCCCTTGATCTTTCCCAGCATCAGGGTCTTTTCAAAAGAGTCAGTTTTTTGCATCAGGTGGCCAAAGTATTGGAGTTTCAGCTTCAAAATTAGTCCTTCCAATGAACATTCAGGACTGATCTCCTTTAGGATGGACTGGTTGGGTCTCCTTGAAGTCCAGGGGACTCTCAAGAGTCTTCTCCAACATGACTATTCAAAAGCATCAATTCTTCCATGCTCAGCTTTCTTTAGAGTCCAACTCTCACATCCATACATGACTACTGGAAAAACCATAGCCTTGACAAGATGGTCAAGTATTTATAATATTTTAGTATTTATATTATTTTATTCCCATGTTAAACTTTATTGTTTCCCTCTGTTTTCTTGCTATGAGGTTAGATTTTTTTTTTTCTTCTTTTTCCCTTTTCTGTAGAAGACACAAGCTTATCCTCAGGATTGGAGAGCTTCCCTTTAATGTAAACTTAAATACATATGAGTTCTGCTTTTCCTGTATGTGATGATTTGGGTATGTTGTGTTTTCATTTTCATTCACCTCAGAATATTTTCTAATTTCCCCTGTGACTTCTTTTTTGACTCATTGGTTCCTTAGGAATGTGTTGTTTAATTTTCCACAGATTACATTTTCCAAATAGTCCTCCAATTAGTGATTTAAATGTACATTTCTAGGATGTCAGAAACATATTTGTTATGATTTACTTTAAAAGGCTTGTTTTATGGCTTAATATAAACTCAACCCTCAAGAATATTCTGGAGAATATTCCAAGTACACTCGAGAGGGATGGATAATCTGTCCTTGTTGGGTGGAATGTTCTGTCTATGTGTGTTAAGTCCACAAGGTTAATCTTATCACTTAAGTTTTCTCTTCCCACCGTGGTCTTAAATTATTGCACCATTATTTGGATATGTAATTTTGGGCTGTACTTCTCACTCAATTTTTTTTTTTTTTTTTTTTAGTTTTTACACTTCATATTAGCCAAAAGGCAGAGAAATAATTGAAAAGTTTTCAATTTTTGATTCAGGTACCTGGAACTCTTTGGGGAGGTGAATATATGTTTATAAATCCTATATGCATATTTCAGTTAATATGCCCTTGTATCAAGGTAAAAATAATATGGCAAAATATATAACTGATAAAACATAATGAAATATTATGTCTTATCCCTCATATCAGTTTGGATTTAAAGTCTGCTTTGTCTACTTTATATGGTAACCATGTCACTATATTGCTTATTGACTCCATAAAATTTTGCTTGCAACCTAATTCTTAAAATCTATTCAATTCTAAGTATTATCTCCTTGACAGACTCTAGTTGCCATATATATAAAAAAAAAAATCCATTTGCCACCTTTTAATATAACACATTAATGGTTATTTGTTATTTCTTTTACTAAATGCATTTTAGAGTGATTTTAAATAGCTCTAGAGACTCTGGTTTTGTTGTTTATTCACTCAGTTTTGTCCAACTGTTTTGTGACTCCATGGACTGCAGCATGACAGGACTCCCTCTTCTTCCTCTCCCAGTGTTTTCTCAAATGCATGTCCATTGAATTGGTGATGACATCCATCCAGCTCATCCTTTCTTATTCCTTTCCCTGACTGTTCTCAATCTTCCCCAGCATTTACCAATGAGTTGGCCTTTACCTCAGGTGGGCTAAACATCATCAGTCCTACGAATGATTATTCAGCCTTGATTTCATTTAGGAATGACTGCTTTGATCTCCTTACAGTAAAGCGACCCTTGAGTATCTTCTCTAGGATCACAGTTCGAAGACACCAATTCTTCAGCTCTCAGCCTTCTATATGTTTCAACTCTCACATCTGTACATGATTACTGGATAAACCATAGGGGTTTGTGACTGTGGGAACCTTTGTTGTAAGGAGATGTGTCTTCTTATTTATACAATGTCTAGATTTGTCATAGATTTTCCTCCAAGAAACAAGTGTCTTTTAATTTGATGACTGCAGTCACCATTCGCTGGGATTTTGGAGACCAAGAAAATTAACTCTGGCACTGCTTTTATATTTCCCATGTTTTCTATTTGCCAAGTAGTGATGGGACCAGATGCCAAAATCTTTGCTTTTTGAATGTTGAGTTTTCGGCAAGGTTTTTTATTCTCTTTATTCACCCTTATCAAAAGGTTTTTCAGTTCCTCTTCATTTTCTATTTTTAGAGAGATACCATCTGTTTATCTGAGACTGTTCTGTGATTTTCCCAGCAACTTTCATTCCAGCTTTGTGATTTATCCAGCCTGGTGTTTTGCCTAATAAACTCTCTATATATTTAGCATAAGAATAGTGACCATATATAGCTTTGTCACTTTGCTTTCCAGTTTTGAACTAGTCAATTGTTCCATGTCTGGTTCTAACTACTGCATCTTGACCCACATACACATTTACCAGGAGACAGGTCTGATACTCCTGTCTGTTTAGGAATTGCCCACATGATCTTTTTCATGATCTTTAGTCAATGGCTTTAGTGGAGTCAATGAGCAGAATTAATCCCCCCCCCCCCCCCCCCCCCCGGAATTCCCTTTTTCTCTAGGATCCAACAAATGTTGGCAATTTATCCTCTGTTTCCTCTGTCTTTTCCAAGTCTAGCTTGCACATCTGGAAGTTCTTGGTTCATATACAGCTGAAGGATTTTGAAGATTACCTTGATAGCATGTGAAAGGAGCACAATTGCATGTTAGTTTGAACATTCTTTGGCATTGCCCTTCTTTGGTGTTGGAATGAAAATTGTCCTTTCCAATTTCATAGCTACTGATGAGTTTTCCACATCTAATGGCATATGAACTCACAGCCTCAGTTTAACAGTATGTTAACAGTTCAACAGTTTCGATGTGATGGATTCTCTCAGTTTTCCTAAAGCTTTTAATTTCTCCTTCATATATGAATGAGATTACCGGTTGCCGATTTGACTCTTCCATCAGTTGGAAATGTGCAAATATTCTCTTTTTGCCTGAAGAGTTTCTACTGAAAAATCAGCTGCTATCCTTAGGGGGAATCCACCTATATGTTATTTGTGTCTTTTCCCTTGCTGAATCTTAATATTTTCTTTTTGTGTTTAATTTTTCAGTGTTTCATTAATATATGTTGTAGGGTGTTTCACTTTGGGCTTTTCATGTTTGGACTCTGGTATGCAGGAGCGATCCGTATGACTTCAACTTTGATTCCCTACAGCATGGTTTTAATTTAACCAAGTCAGAGAATAATCTTACATACAAGCTATTATAAGATAGCCTGAGATTCTGAACAAAGGATTATCTTTTAAAGTATTCTTATTTAGGGTGTCACTAGTGTGAAATCATTCAACTACAAAAATAATTTCCATCACTTTGTCTAGAAACAAGTACCAGAGAAATTCTGTGGGATCCACAGCAATCCCTAGTTTGTATCCTGGCTTTTATTTTCTTTTTTTATTTGTTATTCTGGCATATAAAATTGTGACCGTGCCTTATGTGTATATTGGAGTAAGAATGTGTTTGTTAATGTCTATCTGGAATTTATTTTTGCCTTGATAAATTATAGATTTATGCATGTAGAAATGGTTAACACAAATACAAATAGGCACAATTTAAAATTCTCTTACAAAAGTCTGTATTCAAAGTTCAAGACAAAAGGATGAGTTACAAAATGCAAAACATTTAGATAATAACCAAGACATTTCATCCACGCACAGGTAAAAACTGTGGTACTCTCCCAGTCAGCTCAGCAAAAGTTGAGTAGACGACCTTAGACTTTATTCTATCTGGCAATAACCAAATACCCATCCTCTACTGTGGCAGTACCAGGGAAGGCTAAGTAGACACCTGGAGTTTCAACCAGGCCACCTGTAATGGGATACTCTCTCTCTTCCTGGATAACAAGGTACTGTTAAGACATAATAGGGAACAGGGAAACTGACACTCACCAATAATGAAGAACACTCGAGAATCAAATGAAACTAAGGATGAAATCTGGAATTCTGTTCCCACAAGTGAAACATGCATAACCTTGCCCAAGAGTATCAGAAAGACAGTTAAAATAGAAGGAGTTATAACGTGGTCCACATACTTCTTACCTAATACCTTCAATGTTGACATGTCAACCCACTGATAATATGCTGACTATACAGGACTGCTGGCTTCAATTCAATTCTATGTGGGCAGCAGTCAATAAGAGTTTTATGAGTATAATTTTTTGCAGACTTATTGATACTCCTTATATTAAAATGCTACAAATCTTGAGAGCTGACTCTATTGAAGTGGAGAACATTGTAATCACTGTCCTCAGTATTATGGGGCTTTCATATGCATTCACTCATTTTCCCAATTCTCAGTCATCATCTGAAGACAAAACTGCAGCATTAAGAGAAGAATGGCCTATTCACAGAGAATACAAGTGGAAAGTCAAAATGGAGCCAGTGGCCGACCTCCTTCCATGCTCAGTAATGTAATTCCACCTAAGTATTTCTTAAGGTTACTAGGATGCCCAAGTCAAAGAAGCTGCTCCCAGTACTACAAAGCTTGATTGAGAAGCTTTAATGTGTTTTTTTATTTTTCTTAACCTTCAATCCCCTTTCTAAGATCACATACCAGAGCAGTTAACACCTCAGAAGATGGAACAGTCTAACAGACATTTAGAGGCAATCCTGCCACTGCATAAGACCAAGCTTGTAGATCCAAGTGGCATGTGGGGTAAGGTTTTGACCTCAGGATACAGCACGACTCCACAGAGGTTCTCTCTCACTGGAAAGCTCTCAAATCACCTTCTGACAGTACATTTTGAGGGAGAAAAGGAAGTAGTAAGCTGATAAGATCTTTGCGATTTCTAATGGTCCTCAATTTCACTTACAATGAGAGAGTTAACATGCTTTATGATCCATCCCCCAATCCCTGTCAATACGAATTTTTTGATGTTTTTCAGTTGCTCATTTTTTTCGGACTCTTTTTTCGGACTCCATGTACTGCAGCACGCCATGCTCCCTTGTCCTTCAAATCGCCCAGAGTTTGCTCAAACTCATATCCTTTGAGTTGGTGATGCTTTGCAGATATCTCATCCTCTGTCATTCCCTTCTCCTAACCCTAACCCTAAGCCTGCCCCCAATCTTTCCAGGTATCAGGGTTCTTTCCCAATTATTTAGCTCTTGGCCTCAGTTGGCCAGAGTGTTTGCACTTCAGTCTCGTCATCACTCTTTCCCCGATTAGTCACTGCTGATTTCCTTCAGGATTGACTGGTTTAATCTCCTTGCTGTCCATGGGACACTCAAGAGTCTTCTCCAGGCCCATAGTTGAAAAACAGTAACACTTTTTATTCAGGTCTTGGGGTCCTTTCCAGCTCTAACCTTCAAACATGACTACTGGAAAAGTCATATCTTTGACTATTGTATATTTGTCAGCAATCTCTCTGCTTTCTAATATGGTGTCAAGATTTGTCAGAGCTATTTGTCCAAGGAGCAAATGTCTTTTAGTTTCGTGGCTGCACTCACTGCTTGCAAAGTTATAGGAGGTCAAGAAAATAAAATCTGTCAATGATTCCATTCTCTCTCCATTGATATGCCTTGAAATAATGGAACACATGTTATGACCTTAGTTTTTTGAATATTGAGTTTTTATGCGGCTATTCCACTCTCCTCTTGCAGCTGCATTCAAGCAAATGGCTGCATTGAAAATTTTCCTGCTGACTACTTCTGCATACCATATCGTGTCTCCAGTACAGAATAGTTATTTTGGACTGATGGTAGAGATTTCTACCTTTCCATTTAGGTATGGCCATATGTCACTCCATCATAGTTCTTTTCCTAACCTGCAACAGGCAGGTAATTCATGGTTCCCAGGGCCGATGATGCCTGATATTTATTCTGCCTCTCCTTAAAGGTCAACTCACCAACCATCTTCATTATATGAAAATAATCCTAGTTGCAACTGATCTACCAAATAAGTGTTAGACTATGTAGGATAACAAAGATAAATTTATGTTGGCTAATGTCAAAAAATTCCTACAATTGTCTAGTTTGAACAATACAGTTACATGTCATCTATGAAGATGATTATTTCTATTTTGAAATAATTAAGAGTAGAATGAGGCTTTCTTTCAATGAATGGCTATTTTATAGTGCTTCAAGATAAACTTCAGGTCAAGGAAACTTTCTATATGCATACTAGGTAAATTACGCCTAATTGTTTGAAAAAAAGAAAATGAGAACAAAATGATTTTCCATTTCTGGGGCAAGTTCCAAGGAAAGTACCAGTTGATAGCTGACTACTTGAAATAGAAAAACAAAACAAAACAACAGCCAAAAAGACTAGGCATGTGTAGGTAATGATTTAATCTTAATAGGTGCATGTTAGTGGGTGTTTCGTACTGTTCATGGGGTTCTCAAGGCAAGAATACCAAAGTGGTTTGCCAGTCCCTTCTCCAGTGAAACACATTCTGTCATACCTCTCCACCATGACCCATCCATTTGGGTGGCCCCACATGACATGGCTTAATTTCATTGAGTTAGACAAGACTGTGATCTGTGTGATCAGATTGGCTAGTTCCCTGTAATTATGGTTTTAGTGTGTCTGCCCTCTGATGCCCTCTCGCAACACCTACCATCTTACTTGGGTTTCTCTTACCTTGGAGGTGGGATATCTCTTTATGGCTTCTTCTTACCTTGTACGAGGGGTATCTCCTCACAGCCACCCTTCCTGACCTTGAACAGGGAGCTGCTCCTCTCGACCCTCCTGGGCCAGCACAGCTGCTGCTCCTTGGAGGTTGGGTTTCTCCTCTCGGTGGCTGCCCCTGACATCCAACGTGAGGTAGCTCCTCTGGGCTGCTCCTGTGCTCTCACAGCCTGGCACTCTCAGTTGCTGCCTCTGACCTCGGGCGAGGGGTATCTCCTCACAGCCACGCTTCTGTGTGGTCCTTTGCAGCCAGCGTGCTTCTGCAGCCTTCAACTGTGTGGATTACAGTAAACTGTGGAAAATTCTGAACGAGATGGAAATACCAGACCATCTGACCTCCCTCTTGAGAAACCTGTATGCAGGTCAGGAAGCAACAGTTAGAACTGGACATGGAACAACAGACTGGTTCTAAATAGGAAAAGGAGTATGTCAAGGCTGTATATTGTCACCCTACTTATTTAACTTATATGCAGAGTACATCATGAGCAATGTTGGGCTTGAAGAAGCACAAGCTGGGATCAAGATTGCTGAGAGAAATATCAATAACTTCAGATATGCAGATGACACCAACCTTATGTCAGAAAGTGAAGAGGAACTAAAAGTCCTCTTGATGAAAGTGAAAGTGGAGAGTGAAAAAGTTGGCTTACACCTCAAATTTCAGAAAACTAAGATCATGGCATCTGGTCCCATCACTTCATAAGACATAGATGGGGAAACAGTGGAAACTGTCAGCCTGTTTTTCTGGGCTCCAAAATCATTGCAGATGGTGATTGCAGTGATGCAACTAAAAGATGCTTACACTTGGAAGGGAAGTTATGACCAACCTAGAGAGCATATTAAAAAGCAGAGACATTACTTTGTCAACAAAGGTCCGTCTAGTTAAGGCTATGGTTTTTCCAGGGGTCATGTATGGATGTGAGAGTTGGACAGGGAAGAAAGCTGAGGGCCAAAGAATTGCTGCTTTTGAACTGTGATGTTGGAGAAGGCTCTGAGAGTCTCTTGGATTGCAAGGAGATCCAACCAGTGCATCCTAAGGGAGATCAGCCCTGGGTGTTCATCGGAAGGACTGATGCTGAAGCTGAAACTCCAATAATTTTGTCACCTCATGTGAAGAGTTGACTCATTGGAAAAGACCCTGATGCTGGGAGGAGATGGGGGCAGGAGGAGAAGGGGACGACAGAGGATGAGATGGCTGGATGGCAACACCAACTTGATGGACATGGGTTTGAGTAAACTCCGGGAGTTTGTGATGGACAGGGAGGCCTGGCGTGCTGCCATTCATGGGGTCACAAAGAGTTGCACATGACTGAGAACTGAACTGTACTAGACTGAATGGATGTTTGGGCTTCCCAGATGGCGCTAGTGGTAAAGAACCTACCTGCCAATGTAGAAGAAGCATGATTGATCCCTGGGTTGGGAACATCCCCTGGAGAAGGAAATGGCAACCCACTCTAGTATTCTTGCCCTGAAAATCCCATGGATGAGGATCCTGGCGGGCTACAGCCCATAGGGTCACAAAGAGTTGGATATGACTGAAGCGACTTAGCACTAATGGGTGTTTGGATAGAAGAGAAAGGAAATTAATTAAAATAATCTATATCTGCCTCGTTGTCTCTGCTAATAGTTTTGATATTGTGGATCACAAAAAAAAAAAATTAATGAGATATGAAAATCAGACCACCTTACCTGTCTCCTGAGATATGTGTGTGCAGTTCAATACAGTTAGACTCAAACATGGAACAGTAAATTGTTTGATAAATTGGCAAAGGGTTATATCAAGACTATATATTTTCACCCTGCTTATTTGAAGGCTGGAAAAACAATTTCTGTGGGAAACATCAATAGTTTTATTTATCCAGATGACACCACCCAAAAGGCAAAAAGAAAACATGAACTAAAGAGCGATTTTATGAAGGTGAAAGAGCAGAGTTGAAAAGCTGGATTAAAACTCAGTATTCCAAAGCTAAGATCATGCCATTTGGTACCATCATTTCAAGGCATATCAATGGAGATAAAATGGAATCACTGACAGGTTATATTTTCTTAACCTCCAACATCACTGTGCATCTGACTGTAGACATGATAATAAAAGGCCCTTGTTTCTTGGATGAAAATATATGACTAATCTACACACCATATTAAAAAGTAGAGACATGGTAGAGAACAAGATGATGGAGGAGTAGGTGGATGTTCAGTATATCTTTGTCCATGAATACATTAGGAATACACCTTCCGACACAGAAGTGCATGCAGAACACCAGCTGAGAGCAAAGAGGAGTACCTGACAGGTGCAGAACAATATAGAGAACCGCACAAAACTTGGTAGGATGAAGGAAATAAGGGTTAACCAGGAGTGTTAGTATGACTGGACCTGCCCTTGTGAGGTGGGGGAAATGAAGCAGGGGCATGATCCCCACAGCAGGACAATTTTCTGAGTCAGAGGAGAACTATTAAAGGCTGAGAGTGGAATAGCTGATCTAGAGCAACCTAAATGGAATGAGACTCAGACAGTCTTTGCTGCAGCCATACATAAGCCAGGCAGAGATATAGGTCTCCTGGAAGGGGTAGCACCTGGAAGCTGAAGTTTAAAGATTGTGGAGCAATTGTGGAGCCCACTGTGAGGGCTGCTGTTGACTGCAGGGAGACAGATTGAGGGGATGGGAGGGAGAAGATTGTGGTGGGAAACGCCTGTGGAGGAAAGCCAGGAAGCCATGGAAGCAAGGCAATACGGCTGAGTCATGTATATATATATGGAGCCATCGCCATAGCCTTTCTGTCTCCACACACTAGCATCGGCAGCTTAACAATAGATAGATTGACCCATCAACCCCCTGACACACTGAACTACAGCGTAAGATCCCACATAAAGTGGGATGTGCCTGATGTGCTGATGTACAGAGTACGACCCTAGTCAGGGGGGCCTGTCTGTGTGCCTGACACATGAAACAGAGAGGACCCCAGGCAAGGGATCCCTCTAAGTGCCTGAATCAGAGGAGTAATGGAGAAAAACTGGACAAAGGCTTTCTGATCTCCAGCTACATGAGGCTCAAAAAAAGACTCTAATAGGGCCATAACTTCTGCTGTGGAGGCACTGGTGTACCTAAACAACTGGTGCCGCCAGGATCCCCACAAGACAAGCAGCTGAACCACCTTCATGCTCAACTCTTACTGGATCATAGCTGTCACCAAAAAGAAGTCTTGTGTTTATGTGTGCAAGGTTACTTTGGTCCCGTCTGACTCTTTGCGACCCTGTAGACTATAGGCTGTCAGTCTTCTCTGTCCGAAAGGGGATTTTCCAGGCAAGAACACTGGAGCATATTGGCCAATACTGGTGGCCATACCCTTCTGGATAACTGTATTTCCTCTTGCCCTAACCAATAACACCCCTGAATACCTGGTGCTGACAGAACTCCTGAGACACAAGCCACTGCACCACTTCCACACCTGGCTCTCATAGGGGCAAACTCAAGACCTCCAGAGCAACCTCAGGAGCTAAACTCCAGTGGACAACCCACATGTAAAGGGGGAAATAAAATCACAAATGAAACCCAGGGCAGTGTGGCTAAGAAGACCCAGAACCTCCCCACAAGCTGTAAAAGCGATAGATTAAATCCAAATGATCAACTAAGCAGACTCTGTGTCTATGGAATATATAAAAGGCAATTGAGAGCACCCACAAAAGAAAGTGCACTGGTTCTGATAACTGGGGACATTGGAGGCAAGAATGCACAGGAATGGGACCAGATTAGATCTGAGCAGCCTCCACAGCAGGTTCTGAGATCAATATAGTGTTGGAAATCATCCTAGGGAGGTAACATTCCCAGAAGGGGAAAGGTTTCTGAGAGTAATACCTCAAGAAAAACATTTATTGTTCTAATTTCTAACTTGTTCTGTAGCTTCTTTTGAATTTTTTTTTTTCCTTCCCCTGCCCCCTGTTGTAGGATTTGATCTTATTGGCACTAGGAAATCAAATTAAGCTTTAGAGTTTTTTTTTTGTTTTTTTTTTTTTTTTTTTTTTTTTTGCTCAGCCCCGCATTTTATTGTTGTCCACATTTTCATCCACATTGAGCTTTTGCAGTACCGTGGAGTTTTTTGTTCTTTCTTTTCTTTTTTCTTTTTAAATTTTAGTTTTGTAAATCTATTATTTTTTTTTAATATCTATACTTTGTTTTCTTTCCCTACTGTTCTTTTTTATTGTATATAAATCATCCTTATTTACCTTTATTTTATTTCACATATATATTGTTTCTTTCTTTACTCTTTCTCCTTTTGTCTCAACATATTTGTTAGTTTTATTTTCACTGTTTTATTCCCAATTGACCAAAGCTGTACAAGCTGTATAAGCTGCTTTACTTTAGTTATCCAATGTGTGCTTTAATTAGTTTTGTTCTGGTAGGTATAATTTTTGTTTCTTTGTTCACCAGGTCAATCAAATCTTAAATTTTTTGGGCTATTTTGATTTTTTTTCAAAATAATATTTTTATTGTGAAAGAAAGTACAAATATATAAAAGTACAGAAAACAAATGCACAGCTTAATGAATTACTCAAAGGTGAACAATCTAACCACTTTTACAAGAAGTAAAAGTGTCCCTGAACTTCCCCTCCACAAGGCAAAACACTTCTAAATACTCCACCCTGATTGCAATCCCATTCTTCCTTCTATAAGGAATCATTATTTGTTTACAGTAATTATTTCCTTGCGTTTTCCAGTTTCACCAGTCAAATATGCACCGTATAATGCTAGTCTTGCTCCTGTATATATATATACATTTTGTATGTCTTTTAAGCCTCCTTTAATCCAAAGCTTATTTTTGCTACAAGTTATCTGTTGAAAACCTAAGGGTTTTTCTGGATAGTTTTCCAGTCTCAATTTTACAAACTGTATGTCTTTCTGGTCATATGATTACCTGAAGCTGATTCTTTAGTAGATTTCTTCAGAAAGGGCTAATGAGTACCTGTGCCCTTTTTACTTGTAAGTCAGTTTTGTTAGGTACAAAATGCTTGACTCATTTTCTTTCCTTGAGAGTATAACTAAGATAATCTTATTTTCTTTGAGCATAAAGTGTTGCTCTTGAAGTCTGATAATTATCTAATTAAAATGACTTGCAAATCATGTGTTCCTTTCTTCTTTCTAGATAGTCAAATATTTTATTTTTCTTTAAACCCAGTACACTACAATACCTTGGTGTTAGTCATTGTGGATCAATATTTTTAAGTATATAATAAGTAACTTCAAATCCTTTTTTTTTTTTTTAATTTCCTGAATTATAGTTTTCAGCATTTCTTCTGGTCCCTTCAGTCTTCTTCTTCTTTGATGTCTTGCTCTTTCTCTCAGTCCCTTTTTCCCCAATTATTTTTATTAGTTGGAGGCTAATCACTTTACAATACTGTAGTTTATTTTGCCATACATTGACATGAATCAGCCATGAATGTACATGTGTTCCCCATCCTGAAACCACTCCCACCTCTTTCACTATGGGTAAATATGTATATGTGTATATTGAATCACACTTCATATCATTGTTATAAACCTATGCCTCTACATTGGTGTTTTGCTGTTCTGTGAAACTATCCCCCCTCCACCTTTTTTTCTTTCTTTTTCCTTGATTTTTTTAAATCTCTCTTTTGTAATTTAAAATTTTAAGACATATTTTATTTTTCTACATTTATTCCTTCATTTCCCTTTCCTATTTTTCTTTTCCCCTTTCAGTTAAACTGTAATGTATATAAATCTCCATCTACGTCTTGAAATTTTTGAATGTTTATTATTTCTTCCTTTCTTTTTGTTTCTCTCAACATATTTCTTACCTTGGTTTGCATTTCTTTATTCCTCACTTGGCACCTTTATTTAGTTTTGTTTTCCATTTCATGCTTAGCTACATTTTGTTCTTAACTGGTAAATATAATTTTTTATTTCCTTTGTTCCCCAGATCTACTTTATTTTTGTTGGAATGCTTTGACTGTGTTCATATCTGTATATGGATATGTGTACATTTTATTATTTTAATTATTATTTGTCTGATTTTGTACCTGCCATTTCTCTGAGGTTCATCATTGGTTTCTCATTTTTGGATATGTGTTTTACTCTCCCTTAATGCCATAACAAACCATTTGTGGAATCCTCGTTCCTGACCAGAGATCATACCCTGAGCCTTTGGAATGAGAGCACTGACTCCAAGACCCTAGAATACCAGAGAAGTGACCCTAGGGGGTATCAGGTAGTGAGAACTCACACAAAGGAAACCACTTGAATATAAGACCTGGCATAACTCAACCATCAATAACACCCTGTGCAGGACACCTCATTTAAAGAGCAAACAAACAAAAAAACAACAAGCTAATCATCAGCAGAAAGGAGTACTATCTCATTCAGCCTTGCCCATCGCAGGAAAACCAACAAACAAACACACACACACACAAACTCAGCATGTGTCTCACTTTATACAATGCTCATCAGAAACAGCTGTGCCAACTTCAGGAGGGCAAAAATCAAATGGAAGAAAGAATTCAGCCTTCCTGGGAAATGGGGACCTCAAACACAATAACTCAAAAAAAAAAAAAAAAAAAAAAAAAAAAAGCAGAGGAATAATGCAAAAATAAAAGAGAAAAAAAAATTAGAAACTCAGAAGTCCAAATAAATGAATATGAAATCAAAAAGTAACCTGAAAAATAATTCAGAAAAATGATAGAAAAGATGATTAAAAAAAAACCTTGAAAAGAAAATGGAGAAAAAGTAAGAATCAGTTTACAGAGACCTAGAAGAATTAAAGAATAAGCATACAAAGACAAACACATAATCACTGAAATAAAAAATAATACTCTAGAAAGAATCAGTAACAGAATATCTGAAGCAGAATTATGAATTAGTGAGTTGGAAGATTAAAAAGTTGAAAATAAATTCTGAAGAGCAGAATAAAGAAAAGAACTGTGGACAGTCTCAGAGTCCTTTGGGAATGTATGATATGCACCAACATTAGAATTATAGGGGTCCCAGAAGAAGATGAGATAAAGAAACTGTATGAGAACATTTTTTTAAAAAGATTATAGTAAAAAAATTTCCCAACATGGAAAAGGAAGTAGCCAATCAAGTCCAAGAGGCACCAAGAGACCATTCATGATGAATCCAAGGAGAAACACATCAAGACACATATTAATCAAACTAACAAAGGCTAAACCCAAAGAGAGGATATTAATAGCAGGAAGAGAGAAGCAACAAGTAACATACAAGGGAAAGCCCAAACGCTTAACAGCTGATCATTCAGCAGAAAATCTGCAGGCCAGAAGGGAAAGATTTATTTCAAGTACTAAAAGGGAAAAATATACAACCAAGATTACTGTACCCAGCAAGGATGTCACTCAAAATTGATGAAGAATTCAAACACTTTTCAGATGAGAACAAGGTAAGAGAATTCAGTACCACCAAACCAGCTCTATAGCAAATGAATAATGGAGTTTTATTGTCAAGAAATACAACAGAAGAAAAAAATACAGAATCTACCCCAAATGTTAGCAAATGGCAATAGGAACATATATGTATGTATGTATGTATCAATAATTACTTTAAATATAAACGGATTAAATGCTCCAACCAAAGGACACAGACTGCTGATTGGGTACAAAAACAAGACCAATATATATGCTGTCTACAAGAAACCCACTTCAAGCCTCAAGACACATGTGACTAAAAGTGAGGTGAAAGAAAAATATGTTTCACACAAATGGGAAGCAAAAGAAAGCTGGAGTAGCTATCCTCATACAAAACAAAATAGACCTTAAAATAAAGAAGATTACAAGAAATATGGAAGAATTCTGCATCATGATCAAGGGATCAATTCAACAAGAGGATATAACAATTGTTAATATCTACGCAACCAAGATAGGAGCGCCACAATACATAAGGCAAACACTAACAGACATAAAAGGAGAAATTTACAGTAACCCACTAATAGTAGGAGACTTTAAAACCCCATTCACACAAATGGGCAAATCATCAAAACAGAAAAGAAATAAGGAAGTGCAAGTCTTAAATGACACATTAGATGAGATGGATTTCTTTGATATCTTCAGGACATCCCATCCAAATACAGAAGAATACACCTTCTTCTCAAGGGCACATGGAACACTATCCATGATAGATCACATCTTGTGTCACAAATAAACCCTCAGTGAATTTAAGAAAATTGAAATCATATCAAGCATCTTCTCCAACCACAATGGTATGAGAATAGATATCACTTACAAAAAACAAAAACTGTAAGCAACACAAACATGTGGAGATTAAACAACATGCTTCTAAATACCTGAAAAGTTACAGAAGAAATCAAAAGGGAGAGCAAAAGATGTCTAGAAACAACTGACAATAAAAACATGACAACTCAAAACCAGCGGGATGCAGCAAAAGCTGTTCTAAGAGAGAAGTTTATAGCAATACAATCCTACCTCAAGAAATGAGAAAAACATTGAATAGACAACCTAACTTTACACCTAAAGCAATTGGAAAAAGAAAAATAAATTTAAAAAAAGTAGTAGAAGGAATGAATTTATAAAGTTCTGAGCAGAAATAAATGGAAAAGAAAGAAGCAATAAGCAATAATAAAGGTGAATAAAACTAAAAGCTGGTTCTTTGAGGAGATAAACAACATTGGCAAACCCTTAGCCAGACTCATTGAGAAAAAGAAAAAAAAAAAAAAAAGAGAGAGAGAAGAATCAACTCAAGAAAATTAGAAATGAAAAATTAGAGGTTACAACAGACAATGCAGAAATGCAAATGATTATAAGAAACTATTATGAACAACTCTATGGCAATAAAATAGATAACCTAGAAGGAATGGGCAGATTCTTAGAAAATTTCAATCTTCCAAGACTGAACCAGAAAGAAATAGAAATTATGAACAGCCCAATTACAAACACTTAAAATTGAAGTTGTGATAAAAAAATCTCCCCAGAAAAGAAAATCCCAGGACCAGATGACTTCACAGGTGAATTCTTTCAAAAATTTAGAGAAAGGGTAATGCCTATCCTTCTAAAGCTCTTTCAAAAAATTGGAGAGGAGAGAACACTTCTAAATTCATTCTACAAGGCCACCATCAACCTCATACCAAAAGGAGCCAAAGACAACCTAAAAACAGAAAACTACAGTCCGATATCACTAATGAACATAGAAGCAAAAATCCTCTGTTTTAGCAAACAGAATTCAGCAACACATCAAAATGCTCATACACCATGATCAAATGAACTTCATTTCAGGGATGCAATGATTCTTCAATATATGGAAATCAAGCAATATGGTGCCCATATTAACAAACTGAAAGATAAAATCCATATGACCATCTCAATAGATGCAGGAAAAGGCTTTGACAAAATTCAGTACCTATTTATGATTAAAACTCTCTGAAAACTGGGCATAGAAGAAACTTGCCTCAACATAGTAAAGGCCATATATGATAAACCTACAGCAAACATTACTCTCAATGGTGAAAAACTGAAATGTTTGCCCCTAAGATCAGGCACAAGATAAGGGTATCCACTTTCACCACTATTACTCAACATAGTTACGGAAGTCCTAGCTGTATTAATTGGAGAAGAAAAAGAAATTAAAGTAATCCAGATTAGAAAAGAAGAAATAACACTGTCACTGTTTGCAAATGGCATAATACTGTACATAGAAAACCCCAAAGATAGTATCAGAAAATTACTAGAGCTAGACAGTGCATTTAGCAAAGTTGCAGGATAGAACATCAATACACAGAAATCACTTGCATTTCTACATACTAACAATGAAAAATCAGAAAGAGCAATTAAGAAATCAATCCCGTTCACTATCGCAACAAAAAATAATTAAGCATCTAGGAATAAACTAAGGAGATGAAACAGCTGTACACAGAATATTACAAGACACTATGAAAGAAATAAAAAGTGACATAAACAGATGGAGAGATATTCCATGTTGCTGGATAGGAAGAAACAATATTTTGAAAATGACTATAAAATCAAATGCCATCTACAGATCAATGCAATCCCTATCATATTACCAGTGACATTTTTCAGAGAGCAAGAAGAAAAATTCACAATTCATATGGAAACACAAAAGACCCCTAACAGACAAAGCAGTTTTGAGAGAAGAATGGAGCTGCAGAAATCAAGCTTCCTGATTTCCCGTTATAACTACAAAGCTGTAGTCATCAAGACAGTATGGAAACTGGCACAAAAACAGAAATATAGACCAGTGGAACAAGATAGAAAGTCCAAAAATAAACCCATGCACCTATGGGCACTTTGTTTTTGACAAAGGAGGCAAAAATATACAATGCAGGAAAGACAGCCTATTCAATAAATGGTACTGGGAAAACTGGACAGTTACATATAAAAGAATAAAATTAGAACATTTCCTAACACCATACACAAAGATACACCCAAAGTGGATGAAAGAACGTAAGACCAGAAACCATCAATATCTTAAAGGAAAATATAGTCAGAACACTTGGCATAAATCAAAACAAGATACTCTATGAACCACCTCATAGAGTAATGGAAATAAAAACAAAAGTAAACCAGTGAGACCTGATTAAACAACAACAACAAAAAAAAACTTTTGTGCAGCAAAGGAAACTATAAGTAAGATGAAAATGCACCCCACAGAATGGGAGAAAATAATAGCAACTGATACAACTGACTAAGGATTAATTCCCGAAGTATACAAATACAATCAATCCCAGAAAAACAAACAGCCCAATCAAAAAGTGGGGAAAAGACCTAAAAAGACATATCTCAAAGAAGACATACAGATGGCTAACCACACATGATAAGATGATCAACATCCCTCATTTATTTGAGAAATGTACATCAAACCTACGCCGACATATCACCTCACACTGGTCAGAATGAACCTCATCAAAATGTTTACAAATAATAAATGCTGGAAAGGGTTTGGAAAAAAAGTGAATCTTCCTGCACTCTTGATGAGAATGTAAATTGATACAACCACTATGGAAGATGGTATGGAGATTCCTTAAAAAAAAACTAGGAGTGAAAACCACCACTTGACCCAGCAATCCCTCTCCTAGGCAAATATCCCAAGGAAACCAAAATTGAAAGAGATGCATGTATCCCATTGTATGGAAGCAACCTAGATGTCCATTGACAGATGAATGGATAAAGTAGTTGATGTATATACACACAATGGAATATTAATTATACACACAATGGAATATTAATATTACTCAGCCATAAAAAGGAAAACATTTGAGTCAGTTCTAATGAAGTGGATGGACCTAGAACTTATTATACAGAGTGAAGTGAGTCAGAAAGAGAAAGATAAATATGGTGTTCTAACACATAGATAACATATTAAAAATCAAAGACATTACTTTGCCAACAAAGGCCCATCTAGTCAAGGCTACGGTTTTTTCAGTGGTCGTGTATGGAAGTGACAGTTGGACTGTGAAGAAAGCTGAGCGCCAAAAAATTGATGCTTTTGAACTATGGTGCTGCAGAAGACTCTTGAGAGTCCCTGCAAGGAGATCCAACTAGTCCATCCTAGAGGAGATTAGTCCTGGGTGTTCACTGGAAGGACTGATCCTGAAGCTGAAACTCCAATACTTTGGCCACCTGATGTGAAGAGTTGACTCATTGGAAAAGACCCTGATGCTGGGAGGGATTGGGGGCAGGAGGAGAAGGGGATGACAGAGGATGAGATGGTTGGATGGCATCACTGACCTGATGGACATGGGTTTGAGTAAACTCCGCGAGTTGGTGATGGACAGGGAGCCCTGGTGATTCATGGGGTCACAGAGTCGGGCATGACTGAGCGACTGAACTGAACACATATATATAGAATCTAGAAAAGTGATAGTGAAGAATTTATTTGCAGAACAACAGACATAGAGAATAGACTGTGGTCCTGGGGAGAGGGAAGAAGAAGGTGAATTGTATGAAAAGAGTAACATGGAAACTTCCATTGCTGCTATTGCTACTGCTAAGTCACTTCAGTCGTGTCTGACTCTGTGTGACACCATCCCTGGGATTCTCCAGGCAAGAACACTGGAGTGGGTTGCCATTTCCTTCTCCAAAGCTGAAAAGTGAAAGTGAAGTCATTCAGTCAGGCTCCTCCATCCATGGGATTTTCCAGGCAAGAGTACTGGAGTGGGGTGCCATTGCCTTCTCCGGGAGACTTCCATTACCATATGTCAAATAGATAGCCAAAAGGAATTTGCTGTATAGCTCAGGAAACTCAGACAATACCTAGTGCACTTGAGAGGGATGTGTAATCTTCAGTTCCTGCTATACGGAATATTCTGTCCATGTGTGTTAAGTCCACTTGGTTTGTATTGTCATTTATGTTTTCTTTTAATTCAGAGGACTTATTTTCTTCTAGCATCATTTGGATATCGATTATTGGGCCATACTTCGTGTTCAAGTTTTGTAGTTTTTATACTTCATGTTTGTCAAAAGGCTGAGAAACAATTCAACATTTTTGAGTTTTGGATTCAGGTACCTGGAACTCTTTGTGATTTTATCACTAATATGTAAAATAATATGACAAAATATATAACTAACATAATATAATGATATATAATGTCCTGGGTGTTCATTGGAAGGTCTGATGCTGAAGATGAAACTACAATACTTTGGCCACCTGATGCAAAGAAGTGACTCATCTGAAAAGACCATGATTTTGGGAAAGATTGAAGGCAGGAGGAGTAGGGGACGGCAGAGGATGAGATGGTTGGTTGGTATCACTGACTCAATGGACATGGGTTTGCTGGGAGTTGGTGTTGGAAAGAGAGGCCTGGTGTGTTGCAGTTCATGGGGTCGCAAAGAGTCAGACATGACTGAGTGACTGAAATGACCTGAACTGACTGTCATTTCTCTAATATAATTTTAAATTTCATATCTCTTTTGTATCCCAGAAGTATAGTCACTATGACTTTTTTTTATTGTTTGCATAAAAATTTCCTTGCAACCTAATTCTTAAAATCTATTCAGTTCTAAGATTTGTCTCTTTGACATGATGGCATCTTTTAGTGTACTGCATTACTTGTTATTTGTTATCTTTTTAGTCAATATATTTTAGTATGATTTTAAGAAGTCGCTCTAGAGACTTTGAATATTGCTGTCAGTCGGTCAGTTGTGTGCAACTCTTTTGTGACTTCATGGACTGCAACAGGACAGGTCTCCCTCTACTTCATACTCTCCCAGAGTTTGCTCAAATTCATATCCTGAATTTGTGATGCCATCCAACTGTCTCAACCTCTGTCACCCCCTTCTCCTCCAGTCCTCAATCATTCACAGCATCTTGGTTTTTTCCAATGATTTCACTCTTGGTATTGGGTGGCCAAAATGCTGGAGTTTCAGCTTCAGAGTTAGTGCTTCAAATGAATATTTAGGGTTGATTTCATTTAGGACTGATGAATTGATCTCTTTGCAGTCCAAGGGACCCTTAAGAATCTTCTGCAACATCACAGTTGAAGGCATCAATTCTTCAACTCAGCCTTCTTTATGGTCCAAAAAAGCAACCAGATATCAAATTGCCAACATCCATTGGATCATCAAAAAAGCAAGAGAGTTCCAGAAAAATCATCTATTTCTGCTATATTGACTATGTCAAACCTTTGACTGTGTGGATCAAAATGAACTGTGGAAAATCTTGAAAGGTCTGGAATACCTGATCTCCCTCTTGAGAAAAATGTATGCAGGTCAGGAAGCAAGAGTTAGAACTGGACAAGAAACAATCAATTGGTTCCAAATAGGAAAAGGAGTACATCAAGGCTGTATATTGTCACCCTACTTATTTAACTTATATGCAGAGTACATCATAAGAAACGCTGGACTGGAGGTTGCAAAACCTGGATCAAGATTGCCAGGAGAAATATCAATAACCTCAGATATGTAGACGACACCACCCTTATGGCAGAAAGTGAAGAAGAACTAAAAAACCTCTTGATGAAAGTGAAAGAGGAGATTGAAAATGTGGGCTTAAAGGTCAACATTCAGAAGACTAAGATGGTGGCATCTGGATCCATCAGTTCAGTTCAGTACAGTTCATGTTCAGTCATGACTGACTCTTTGTGACCCCATGAATTGCAGCAGGCCAGGCCTCCCTGTCCATCACCAACTCCTGGAGTTTACTCAAACCCATGTCCATTGGGTTGGTGATGCCAACCCAGCCATCTCATCCTCTGTCTTCCCCTTCTCCTCCTGCCCCCAATCCCTCCCAGCATCAGGGTCTTTTCCAGTGAGTCAACTCTTCACATCAGGTGGCCAAAATATTGGAGTTTCAGCTTCAGCATCAGTCCTTCCAATGGACACCCAGGGATGACCTCCTTTAGGATGGACTGGTTGGATCTCCTTGCAGTCCAAGCGACTCTCAAGAGTATTTTCCAACAACACAGTTCAAAAGCATCAAATTTTTGGTGCTCAGGTTTCTTCACAGTCCAACGCTCACATTCATACATGACCACGTGAAAAACTATAGCCTTGACAAGATTAACTTTGTTGACAAAGTAATGTCTCTGCTTTTTAATATGCTACCCAGTTTGCTCATAACCTTCCTTCCAAGGAGTAAGCGTCTTTTAATTTCATGGCCGCAGTCAACATCTGCAGTGATTTTAGAGCACCCCAAAAAATAAATTCTGACACTGTCCCCACTGTTTCCCCATCTATTTCACATGAAGTGATGGGACCAGGTGCCGTGATCTTAGTTTTCTGAATGTTGAGCTTTAAGCCAACTTTTTCACTCTCCTCTTTCACCTTCATCAAGAGGCTTTTTAGTTCCTCTTCACTTTCTACCATAAGGGTGGTGTCATCTGCATATCTGAGGTTATTGATATTTCTCCCAGCAATCTTGATTCCAGCTTGTGCGTCCAGCCCAGCGTTTCTCATGATGTATTCTGCATGTAAGCTAAATAGCAGGGTGCCAATATACAGCTTTGATGTACTCCTTTTCCTATTTGGAACCAACCTGTTGTTCCATGTCCAGTTCTAGCTGCTGCCTCCTGGCCTGCATTTAGGTCTCTCAAGAGGTAGGTCAGGTTGTCTGGTTCTCCTATCTTTCAGAATTTTCCACAGTTTGTCATGATCCGCTCAGTCAAAGTCTTTGGCATCGTCAATAAAGCAGAACTAGATGTTTTTCTGGAACGCTCTTGCTTTTTCATGATCCAGAGGATGTTTGCAATTTGATCTCTGGTTCCTCTGTCTTTTCTAAAACCAGTTTGAACATCTGGAAGTTTACATTTCATGTGTTGCTGAAGTCTGGCTTGGAGAATTTTGAGCATTACTTTACTAGCATGAGATGAGGGCAATTGTGTGGTAGTTTCAGCATTTTTTGTTATTGCCTTTCTTTGAAATTGGAATGAAAACTGACCTTTTCCAGTCCTGTGACCACTGCTGAGTTTTCCAAATTTGCTGGCATTTTGAGTCCAGCACTTTGACAGCATCATCTTTCAGGATTTGTAATAGCTCAAGTGGAATTCCATCACACACACTAGCCTTGTTCATACGGATGCTTTCTAAGGCCCTCTTCACTTCACATTCCAGGATGTCTGGCTCTAGGTGAGTGATCACACCATCGTGATTATCTGGGTCGTGAAGATCTTCTTTTGTACCGACCTTCTGTGTACTTTTGCCACCTCTTCTAAATATCTTCTGCTTCTTTTAGGTCCATACCATTTCTGTCCTTTATCGAATACTTCTCTTCATGAAATGTTCCCTTGGTATCTCTAATTTTCTTGAAGAGATCTCTAGTCTTTCCCATTTTGTTGTTTTCCTCTATTTCTTTGCATTGATCACTAAGGAAGTCTTTCTTATCTCTCCATGCTTTTCCTTGGGACCCTGCATTCAAATGGGAATAGCTTTCTTTTAATTCCTTTGTTTTTCGCTTCTCTTCTTTTCAGCTATTTGTAAGGTCTCCTCTGACAACCATTTTGCCTTTTTGCATTTCTTTCCCATGGGGATGGTCTTAATCTCTGTCTCCTGTACAATGTCATGAACCTCCATCCATAGTTCATAATGCACTCTGTCTATCAGATCTAGTCCCTTAAATCTATTTCTCGTTTCCTCTGTATAGTCATAGGGGATTTGATTTAGGTCATCCCTGAATAGTCTAGTGTTTTTCCCTACTTTCTTCAATTTAAGTCTGAATTTGGCAATAAGGAGTTGATCTCAACTACAGTCAACTCCCAGTCTTGTTTTTGCTGACTTTATATAGCTTCTCCCTTTTTGGCTGCAAAGAATACAGTCAATCTGATTTCGGTGTTGACCATTTGGTGATGTCCATGTGTAAAATCTTCTCTTATGTTGTTGGAAGAGGGTGTTAGCTGAGTTGTGTTCTCTTGGCAAAACTCTATTAGCATTTCCCATGCTTCATTCCATACTCCAAGGCCAAATTTGCCTGTTACTCCAGGTGTTTCTTGACTTCTCACTTTTGAATTCCAGGCCCCTCTAATGAAAAGGACACCTTTTGGGGATGTTAGTTCTAAAAGGTCTTGTAGGTCTTCATAGAACCATTCAACTTCAGCTTCTTCAGCATTACTGGTTGGGGCATAGGCTTGGATTACCGTGATATTGAATGTTTGCTTGGAAATGAACAGAGATCATTCTGTCTTTTTTGAAATTGCATCCAAGAACTGCATTTCGGACTCTTTTGTTGACCATGATGGCTACTCCATTTCTTCCAAGGGATTCCTGCCCCCAGTAGTAGATATAATGGTCATCTGAGTTAAATTCACCCTTTCCAGTCCATTATTTAGCTCGCTGATTCCTAGAATGTCAAAATTCACACTTGCCATCACCTGTTTGACCAGTTCCCTTTTGCCTTGATTCATGGACCTAATATTCCATATTCCTATGCAATATTGCTCTTTATAGCATCAGAACTTGCTTCTTTCACCAGTCACATCCACAACTGCATATTGTTTTTGCTTTGGCTCCATCCCATCATTCTTTCTGAGGTTATTTCTCCACTGATCACTGGTAGCATATTGGGCACCTACCAACCTGGGGACCTCAAGGCAAGAACACGGAAGTGGTTTGCCATTCCCTTCTCCAGTGGGCCACATTCTGTCAGATCTCTCCACCATGACCCGACGTCTTGAATGCCCCCACATGGCACGGCTTAGTTTCACTGAGTTAGACAAGGCTGTGGTCCGTGTGACCAGATTGACTAGTTTTCTGTGATTATGGTTTCTGTGTCTGCCCTCTGATGCCCTCTAGCCACACCTACCGTCTTACTTAGGTTTCTCTTACCTTAGATGTGGGGTATTTCTTTATGTCTGCTCCAGGAAAGTGCAGCCACTGCTCCTTACCTTGGACAGATGGTATCTCCTCACGGCTCCCCTCCTGACCTTCAACGTGGAGTAGCCCTCTTGACCCCCCTGCGACCACACAGTTGCCACTTCTTGGGAAATAGGTGGGGAAAGAGTGGCTGACTTTATTTTTCTGGGTTCCAAAATAACTGCTGATGGTGATAGCAGCCATGAAATTAAAAGATGCTTACACCTTGAAAGGAAATTTATGACCAACCTAGACAGCATATTAAAAAAGAGAGACATTACTTTGTCAACACAGGTCAGTCTACTTTAGCTACGGTTTTTCCCAGTGATCATGTATGGATGTGAGAGTTGGACTATGAAGAAAGCTGAGTGCAGAACAATTGGTGCTTTTGAACTGTGGTGTTGGAGAAGACTCTTGAGAGTCCCTTGCACTGCAAGGAGATCCAACCAGTCTATCCTAAAGGAGATCAGTCCTGGGTGTTCATTGGAAGGATTGATGTTGAAGCTGAAACTCCAATATTTTGGCCACCTGATGTGAAGAACTGACTCATTTGAAAAGACTCTGATGCTGGGAAAGATTGAGGGCAGGGGACAAGGGGACGACAGAGGATGAGATGGTTGGATGGCATCACCGAGTCAATGGACATGGGTTTAGGTGGACTCCCGGAGTTGGTGATGGACAGGGAGGTCTGGCGTGCTGCAGATCATGGGGCTGCAGAGTCAGACACAACTGAGCAGCTGAACTGAACTGAACTGAACTGTACATCTGAACATCTGTACGAGACTTCTGGATAAACTGTATGTGCTTGTGACTGTGGGGGGCTTTCTAGTAAAGTGATGCCTCTTCTTTTTAATACAATAGGTAGGATTGTCATAGCTTTTTATACAAAGATTTTTTTTTGTTGTTGTTCCATGACTGCAGTCATCGTTTACAGTGAGTTTGGAGCCCAAGAAAATTAAGTCTTTCTGTGATTCCAAGTTTTCTCGTTTAATTTGCCAAGTAGTGATGAGACTAGATGCCATGATTTTTGTTTTTTAAAACTTGTGCTTTCAGCGAGATTTTTCTCTTTCCTCATTTGCCCTCATCAAGAGGCTCTTTAGTTCTGTTTCATTTTATCGTTTTTTAGAGTGTTACCATCCATATTCTGAAGTTGTTGATGTTCCTCCTGCAAACACTTTCCAGCTGTCATTGGAATCAGACTTGTCATCCACCTTGGCATTTTGCTTACTATACCCTGAACATATTTCATATAAGCAAAGTGACAGTATATAGCCTTGTCACACTCCTTTCCATGTTTTGAACTAGTCAACATTTCTATGTCTACTTTCAACTCTTGCATCTTGACCTGCATACCTATTTCTCAGGAGACAGATTAGAAAGTCTGATACTTCCATCTCTTTTTGAATTGCCCACAGTTATTGTTATCCACAACAGTAAATGGCTTTAGTGGAGTCAAGAAAGCAGGTGTAATTTTTTTTTTTTTTTCTGGAATTCCTTGTTTTCTCGGGATCCAAATTTTATTGGCAATTGTTCTCTGATTCCTCTATCTTTTCCAAAACTAGGCTGCACATCTTCAAATTTTTTGTTCACATATTGCTGAAAAATTTTTATTATTATCTTGCTAGCAGATGAAAGGAGCACAATTGTCCAGTTTAAGTGTTCTTTGGCATCCATCTTTTTTGATATCAGAAATGAAATTTGACCTTTTCCAAACTCTTGGCCACTGATGTGTTTTTCAATTATGATAACATATGAAGTGCCACAGTTTTAAAGCGTTGTTAACAGTATAACATATTCATGGTGATGAATTCTCTCAGTTATTGCTTAAAATTTTGGTTTCTCCTTTATATCTCTATAAGTTCCTTGTTGGTTGTAGATTTGACTCATTCATCAGTTCGAGTATATGCTATCGTTCTCTTCTGACCCGAAAAATTTCTATTGAAAGACCAACTGCTATCCTTATGGGGATTCACTTGTTTGTTATATATCTCTTTCCCCTTGCTGCTCCTAATGTTTGATTTTTGTGTTTAATATTTCTTTATCTGATTAATATGTGTTGTGTAATGTTTCACTCTGAATTTATCATCTTCGAGACGTCTGGGGCTCTGGGCCTTGGAGAAGTATTTCCTTCCACATTTAATGGAGATTTTCAACATTTATCTCCTCAAGAATTTTCTCATGATCCCGTTTTCTTTCTTTCTTTTCTCTCTCTCTCTCTCTCTGTTTTTTTTTTTTTTTTCTTTCTGGTGTGGCATGGCATTTAACATTGTCCCCAAAAGTCTCAGGGGTTTTCCACACTGCTTTCCTTTTTTCCAATTCTCTTTAATATGTTTCCATATAATTTGTCCTTTCTGCTGCCTTGGTTACGCTACTGTTGCTTCCCTCCAGAGTGTTTTTAATCTCAGTTATCACATTATTACTGATAGACTCTTTTTTAGTTCTTCTAGATCTTGTTAATTTTTTTTTTTTTCATCTTCTCAATCCATGTCTCCAGTGTATTTATCAGGGACTCCACATTATTTTTAAGATTATAGATCACCATCACTGTCTTTATTTTGAATTATTTTTCAGGCAGACCCCCTATGTCGTCTTTGTTTGGTTTGGTGGATTTTTATCATGTACCTTCACCAGTTGCATATTTCTCTTTCTTTTCTTTTTTTTTTTTTTTGTTTACATTGCTGTGGTTTGGGTCACCTTTCTGCAGGCTGGACAGTTATGGCTTCATTTTGTTGTGGAGTCTGCTCTTTGTGGATGGGGTTGGAGCAGTGACTTGTCAATGTTTAGTGCTTTGGGGAACTTCTGTCTGGGCTCTGCAGGTGGATCTGGATCTCTTCACTCTGGAGTGCAATGAAGTGTCCAGTTATGCACTTTTGATTGTGGGTTTGGTATGGCTGTGGGCAGTCCATTTTTTATGGTATTCATTGTTGTTTTCCTATTTTGCTGGAGAAGAGTTGTGGGTTATCTTACACTGAACTTGCTGGATTTTGTGTGGAGCTTTATTTCCTTGTAGGTATGGAGACTTTGTCTGTGTACTTCTCTTTTAATGTTCCTGGTGTCACGAGTTTGATGACGATTCAAAGTTCTGGAATTGACTTCCTAGCCGCTGGGCTTTCATTCCTTTGTTACAGTATTATCAAGAATTCCACATGCATACAGCACAGAAGATAAAAACCAAGGGTAAGGGGCGGTCATAAGTTGGTGGAGGAATAGGACAGGAAGACCACTTTCTCCCCTAGGAATTCATTGAAAGATCATTTGCACACTGAGAGAATTCCACAAAACAACTTCTGAACACTGTCAGAGGACACCAGACATCCAGAAAGGCAGCCCATTCTCTCTGAAAGGAGGTATGACAAAATATAAAAGATAAAAAGAGAGACAAAAGAGTTAGGGAAAGAGACCCATCCTGGGGAGGGAGTCATGAAGGAGGAGAAGTTTCCAAACACCAGGAAATCTCACTGGTGAGTCTATGGGGAGTTTTGGAATTTCAGAGGGGAACAGAAAGGAGGAAAAACAGAAACAAAAAACCCCACAGAATACGCACTGAACAACAGCCCTCAGTGGAGAAGTAGTGTGGAACATCACGAACACCACCAGTGAGTCAGGGTTGAACAGGAAGTCATGGGTTTCATGCTTAAGGTATGGACCGGGCCTGAATGCCCTGAGGAAAGTCTGAGGGAGCTAACTTGGGATAGCATCCCACACTGTGGGATAGCCAGAGAGAGAGAGAGAGAGAGAGAACTTTCCCATGGAAAGCTCTAAGGCACAGCCTGGACTGCTCACAGAGCAAAGGATTGAGTGAATATCAGAGGAGAGCTAGCCGATTGTGAACCGGCCCCTCCCCCAACAGAGGCAGAGATGCAGGGGGGTGACAGCAAGAGCCAGATGGCAAGGGACAATCTTGGCCCCAGAGAAGGCATCCTTTACCAAACAGTAAGCAGGATCCCAGTTGCTAACCAAGTCTTCCTGGGATCCTGGGTACTTGACATCTGCCAGGAGGGTCACAGTCAGAGATCAGCTCCCCAGAGGAGACACACAGCACACCTGAGATAGCGTTCTCACTGTAAATCCAGAAACTGAGCGGATGGGACTGGGGAGGTGATAAGATGCACCATACACCAGGGAGAGTGTGCTTGCCAAGCATACGGTCGCCTGAGCTGCTTGGGACTGAGAAGGGCACAAAAGGCAGGCCAACTGAGTCTTTGCTTTTGTGGAGTACCTGAAAACCTAAGCCTGAGCAGCTCAGTCCAGGAAGTGCATGCAATGCAGGACCCGCATTAGACAGTTCCCCAGCAGAGCAACCTGGAGTCTGAGCAGTGTAGACCGGAAAGGCACACATGTCGTAAGTGGGGGCAAATCCAATGTGGCCCAGACACTGTAAGCACTCCCCACAAAAGCCAATGATATTTATTTGCAGTGGCCCTCCCTCCCCACAGCACAACTGAACAAGTGAGCCTAAATAAGTGACTACCTTTGCCCCCATTGTATCAGGAGAGAAATTAGACACTTGCAAACAGCAAATGCCAAAATAAACAATGAAGAGGGAATCACTTTGGATGTAACAGGTGCAAGAGATTAAAACTCTGAAGTTAGCACTGACTACATTGGAAGGGGCCTATAAACCTTGAGAAGAAGTAAAAGCTGGAACAAAACACTATCCAAAACAACTGACCCCACACTGCCATCAACAACTCCAGAGAAATTCCTAAATATATTTTACATTCTTAATTTTTTAAGTTATTACTGATTTAATTTTCACATTTATAAACTGCCATTACTGGCAAAAAAAACCCTATTTTAAAACAAATTTCATATATATATTATATATATATATATATATATATATATATATATATATATATATATATATATATATATAATTTCTGTGATTTTTAAAAATACTTCATTTTTGAGAGTCTAACCTCTAGATTTTTTAAACTATGCTTTTTGGTATTTGTTAACAATTTTGTCCCTTTAAGAATTCAAACTTCAGTATCCATTTTTACTTAGGAGTGTGATTGCTGGCTTCATCACTCTCTGCCCCTTTTGACTCTCCTTTTTCTCCCCCAGGTCACCTGTATCTCTTCTTTCCCCCGCTCTTCTCTACCCAACTCTGTGAATCTATTTGGGTGTTCCATGCAGTGGAGAACACTTAGAGAACTGATTACTGGCTAGATCTGTCTCTCTATTTTTGACTTCTCCTTTTCTCCTCCTGGTCACCTCTATCTCCTTCCTCCCTCTTCTCTTCTCTATGTAACTCCATGAACCTCTCTGGGTGTTCCTCATTGTGGAGTATCTTCTCACCATGAACCTAGATGTTTTATCATCAGTGCTGTATGCATGAAGTCTTGAGACTACAGAAACAATAAAACAGAAAGCCAGAGGTAGGAGGCTTAAATCCAAAACTTGAGAAGACCATAAAACTCCTGACTCTGGGGAACATTAATCAACAAGAGCTCATCCAAAAGCCTCCATACCTACACTGAAACCAAGCTCCACTCAAGAGCCAACAAGTTTCAGAGCAAGACATACCAAGAAAATTATCCAACAATGCAGGGACATAAACCTGAGCATTAACAGGCAGGTGGTCAAAAGTCACACCAAACCCATAGACAACTCAAAACTCACTACTGGGATGTTCACTGTGCTCCAGAGAGACGAGACCCACTTCCACCCGTCGGAACACAGACACAAGCTTCCCTAACCAGGAAACCTTAACAAGTAACTCTTCTAAATGCATCCATGGGGAGGAAACTCCACAATAAAGAGGAACCACAAGTTTTAGGATACCCCAAACACAGCAACCTAAATGAGATTAAAAGGCAGATAAATATTCAGCAGGTAAAGGAATATGATAAATGTCCACCCAACCAAACAAAAGAGGAGGATATAGGAAGTCTACCTAAAAAATAATACAGAATAATGATGGTAAGAATGATCCAAAATACTGATAAGAAAATCGAGTAACAGATAAATAGTCTGGAGACAAGGATTGAGAATATGCAAGAAATGCTTAACAAGGACCTAGAAGAAACAAAAGAGCTAATCAATAATGAATAATGCAAAAACTGAGGTCAAAAACACTCTGAAGGCAATGAACAGTAGAATAAATGAGGCAGAAGATAGGGTAAGTGAGGTGGAAGATAGAATGGTGGAAACAAATTAAGCAGAGAAGAAAAAAGAAAAACGAATTAAAAGAAATGAGAACTAACTCAGAGACCTCTGGGACAATGTCAAATGCCACAACATTCGAATCATAGGAGTCCCAGAAGAAGACAAAAAGAAAGGTCATGAGAGGATACTTGAGATAATAGCTGAAAACTTCCCTAAAATTGAGAAAGAAATAGCCACCTAAGTCCAAGAAACCAGAGTCCCAAACAGAATAAACAAGACACATATTAATCAATTAATGAAAATCAAACATGAAGAACAAATATTTAAAGCTGCAAGCAAAAAAACAACATATAACACCCAAGGGGATGCTCATATGGATAACAGCTGACTTTTCAATAGAAACTCCAGGCCAGAAGGGAATGGAAGGATAGACTTAACGTGATGAAAGAGAAAAGTCTACAAACCAGATTACTGTACCCAACAATGATGTCATTCAAAAATGAAAGAGAATTCAAAACTTTATAGACAAGAAAAAGCTCAGAGAATACAACACCAGCAAACCAGCTTTTCAACAAATGCTAAAGAATCCTCTCTATACAAGAAACACAGAAAAGGCATATAAACTCAAGCCCAAAATAACAAAGTAACTGGCAACAGGATCATACTTATCAATAATTACCTTAAAGGTAAATGGGTTGAATCCCCAAACCAAAAGACAAAGCCTGGCTGAATGGATATAAAAATAAGGCCCATTATATATTCTGTCTACAAGAGACCCACCTCAAAATAAGGGATGCATACAAACTAAACGTGAAGAGTTGGAAAAAGATATTTCATGCAAATGGAGAAAAAAAGGAAGCAGGAGTAGCAATACTCATATTTAATAAAATAGACTTTGAAATAAAGGCTGTGAAGAGACAAAGAAGGACACTAAATAATGATCCAAGGATCAATCCAAGAAGAAGATATAACAATTATAAATAAGTATGCAACCAACATACCTAGCACCAAATATGTAAGGCAAATACTAACTAGTATGAAATGGGAAATTAACAGTAACACAATAATAGTGAGAGACTTTAATACCCTACTAACAGCAATAGATAGATCAACTAAACAGAATACCAGCAAGGAAACTCAAACTTTAAATGGTACAATGGATCAGGTCAGTTCAGTCACTCAGTCATATTTGACTCTTTGTGGCCTTATGAACGGCAGCATGCTAGGCCTCCCTGTCTATCACCAACTCCTGGAGTTTACCCAAACTCACGTCCATTGAGTCGGTGATACCATCCAACCAACTTATTCTCTGTGGTCCCCTCCTCCTGCATCAGGGTCTTTTCCAATGAGTCAGCTCTTTGTATGAGGTGGCCAAATTATTGGAGTTTCAGCTTCAACATCAGTCCCTCCAATGAACACCCAGGACTGATCTCTTTTAGGATGGACTGGTTGGATCTCCTTTCAGGCCAAGGGACTCTCAAGAATCTCCTCCAACACCAAAGTTCAAAAGCATGAGTTCTTCGGTGCTCAGCTTTCCTTATAGTCCAACTCTCACATCCATACATGACTACTAGAAAAACCATAGCCTTGACTAGATGGACCTTTGTTGACAATGGATCAGTTAGACCTAATTGATATCTATGGGACATTCCACCACAAACAATGAATTTCATCTTTTTCTCATTGTGCACGGAACCTTCTCCAGGACATATCATATCCTGGGCCATAAATCTAGCCTTTGTAAATTCAGAAAATTTGAAACCATTCCACACTTCTTTTCTGATGTCAATGCAGTAAGATTAGATATCAACTACAGGGAAAAAAAAAAAAAAAAACTATTAAAACTTTCAACATATGGAGGCTAAACAACACGCTTCAGGATAACGAACAAATAAGAGAAGAAATAAACAAATAAATCAAAGAATGCATAGAAATGAGTGAAAATGAAAGCACAACAACCCAAAACCTATGGGACACAGTAAAAGCAGTTTTAAAGGGAAAGTTCATAGCAATACAAGCCTACTTCAAGAAACAGGAGAGAAATCAAATAAATAGCATAACTGTACACCTCAAGCAACTAGAAAATGAAGAACAGCATGGTTAGTAGAAGGGAAGAAATCATAAAAATTAGTGTAGAAATAAATGTAAAAGAAACAAAAGAGACCATAGCAAAAATCAACAAAGCTAAAAGTTGGTTCTTTGAGAAGGTAAATAAAATAGACAAACCATTAGCAATACTCATCATGGAACAAAGAAGAATCAAATCAACAAAATTAGAATGAAAATGGAGAAATTGCAATTGACAACACAGAAATACAAAGCATCGTAAGCATCATTAGCAAATATATGCCAATATAATGGACAACTTGGAGGAAATGCACCAACTCCTAGAAATGTACAACTTTCCAAAACTGAACCAGGAAGAAATAGAAAATCTTAACAGATCTATCACAAACAGGGAAATCAAGACTGTAATTAGAAATATTTCAGCAAGCAAAAGCCCAGGACCAAACGGCTTCACAGCTGAATTCTACCAAAAATTTACAGAAGAGCTAACACCTATTCTTCTCAAACTCTTCCAGAAAATTGCAGAGGAAGGTAAATTTCCAAACTCATTCTATGAGGCTAAACTAGTATCACTCTAATATCAAAACCATACAAAGATGCCACAGAACAGGAAAACGACTGGCCAATATCACTGATGTATAGATGCAAAAATCCTTAGCAAAATCCTAGCAAACAGAATCCAACAACATATTTAAAAGATCATACATCATGACCAAGTGGGCAGGAATGCAAATATTCTTTAATATCTGCAAATCAATCAATGTAATACTCCACAGTAACAAATTGAAAGATAAAAAACATAAGATTATCTCAATAGATGCAGAGAAAGCCTTTGACAAAATTCAACATCCATTTATGATAAATGGATAAAAAAAAAACCAAACACTGTAGAAAGCAGGAATAGAAGGAAAATACCTCACAAATAAAAAAGTATATATGATAAACTCACAGCAAACATAATCCTCAATGTTTCCATGAAAATTTGAAAGCATTTCCCATAAAGTCAGGAACAAGTGTGCTCACTCTCACCACTACTATTCAACATAGTTTTGGAGGTTTTATCCATAGGAATCAGAGAAGAAAAAGCAATAACAAGAACCCAGATTTGAAAAGTGGTAAAGCTCTCCATGTGTGCAGATGACATAGAAAACCTTAAAAACATCACCAGAAAATTACTAGAGCTAATCAATGAATATAGTAAAGTTGCAGGGTATAAAATCAGCACACAGAAATCCCTTGCATATACTAACAATTAGAAAACAGAAATTGAAATTAAGGAAACAATCCCATTCACCATTGCAACAAAAAGAATAAAATATTTATGAATAACTCTACTGAAAGAAACAAAAGATCTATATATAGAAAATTATAGAACATTGAGGAAAGAAATCAAAGAGGAAACAAATAGAGGGAGAAATATACCATGCTCTTGGATTGGAAGAGTCAATATAAAGAAAATGAGTATATTAGCAATGTGTTAAATTCAGTGAAATCCCTATCAAGCTACCAATGGTATTTTTCAGAGAACTAGAACAAATAATTTCACAATTTGTATAGAAATATAAAAAACTCAAATAGCCAAAGCAATCTTGAGAAATAATGGAACTGAAGGAATCAACCTGCCTGACTTCAGGTTATACTACAAAGCTACAGTCATCAAGACAGTGTTGTACTGGCACAGAAAACAGAAATATAGTTCAATGGAACAAAATAGAAAGCCTAGAGATAAATTCACGCACCTGTGGACACCTTATCTTTGACAAAGGAGACAAGAATATACAATGGAGGAAAGAGAATCTCTTTAATAAGTGGTGCTGGGAAAACTGGTCAACCACTTGTTGAAGAATGAAATTAGAACACTTTCTAACACCATACACAAAAATAAATTCAAAATGGATTAAAAGTCTAAACATAAGAGCAGAAACTACAGAACTCTTGAGGAAAACATAGGCAAACTGCTCTCTAGCAGAAATCACAGCAGGTTCTTCTTTGACCCACCTCCTATAGTAATGGAAATAAAAGCAAAAATAAACAAATTGGACCTGATTAATCCTAAAAACTATTGCACAATGAAGGAAACTATAAGTAGCAGGGAAAGACAGCATTCAGAATTGGAGGAAATAATAGCAAATGAAGCAACTGATAAGAATTAATCTCAAAAATGTGCAAACCACTCTTGAAGCTCAATCCCAGAAAAATAAACGGCCCAATCCAAAAGTGGGCCAAAGAACTACATCTCAATCTCAAAAATATACAAACCACACTTGAAGCTCAATCCCAGAAAAATAAACGACCCAATCCAAAAGCGGCCCAAAGAACTAAACAGATATTTCTCCAAAGAAGACATACAGAAGGGTAGCAAACACAGGAAAAGATGCTCAACATCAATCATTATCAGAGAAATACAAATCAAAACCACAAAGTGGTACCATCTCATGTTGGTCAGAATGGCTGCTATCCAAAATTCTACAAACAATAAATGCTGAAGAGCGTGTGGAGAAAAGGGAACCCTCTTACACCATTCGTGGAAAGGCAATCTAGTACAGCCACTATGGAGAAGAGTGTGGAGATTCCTTAAAAAAAAAACAACCTGGACATAGAACTGCTATATGACCCAGCAATTCCATTGCTGAGCATACACACCAAAGAAGCCAGAATTGAAAGAGACACATTTACCCCAATGTTCACCGCAGCATTGTTCATAGTAGCCAGGATATGGAAGCAACCTACATGTCCATTGACAGATGAATTGATAAGAAAGCTGTGGTACACATACACAATGTAATATTACCTGGCCTTTAAAAGAGTTCCTTTGAATCAATTCTAGTAGGGTGGACGAAACTGGGGCCTATTATAAGTCAGAAAGAAGAACACCAATACAGTCTATTAATGCATTTATATTCAATTAAAAAGATGATAACAACGACCCTATGTGCGAGAAGGCAAAAGAGATATACATGTAAAGAACAGAATTTTGGACTCTGAGGGAGAAGCCGAGTGTGGGGGATTTGAAAAAATATCACTGAAATATGTATATTTTCATATGTGAAACAGATTGCCAGCCCAGGATCTAAGCATGAGACAGGTTGCTCAGGACTGGAGCACTGGGGTGACCCTGAAGGATGGGATGGAGAGGGATGTGGAAGGGAGGGTCAGGATGGGAAACACATATACACCTATGGCTGATTCATGTCTATGTATGGCAAAAACCAGTACAATATTGTAAAGTAGTGAGCCTCCAATTAAAAATTTTTAAAAAAGAAATGAAACAAAGTATGACATCTGGAATTCTCTTCCCGCATGGTGGAACATGCCTTCCCATTGCCGAAGTGTATCAGACAGACAGTTAAAACAGACAGAACATATAACATGGTCCACATTCTTATTACATAATACCTTCAATGTCCAAGCCTCACCCCACTGCCAAGTTGCCAAATATACATAACTTCTGGCTTCAGCTCTCTGTGTCCACTAGGCAATAAGAAATTTATGAGTGTATTTTTTTGAGATACACTGACAATGCATGCCTTTAAAAGGCCACATGTCTTGGGAGATAACAAAGTGAAAAATTTGTGCTTCCAGCCTTCATTTTATAGGGCTTCCAAATGCATTCACTACTTCCCAAATCCTCACCCTTCATCTGTAGACAAAAACTGAGATATTAAGCGGAGAAGAATGGCTTTACACAGAGATGGTAAGTTGGAAAGTAAAAATGGAGTGAGTAGCCTACCTCGCTCCATGCTCAGTAATGTAACCTATGTAAGTATGTTTAACAGCTACTAGGCATGCAAGGTCAAAGATGCTTCTCCCAGGATTACAGAGCTTGATTGAGAAGCCTTAGTTTTGTTTTACCTCTCATCTCTTTTCTCAGTTCACATGTAAGGCATGCTAATACATCAAAAAATGGGAATGTCTAGGAGGTATTTAGAGACAATGCCTACTGCTGCATAAGACCAAAGTTGTACATTACAGTGGCATGTGGGTTAAAGTGGCATGCGGTTTAAGGGTTCTATCATAACATTCTACTTGACTCTGCAGAAGTTCTCCATCCCCATGAAGCTCTCAAGAGACATTGTGGCAAGTATACTTTGAGGAAAGATAGGAAGGAAACTCACAAGGTCTGTGTACTTTCTAACTGTCCTCAGTCTCACTTATCATCCCATGTATAAGGACAGATTAAGATGCTTTGTGAACCATCCCCCAGGCCCTGCCAACACCATTTTTTTAATGTAGTTAAGTCACTCAGTTTTGTCAACACTTTGCAATTCCGTGTACAGCAACAACTCCAGGCTTCCCTGTCCTTTAAATCGCCCAGAGTTCGCGAAATCTCATGGCGTTGATGAATTGCAATTATTTCGTCTTCTGTTGTTCCCTTCTCCTGCACTCAATCTTTCACAGCATCAGGTTCTTTCCAGTGATTTGGCTCTTGGTCTTGGGCCAAGAACCAATTATTGGCTCTTCAGTCTTTCCATGAATTGTCAGTTTGAGGGTCTTCACGGTTGACTTGTTTCCGTCTCTCTGCTCTTCATAGAACTCTCAAGATACTTCTCCAGCTCCACAGTTGTGAAGCACTGATGCTTTGACAGTTCTTATGGTCCCTCTCTCACCTTGATACATGACTAATGGATTAACAAGAGCTTTGTCTTTTGGATTTCGCCAGTGATGTCTTTACATTTTAATATATTGAATAGATTAGGCAAAGCTTTTTGTCCAAGGAACAAGAGTCTTTAGTTTCATGGCTGTAGTCAATGTCCACAGTGATGTCAGAGGTCAAGAAAATAAAGTCTGTCACTGATTCCGTTTTATCTTCATTGATATGCCTTGAAACGATGGAATTAAATGCCATCATTTTAGTTGTTTTAATATTGGGTTTTAATCCAGCTTTTCCACTCTCCTCTTTCTCCTTCATCAAGGGACTTTTTAGTTTCTAACGTCCTTCTGCCATTTGGGTGATGTCATCTGGATAACTAAGGTTATTCATAACTTCTACATAAAGTTTTTCCAGCTTGAGATTCATCTAAGATGCTATTTTTCATGATGTATTCTGCACAGAAGTTAAATTAGCAGAGTAACAGTATATAGCCTTGACATATTTCTTTCCCACTCTTACAACATGATCTGCATACATGTTTCCCAGGAGACTGGTAAGATGTTCTGGTGTTCTTATCTCTTTAAGAATTTTCCACAGTTTTTTTTTTTTTTTTTTTTTTTTTTGTGATCCACACTGTCCAAGTCATTAGCAGAGAAATTAAGCAGATGTAAATGATTTTATTGAATTCCCTTGCTTTTCTATGATCCAAACATCAATTAAAATGTACCTATTAAGATTAAATCATGAACTACACATGCCTCTTTTTTTTAATTGTTATTTCTTGTTGTTTCTCTCTTTTTCAAGTAGTCAACTACCAACTGGTAATTTCCAGTGAATTTGCCATCCTACTTCCACAAGAATTGAATTATGCCCATGGCAGTCTCTGACCTTTGACACCAACTGAATGGAGTTAAGCTTTGAGAGCCAAAATGGAGCATCTATGCTCAGGGAAGAGGTTAGGATATTTCAACAAATGGCTACATATATTCAGAAGCTGACTTTTTGAGCACAATTCTTGTATCATCTCTTATCAGGAAGAGAACTGCATTTTTTCATGCTGATGGCAATCACTCATTAACAGAAATTTCTGGGAAAACACACACCCACACACCCAAATATGTGCTTCATTGCATGTTGAAAGCCAAAAAATTACCAGTTATGTGTGTATGTATAGAATCTAATTTCAAACAGATTAATTCATGTCAACTAATATTTGTTGCTTTACTGTCATGCACAAACAAATAACAGCTTGCAAGGAAAGAAAATCATAAGTTCCAAGAAGGATGAAGTGTAGAAGGACATGCAGTGCATCTCTCTCAATGAAAGGATCACAAATAATATTTCTACACTGTTAACAGTTCTCCCAGAGCATCAACTGAACACTAGCTGAACACTGTGTCCATCAGAGTGGCCTGTGTGGATTCCCAACATAGCTGGGTAGAATGGGTATAAAAACGGAGAAGGAGGATGAGAGGAAGCAGGACAAAACCTGTGCCTTGAGATGAGGGAATGAGAAGAACAGAAGAGACTTCCAGATTAAGGCAAGCCCCCTCACTAAAATGTAATGTATTTTGGATAGAAAGGAAGCAAAGTGAAAGATATGATAAAATATAATTTGTATAGCTTGAGAGTCACACAATGTGTTGTGTAGCCATACATGACCCAAACTGCAATGCAGATCAACCAGTGTGCATAAGGTCTGGAAGTTGGAACATGGGGTGTAGAGAGCACTCCTGGGAGAGGACTGCCATTGAATATGTGGAGATGGCCTGATGGTGCATGAAGGAGTAGTTGTGTAGCAGAGAATTCCTTTTGAGAATTCCCAAACTGCCAAAGAGACAGGGCCTTACTGCTGTATCACACGCAGGAAGTGGAGACACCATTGGAATCCCCCTCTTCCCACATGTTAACACCTACTACCAGTCAATAGAGAAAGACCAGAAAGAAGTACCACTCATGCTCTTGCAAACACAAGCTAGGCCCATGGCTGCCAGATTGGCTGCCTAACAGGTACCACCAGGATTCCTGCAGTCCAAGAAACTGTACCACCTTGTCCTGCTCTCATCAAGGCAAACCCAAGTGCTCCACAAATGTCTCAGGCTAGGGAGAATGCAATGGACCCCACTCCAGTACTCTTGCCTAAAAAATCCCATGGATGGAGGAGCCTGGTAGGCTGCAGTCCATGGGGCGCTAAGAGTTGGACACAACTGAGTCAACAGGACATAAAGTGGCCCTAAAGTAATGTGAAAATACCTAATGCAGACTTACTACAAGTCTCAAAGAGAGAGACTGGAAGCAAAATATAAATTTGATGAACATGGCCACTTCAAGAACAAGAACGGGTACATAGGAGGTAACGTGGTGTTTTCAAGTCATATATATATATACATATTTGTATATACGTATATATATGTACACGACTGAGTGACTGAACTGAACTGAACTGATATATATGTACGTATATACGTATGTATACATCAGTTCAGTTGCTCAGTCGTTTCTGAGTCTTTGCGACCCCATGAATCACAGCACGCCAGGCCTCCCTGTCCATCACCAAATACCTGAGTTTACTCAAACCCATGTCCATCGGGTCAGCGATGCCCTCCAGCCATCTCATCCTCGATCATCCCCTTCTCCTCCTGCCCCCAATCCCTCCCAGCATCAGGGTCTTTTCCAATGAGTCAACTCTTCGCATGAGGTGGCCAAAGTATTGCAGTTTCAGCTTCAGTGTCAGTCCTTCCAGTGAACACCAAAGACTGATCTCTTAAGACTGATCTCTTTTAGGATGGACTGGTTGGATCTCCTTGCAGTCCAAGGGACTCTCAAGAGTATTTTCCAACAACACAGTTCAAAAGCATCAATTCTTTGGGGCTCAGCTTTCTTCACAGTCCAACTCTCACATCCATACATGACCACTCGGAAAACCATAGCCTTGACTAGACGGACCTTTGTTGGAAAGTCATGTTTCTGCCTTTTAATATGTTATCTAGGTTGGTCATAACTTTCTTTCCAAGGAGTAAGCGTCTTTTAATTTCGTGGCTGCAATCACCATCTGCAGTGATTTTGGAGCCCCCAAAATTAGTCTGACACTGTCCCCACTGTTTCCCCATCTATTTCCCATGAAGAGATGGACCAAATGCCATGATCTTAGTTTTCTGAATGTTTCTCTTAGTTTTCTTTAAGCCAACTTTTTCACTCTCCTCTTTCACTTTCATCAAGAGGTTTCTTAGTTCCTCTTCAGTTTCTACCATAAGGGTGGTGTGATCTGCATATCTGAGGTTACATATGTATGAACATATGTATGTATGTATATATATTTGTATATATATATATATTTGTGTGCCCACACTGCTATATACACATAGGCATGTATACATATACTGTGTACATATTTGTCTCTTCACATATGTGTATATATGTCATATGTGTAGAGATATATGTATATGTATATATAATATATATAAACACACACATAAATGTATCCACATATATCTGAATATTCTCTTACATTGTCCTAAAATATGCTTTATGTTAAATAGTAAAATTAGTCTTAATATTTTAAATCATACCAAGTATGTTCTCTGACCACCAAGAAGTGGAGTTAAAAATTAAACATGGGATACATGTGTGCAAATTTGTCAATGTGTGGAAAATTAAACAAGACATTCCTAAAGTACCAATAAGTCAAAGAGTAAACCACAAGGCAAATTAGAATATACTCTGTAATGAATGAATGTGAAAGCACATTTTAGCAAATCATTGAATACAGCAAAATTACAACCTTTTGTTACATACCTACAGTGAATATATGCCAATACCTATAGGCAGGAAAAGTATATACCTATACTTTAGACATAAACATATGCATGCATATGAATAGGTATGTATATGTGTGTGTGTGTGTGTGTGTGTATTCTCAATATATAGGTTTATATAATCTCAATAATGATTTACCAGGTAGCACTAGTAGTAAAGAATCCGCCTTCTAATGCAGAAGTCATAAGAGATGCAGCTTTGTTCCATAGGTCAGGAAGATCTCTTGGAGCTAGGCATGGCAACCCAGTCCTATTTGGTAGCCTTGAGAATTCCCTGCACTTAGGAGCCAAGCAGATGACTGTCTGTGGGGTGCAGACTGTCATAAAGGAGTGTAGTGACTTAACACACAAAATATCACTTTAATGGATCACTAGTATATATATAGTATAACTTTTCCTTTCAGATATTGATTATTACTGATTGACTCTTCTTTAATCTCCTTGATCTTATTAACGTTTTCACACCTTCTTAATCTGTGTCTTCACTGTATTTATTGGTGACTCAAATTTGTTTGGAAGATTTTGGGTCCCCTTTTCCATCATTACTCTGAATTCTTTTTCAGGAAAACTTCTTATCATTTCCTCTTTTGTTTGGTTGAGTGGGTTTTTATCATTTACTCTTGGGGTCCTTTAATGGATCAGAACATGGTGGTCTGGAGTCGATGATAAGAAAGTAAAAGAGAGAAAGAGGCTGATATTCCCTGGTTTATGACGAAAACCAATAAAGCCCCTGACACAGGACTTGCATTGCTCATGAAGGCACCAGGCGCCCCCTCAAGGGAGTGAAGTCACAGAGTGCCTTCTCTGGAAGGTCTTAGAAGCTAGGGCAGGAAAGTGAGCCAACGGGTCTCCACACTCCAGAGAATCAGCCAGAGAGAGAGAGTGAAAGAGAGCGAGAGAAACAGAAAAGACACGGGGACCTAAGCTATGATGGAGCAAAGGTGCTTTAATGATTTTTCTGTGAGTATATATAGGCTGTGGTACACGAAATTTCCTTCTACAATGATAGAGATCAGAAAACCAAATGTACAGCAACCGTTACCAAGGGAACAAGGGATAATAATGGACACAAGATCAGGAGACAATCCATATCTCAAGAAAGGGGAGTGAGTCTAAGCAGTTTTGTCGTAAAGAGAATGTTTACTAAAGGAGACGCAAGCCTGTCTCACACAATGGCCTCAGTTCCTAGGAGGAGCGTGCTGTTCCTCTTGAAGAGGGACAAAGGAATCATGAGAGACAGCACGTAGGAATCTTCCTGTTAAACACTCCCTGACAATCTACCTTCACCTGCTGCATGTTTGTCTTCCTTTTCATTTCGTTTAGATTGCTGTAGTTAGGGTCTACTTTCTGCAGGCTGGAGTGATATGGATATTCTTCATTGTGGAGTTTGCTCTTTGTTTGTGGGGTTTGACAAATAACTTGTCAAGGTTGAATGCTTGAGGGAACTTGTGTCTGTGCTCTATTGTGTGGAGCTGGATCACTTCTCTCTGGAGTGCAATGAATTGTCCTGTAATGCACTTTGTGGTGTCTGTGGTTTTTCGTATTGCTTTGAGGAACACCTTGTAAAACATGTGGAGAGGCGGCAGGCAGCTGAACCACCGTGGCATGAAGGGATAGAAAGGTTTGGTTCATCAATGCTTTCTATTGTAATATTTGGAACAAAAAGTTATTGATGAAAGTAAATTTTACATACTGAGATATGGAGAAGTGATTCTGATTTATATATCATTTCATTTCACTGTTAGGTTATCCATAAGAGCCTGATCATGTTCTATGCATTGTGCACTGTGCATTTGTTTTACCCATTAAAGGGAAATATATTTTCTAAAAATGGTGTAGTTGTTATCCCAATGCAACTAGGTGACAATTGGGGATGTGGATCAGATATGTTCCCATGTTAGTGTAACTTGAGTGTTTAAAATTATATGCAATCTAAGAATAGATTTCTTTGAAGAACATCTTTAAGTAACTGGCAGTTGCAACTTTATGTGCTCGAGTTCTCTGCAGAAGTAGGAAACTGTCTCTTATTAGAGAAAGAATAGTGGAAGATGAGCCAGATAATGGTATAGACTTTACGCAAAAGTACCTATATTGTTAAGCCAGAAAGCTATTAACAAATTTTGAGTTGTCCGAATGTTCATTTATGCTCTTGGGGAGTGCAGATTGTTTGGCCAGCATACTAAAGATTCCTTAAAATATATTTTGTTTAAAAAAAAAAAAAAAAAAAACTTGGATACCGATGCAAGTCCAGAAGTCCCTTAAAGTCGTATCTTCTATATTATTTTTTTTTTCTTTAGAAAATTACAATATTTTATATTTTATTATATTTTATTTTATTATCTAGTCATAGCATATAATATAAAATATAACATATTGTATTAATGTGTTAAATATCATATTCATTATATTTTATTATATTCTGTTTTATTTTTATATTCATATCTTTACTTGCAAGGCATAAATTTTATTAATATGTAAGTTTTTAAAGCTACTAATGGAAATGGATTATTTGATGCTATTAAAATCATATGACTAAAATATTTTTTTTATGGTTTAGCTTTGTTTTTCTAATTTACCTGGTTTTAAAATGTCACTAAATAATTCTCTCCTTTGAATTTAGTTTCACTTCCGTCATATTCCTTACTTTCAATGAGGCTATCTCAAACTTTTAGCAAGGAAGAAAGTTCATTTCAGTTAAGTCACTCAATCTCAGTACTCCAGGCCACCCTGTCCATCACCAACTCCGGGAGTCCACCCAAACCTATGTCGGTGATGCCATCCAACCATCCCATCCTCTGTCATCCCCTTCTCCTCCTGCCCTCAATCTTTCCCAGCATCAGGGTCTTTTCAAATGAGTCAGCTTTGGCACCAGGAGGCCAAGGTATTGGAGTTTCAGCTTCAACATCAGTCCTTTCAATGAACACCCGGGACAGATCTCCTTTAGGATGGACTGGTTGGATTTCCTTGCAGTCCAAGAGACTCTCAAGAGTTTTCTCCAACACCACAGTTCAAAAGCATCAATTCTTTGGTGATCAGCTTGCTTTATAGTCCAACCCTCACATCCATACATGACCACTGGAAAAACCATAGGTACACTAGAAGACCTGTGTTGACAAAATAATGTCTCTGCTTTTTAATATGCTGTTTAGTTTGATCATAACTTTCCTTCCAAGGTGTATCTTTTAATTTCATGGCTGCAATCAACATCTGTCACTGCTTCTGCCTTTTTCCCTTCTATTTCCCACGAAGTGATGGGACCAGATGCCATGATCTTAGCTTTCTGAATGTTGAGCTTTAAGCCATTTTTTTTCACTCTCTCTTTCACTTTCATTGAGACTCTTTAGTTCTTTACTTTCTGCCATAAGGGTGGTATCTATCTGCATATCTGAGGTTATTGATATTTCTCCCAGCAATCTTGATTCCAGCTTGGACTTCCTCCAGCCCACTGTTTCTCATGACGTACTCTGCATGTAAGCTAAATAAGCAGAAAGACAATATATAGCCTTGATGTACTCCTTTAGCTATGTGGAACCAGTCTGCTGTTCCATGTCCAGTTCTAACTGCTGCTTCCTGACCTGCAAACAGATATCTCAAGAGGCAGATCAGGTGGTCTGGTATGCCCATCTCTTTCAAAATTTTTCACAGTTTATGGTGATCCACAGAGTCAATGGTTTTGACATAGTCAATAAAGCAGAAATAGATGTTTTTCTGGAACTCTCTTGCTTTTTGAATGATCCAGCAGATGTTGGCAGTTTGACCTCTGGTTCCTCTGGCCTTTTCTTAAACAAGCTTGAAAATCTGGAAGTTTATTGTTCACATGTTGCTGAAACCTGGCTTGGAGAATTTTAAGTAGTACTTTACTAGCTTGTGAGATGAGTGCAATTGTTCAGTAGTTTGAGCATGCTTTGGCATTGCATTTCTTTGGAATTGGAATGAAAACTGACCTTTTCCAGTCCTGTGGCCACTGCTGAGTTTTCCAAATTTGCTGGCATTTTGAGTGCAGCATTTTCACAGCATCACCTTTCAGAATTTGAAATACTTCAACTGGGATTCCATCACCTCTCTAGTTTTGTTCATTGGAGAAGGCAATTGCAACCCACTCCAATACTTTTGCCTGGAAAATCCCATGGTCAGAGGAGCCTGGTAGTCTGCAGTCCATGGGCTCGTGAAGAGTCGGACATGACTGAGCAACTTCACTTTCATTTTTTACTTCCATGCATTGGAGATGGATATGACATCCCACTCCTGTTTTCCTGCCTGGGGAGTCCTGGGGACAGCAGAGCCTGGAGGCCTGCAGTCTATGTGATCGCACAGATTTGGACACAATGGAAGCGACTTAGCAGCAGCAGTAGCAGCAGCTTTGTTCATAGTGATGTTGCCTAAGGCCCACTTGACTTCACATTCCAGGATGTCTGGCTCTAGCTGAGTGATCACACCATTGTGATTATCTGGGTTGTGAAGATCTTTTTTGTACAATTTATCTGTGTATGCTTGCCACCTCTTCTTATCTTCTGCTTCTGTTAGGTCCATATGATTTCTGTCTTTTATTGAGCCCGTCTTTGCATGAAATATTCCCTTGGTATCTCTAATTTTCTTGAAGAGATCTCTAGTCCTTCCCACTCCATTGTTTTCCTTTATTTCTGTGCAGTGATCACTGAGGAAAGCTTTCTTATCTCTTGCTCTTCTTTGAAACTCTGCATTCAAATGGGTATATCTTTCCTTTTCTCCTTTGCTCTTCACTTCCCTTCTTTTCACAGCTATTTGTAAGGCTTCCTCTGACGGACATTGTGTTTTTTGCATTTGTTTTTCTTGGGGATGGTCTTGATTCCTGTCTGATGTACAATGTCACAAAACTCCACCCATAGTTCCTCAGGCACTCTGTCCATCAGATCTAGTTCCTTAAATCTATTTCTTACTTAAACTGCATAGTCATGAGGAATTTGCTTTAGCTCATACCTGAGTGATCTAGTGGTTTTCTCGACTTTCTTCAATTTCAGTCTGAATGTGGCAATGAGTTCATGATATGAGCCACAATCAGCTCCCTGTCTTTTTTTGTTGTTGTTGTTGTTGACTGTATAGAGCTTCTCCATCTTTGGCTGCAAAGAATATAATCAATCTAATTTCAGGGTTGACCACCTGGTGATGTCCATGTGTAGGGTTTTCTCTTGTGTTGTTGGAAGAGGGTGTTTGCTATGACCAGTGCATTCTCTTGGCAGAACTCTATTAGCCTTTGCCATGTTTCATTCTGTATCACAAGACCAAATTTGCCTTTTACTCCAGGTGTTTCTTGACTTCCTACTTTTGCATTCCAGTCCCTTATAATGAAAAGGACATCTTTTCTGGGTGTTGATTTTCGAAGGTTATGTAGGTCTTCATAGAACTGTTCAACTTCAGCTTCTTCAGCGTTACTGGTCAGGGCATAGACTTGGATTACTGTGATATTGAATGGTTTACCTTAGAAACGGACAGAGATCATTCTGTTGTTTTGGAGACTGCATCCAAGTACTGCATTTCAGGCTCTTTTGTTGACCATGATGGCTACTCCATGTCTCCCAAGGGAGTCCTGCCCACAGGAGTAGATATAGTGGTCATCTGAGTTAAATTAATACATTCCAGTCCATCTTAGTTCACTGATTCCTATAACATTGATGTTCACTCTTCTCTTCTCCCGTTTGACCACTTCCCATTTGCTTTGATTCATGGATCTAACATTTCAGGTTCCTATGCAATATTGCTCTTACAGCATTGAACCTTGCCTCTATCACCATTACAATCCACAACTGGGTTTTGTTTTTGCGTTGGCCCCATCCCTTCATTCTTTCTGGAGTAATTTCTCCACTGATCTCCAGTAGCATAATTGGGCACCTACCGACCTGGGGAGTTCATCTTTCAGTGTCCTATGTTTTTGCCTTCTCATACTGTTCCTGGGGTTCTCAAGGCAAGAATACTGAAGTGGTTTGCCATTCCCTTCTCCAGTGGACCACATTCTGTCAGACCTCTCCACCATGACCCGACTGTCTTGGGTGGCCCCACACGGCATGGCTTAGTTTCATTGCGTTAGACAAGCTGTTGTCCGTGTGATCAGATTGACTAGCTGTCTGTGATTCTGGTTTCATTCTGTCTACCATCTGATGCCCTCTCTCAGTGCCTCTTATGTACTTTCACCTACTGCGTATTTTCTGTCTTTCATTTTGCTTAGATTGCTGTGGTTATGTTCCCTATTCTGCAGTCTGGAGGGTCTTGTCTTCTCTTCATTGTGGGGTTTGCTTTTGTAGGTGGGTTTGGAACAGTGACTTGTCAAGATTGAATGATTTGGGGAACTTTTGTCTATGTTTTGGCAGCTGGAGCTGTATCTCTTCTCTCTGGAGAGCAATGAAGTGTCCATAATGCACTCTGGGGTGTCTATGGATTTGGTTTGGCTTTGGGCAGCAGTTTTTAATGTTCAATATTGTGTTCCTCTTTTGCTGGGCAATAGGTGTGGGTTGTCTTGCACTGAACTTGCTGGCTCACACGTGGAGCTTGGTTTCTGTGTAGACATTAACATTTTGGGTGTTTGCTTGTGTTTTAATATTCCCTGGAGTCAGGACTATGAGGATGATCCATAGTTCTGATGTTGGCTTCCTGGACTCTGGATTTCAGCCCCCCTGTTACAGTAGCTCCAAGAATTCCACATCCTCACAGCATAAAAGATCAAACCCCAAGATTAATAGTTAAAGAACTCTTCACAGCCAGAAACAGCCACAGGTATTCAAAGAGCTATAAAGGACAGAAAAAAATGGAGGAAGGAGATAGAGGTGCCTAGAAGAAGAAAAAGAAGAGTTCAAAAGGGAAGAGACAAAAAACACAGGAATCAAATCGCTAAGTGAAAATACATCCCAAAGATTAGATTCCTAATGCTGTATCATTGAAAACAAGCTTCCAAAATCAAGGGTTAAAAACCTAGAACAGAGTTTAGACGCCTCTCAATACTATAAAACAAACAAACAAAAATAGAATCCAAATATACTTATAAAGTAATTTGTTTTAAAAATAGATTTTCATTTCTTTTTTTTCAGAAAGGTAACAGTAATGTATAGAAATTAAATTACGTGATTAATAAGGAACAAAAATTTTTTTGAAAATATTTTAAATCAGAATTAGGAAATAGATCTAGGAATTTCTCTGAAGTTGTGTGCTTTGTGGTGTCAGTCAAGTGTCAGATAATCTCTTGTTCAAATTTGATCTTGTTGTCAAAGGCTAATATTGTTCATCAATTGCACAGTGTCCCCATTAACTGCAGGGTTTTATTGTTCTGCCTATGTCACTTCTGGCGCAGTTCACTCTTCTTGACTTATTGTTAATTTCTCTGTATGCAAGTTTCTTCCGTGTCCAGTTTTCATTCTGAAGTAAGTGTGTGGCAGCCTCTTATTCAAGCTCAACTGCTTAGTGGTGCCATTGGAAGGGTGGGAACACTGAAAGTGGGGAAACATGGGCGTTCTTGAGCAGGATGGACCGCAGTGCGCTTGGCACTGACAAAAGTGGCATGTACTTTCTGGGTTCACCCTGTTAACCCTCCCTGCTGCTTGCTCTGTGATGTACAATCCCAAGTGGGCCTTGTGTTTCATGCTCTTCCCATGTGTAAGCCACTCAGGATCTCAGCTGCTCTGCAAGAGCACTGGCAATTATTGGCTATCACTTTGTGCCCTTTCCAGGTAAAAACAACTCCGTTTGCCTCAGTGGGCAAGGCACTATCCCAGATGAGCCACGCATCTTACGTACCTCTCTTATCCCAGCAACTTGGTTTGCTGGCTGCACCAGAGGGCACTGTCTCACGTGTGCCTTGTGTCTCCTCAGGAGAGTTGATCTCAGGCTGTGACTCTCCTGGCCTATGTGAACTCTTCATGAACTCAGGATGTCATGGTTAGAAACTGGCAGCATGCTTAGAGCTTGGTGGGAGATGTCATCTCTTTTGCTGAGATAACAGTAGCCCCTTGCCTTCTACCTCAGGCTGTCACACACATTCTCTCTGCCTCCATAGAGGAAAAGGCCATAAATGGTAGCTGGCTGGTCTACTTTGTTATTTTCTAGTGTGCAATCTTTTGTTCTTTGAGCATCCCAGGGTTCACTATGTAGGCTTAGAGCCATTTCTCAGGCAAGTTCCTTTTGTAAATTTTTGTCTATGATGCTCCCATGTTTTAGGCAACTTTGTCACCTTAGCTTTCCCTGATTGTCCTCAGGGCATTAATGGCTGGTCTTTAGCACAGAGTGGATGATACAGCCTGGGCTTCCCTTCGAGGCTCCACTCAGTCATGGAGGACAGGAGCGTCTGAACTCCTTTGCTACTAGTAATTTCAGTTAGGCATATGTGTTTTTGCTTTTTTTTTTTTTTTTTCCTATTCCCTAGTTATGTTGCTCTCAACAATCCCAGAGGTCCCCACTGACCCTGATGAGAGAGGGTTTCCTATGTTGTGTAAACTTCTCCTTTATGATACCCTCTCCAAGATGGTTCTCAATCCCTAAATACTTTATCTCTCTTTATGTCTCTTATAGTTTTCCTAAGGATCAGGCTCTTCTCTAATGAGCCAGCTCATCATGGTCATAGCTTTGGAACCTCAGGTGACCAAAGGTTTGGGGCCTCAGCTTCAGCATCAGACCTTCCAATGAATTTTCAGGGTTGATTTCCTTAAGATTGAGTGGTTTTATCTTTCTGTAGTCCATGGCACTCTCACAAATCATCCCCTGCATAGCAATCCAAACCGACCAATTATTTGGTCTTTCCACACCTGTCTGTGTCTTTGGGAATGACCATAGTTGAGACACTATGGACTTCTATTGGCCAAGTCATGTCTTTGTTTTCTAAAACAATTTCTAGATTTGTCATAGCTTTTCTGTTGAGAAGAAATCATATTCAAAATCTATGGTTGCTGTCAACATCTGCAGTGAACTTAGAGACACAGAAGAGGAAATCTGTCACTGCTTCTGCCTTTTTCCCTTCTATTTTCCACGCAGTGGTGGGACCAGATTCCATGATCTTACTTTTTGCAATTTTGAGAATGCAACATGCTGTTTACCAAATGTTTCCATATCATAATTGGCAATTATTGTTTTCTTATACTTTGTTTTCTCTCCGTCTTTAGCATAAGAAATTATGCTCTCAATTTTTTCAAAGACTTCAGTGATTCATTATATATAGTACTGTTGGTTGTAAATTTCCTACTGGAAGCATTTGTGCTGTACTTCTGTGACAACTGGATGAAATTTTTATAAAATACCCAGCCTATGAAACATTTCCCCATTAGCACAATGTATTGAGGCAATGCATATCTAGTTAATCTTCCCTAGTGTGGAAACTAGGCAATTACAAAACAGTACAAGCTTGGACTGCAAGGAGATCCAACCAGTCTGTCCTAAAGGAGATCAGTCCTGGGTGTTCATTGGAAGCACTGATGTTGAAGCTGAAACTCCAATGCTTTGGCCATCTGATGTGAAGCACTGACTCATTTGAAAAGGCCCTCATGTTGAGGAAAGATTGAGGGCAGGAGGAGAAGGGGACGAAAGAGGATGAGATGGTCGGATGTCATCACCAACTCAGTGGACATGAATTTAGGTAGACTCCAGGAGTTGGTGATGGACAGGGGGCCCTGGCAGGCTGTGGTTCATGGGGCTGCAAAGAGTCAGACACGACTGAAGGGCTGAACTGAACAAGCATCCAGAGGTACGATGTGGAGAGGAGGTGACAGATAAACCACCGTGGCATGAAGGGATAGGAATATTGACAATCAGCGCTTTCTACTGAAATAGTTGGAACCAAAAACTTTAAAGTGATGAAGTAAAATTTTACTTCCTGGGTTATGCGGAACTGATTATTTTTTATACATCAGTTAATTTGAATGGTAGGCTAACCAGAAGAGCCTTATTAAGATCTATGCACTGTATTCCACCCATTAAAGTGGAATACATTTAAAAGAGAAATGGGGTAGCTGTTATTTTGATTTCAGCTAAGTGACCGTTATAGATGTGGTTGAGGTATGTCTCTATGTTACTGTGAACTTGAATGGTTAATATTTTTTTTTTAATTTTTATTTATTTTTTACAGTCTTTATTTATTTAGTTATTTTAATTTGTTAGAGGCTAATTACTTTACAATATTGTAGTGGTTTTTGCCATACATTGACATGAATCAGCCATGGATTTACATGTGTACCCCATCCCGATCCCCCCCTCCCACCTCCCTCCCCATCCCATCCTTCTGGGTCTTCCCAGTGCACCAGCCCTGACCACTTGTCTCATGCATCCAACCTGGGCTGGTGGTCTGTTTCACCCTTGAAAGTATACTTGTTTCAATGCTATTCTCTCAGAACATCCCACCCTTGCCTTCTCCCACAGAGTCCCAAAGTCTGTTCTGTACATCTGTGTCTCTTTTTCTGTTTTGCATATTGGGTTATCATTACCATCTTTTGAAATTCCATATATATGCATTAGTATATTGTATTGATCTTTATCTTCCTGGCTTACTTCACTCTGTATAATGGGCTCCAGTTTCATCCATCTCATTAGAACTGATTCAAATGAATTCTTTTTAATGGCTGAGTAATATTCCACTGTGTATAAGTACCATAGCTTTCTTACCCATTGAATGGTTAAAAATTTATCCAATGTCAGAAGAGCAACAGCTTTCATAGTTCAATACATTTAAACAACTGATAGTTTCAGCTTTATGGGCTCAAGGTCCCATCATAAGTAGAGATGAAACTCATCTCTAGTTGTAGAAAGAATAGTAGAGGATGAGCCAGATTAAATTATAGCCTTTCAGGAAAAGGAGCTAAATTATTCAGAAAGAAAGTGATTAACCAATATAGGTTTGCCCAAATAGCTCACTTACTCTCTTGAAAGTGTGCAAACTGTTTGGCCAAGTCAAAAAAGTTGCTTAATTTATATGTTGGCTATATATAGAGAGGCATGTATACTGGTGTTCAATTCCTGTTATCTTTAACATCAATGGAAAAATTTAAGACAGAATAGAATGATTCAAAACCTGCTTGGTTGTTGAGTATATGAAAAGAGGTAATGCTTGACATTTTATTTTCTTGATTGCATCTAAAACATGAGGACTCTTTTGTATCACTCTCCTCCTTCTGTCTATTAACTTTCTAATGTTTGTCCAGGTTTCATGACAAAACAAAGAGAGCTATAATGTTGGCTTAACACAAAATAGTGATGCCAAGCTCAGATCACAGGATTATTTCCAACTCTTTTCAACAGGGAATATCCAAAGTTTTTGTTGACTCAATCCCTCCAGGACCTAGAGACATGTGAAACATAAATTAATCCTGCAAGTGAGATTTTATGCCACATTTGTTATCAACCTCTCATTTCAAACTTCATTCCCTTTCTTGTTCAAAGCAGTCCCTGCATCAGATTGGCAAAGATGAAAAGTGAGAGGGGGGTGGGATTTCAGACTTCACCAAATTCCAAGAGTAGCTTTAATCAGAGAAGGGAAAAAAGACAGAAACAAAGGAAAATTGTCAAGCAATGCAAAATAATAATGGTTTAGCTATCATGCAAAGTCAAGGACTCTTAGTTCCTCCTCAAGGGCTATGGATAATATTCTGAGCCATATCCTGTGAGCAGTCTTATAGATGTTGAAACCCCAGCCATGCTGAAAACATTAAGTACACAGACACCAAGGTAGTTGGAGCCAGATGGCTGATGATGTTGTCTCTCAATTTCCTCAGTAACAGCCCATTAGAAGCATGTTCTAAAACTGATCACACACAGACACAATGGCCCATCGCCACTCTACCTTTAAAAGCCTTTCCCTGAAAGCCTTTAAGGTGTCTGGACCTTTGAAGCATTAGCTGCTTGGACTCCTTACTTAATCCTGCAATAAAGACTTCACCTGTCTTCACCACAACCCACAATCAGTTGATTGACTTTATTGCACAAAAGTGAGCAGACCCAAATTTGGTTTGGTATCAGTACTGACAACTAAGAGGGTGTGTATAAGTGTGTGTATTTAAGGGAGAAAAATCACTTTTATTTCAGGAAACAAGTATATTTACTGATGTGATTTGTTTGTGTAAAATATTCTTTAGGAATGAGATTTTGCATGTTTCATGTCTGGTTATTATAGAGTGAGTAACCTATATTTTAAATCGATACAGCTTTCTTCATTGAGAAATAAAAACTGGCTGAATGTTACCATTTGATTTCAATGAAACCAGTGATTTTGTGATATCACTCAGTTTGAAAACCACTGTGATGGTCTATACAGTTTATTTGTGTAGGTGAGCCAAGCAGGAGTTGAAGTTGCAGTGTGTAAAATCTGACAAATGGGGGAAGTCGCTGAAGAAAGATTTATTTGATATGGCACATATTTCTTCAGAAATCCAAGGTGTATATCCTAAAGATGAGTCAGTTGGTTCAGAAACCCCCATTAGACCTCCTTCGTGTGATTACACACTTATTGGGGACTTGGTCTTGAAAGATATGACTCAAGATGATGCTTTTCAGGCTTTGTATGCAGAATCTGTGATCAAAAGACCATGTTACACATTTTCTGTCTTTAAACCAGAAGAATTGAATGATTTTCTTTCACTTACTTTTCCTCAGAAACAGGAATATATTTGAAAGTATCAGCTTAAATCTATTTGGTGGTATGAAAGTGGCACTTCTACAGTGATTAAGGAAGAACTCCTCAGGAAAGTAGTCTTGGGACAAAAGGCCCCATTTAGTATTTTTTTTTAAACTAAAGTATAAAAAGTTTAGTTTGATAGCTTAACATTTATGTGTTTAGTTAAATGTGACAAAAGTTTCAAAGATCTGCTTCACTAACTGTTTTCCCAACAGAAGAAAAAGAAGTGTCTGTTTTGAGCAAGGTATTCCAAAATTTTCACTTATTTTAGGGAATATATGTTTTAATCCTGTGAACATTAAGTATCTTAACATAGGTAGTTAAAACTGACTTTAAACTTCAGATAACACACTACTGAAAAAAAATTTCTATTTTTCAAGTTGAGAACAGCTGGATATTAAAACATTTGAGGTTTAACATATTTTCCTAGCTACTTTGAACCAGATACAAGTCCTGAATCTCCTTAAAGGGGTATTTAGTGTACATATACAATAGATTTTCCTATGAGGAGCATACTTTATTCTAATAGGCAAATATTTAAAACTACTAATGCAGGTGTACTATTTAATGCTATTAACTTTGTATGCTTAAAGGAGTCAATATTTAGAGTTTTGGTTTTCTATTTTCCCTTTATTTAAAAGGCACTAAATAATTTTCTTCCTTGGTTTTAGTTGCAGTTCTATCATAATCCAAATTTTAAGTGATGCTATCCTCTACTTTGAGCAAGAATGAAAATAAGAGTTGGAATTAAAATTTTCTATTATCTTCATTCGTCTGAGATTACAAGAATAAGTGTGTTAAGCAAGGGGTAATGTGGATTTCTTCCTGAATCCTGGGTTTCTTCCTGAATCTAGAGAATAGAGTGTATTTCCACTCTACAAGTTTAAGTGTGCTTTTCATACGAAAGTCTTCTACTAGTCACATAGTTGCTAATACATGAACCCCAACTCGAGGGTATTTTTTTCTTAATTGTCAATGTCAGTTAGACCGAAAGAGAAAATTGTGATAGATCAACCCTATGTTTACACAATTGACCTTTTTTCATTGGCACTCACAGAGCAGCTACACTCAAGCAAATGGCCACATTGAGAATTTTGCTACTATGGTTGCTTCTATTTCTCAGTACCACATAGTATCTCCATTACAGAGAAGTTATTTTAGACTGATGGTCAAGTCTTCTACCTTCCCAGTTAGGTACGGCGGTATGTCAGCCCATGAAGTTACTTTCTCTAACCTGCAACAGGTAGGCAATACGTGATTATAAGTGAAAGTGATCAGTGATGCATCTGCTACTTCTCTTTTAAGGTTAACTCATCAGCTATCTTCATTATATGAAAATCATCCTAATTACAACTGATGTACCAAACAGGTGCCAGATTATGCAGGATAATGAAGATTAAAATTTATATTGGCTGATGTCAACAAATTCCTATATTTCTCTCATTTGAGCAATAAAATTTCATGTTCATCTTCATAGTTTCATTTTCTATTCTGAAATAATTAAGAGTAAATTGAGGCTTTCTTTCTATTCCTGGATCTTATATTGTACTTTTATAAAACTCTTCAGTTCAAGGAAACATTTGGTAAGTACCCTAGGTAAACTAAAAGAAAAGAAACTGAGAACAAAAATAAAAAAGTTGGAAGTAAATAGACATCGGAAATCATGAAAGCTGAGTTGAATGGATGTCTAAATAAGGATGGTATGGGAAAAGGAACAGACCCAAATCAAATAAAAAAAAAAAAATCAAATGCACAATGTGTACTTTACCACTTTCTCACTTGCCTCCTATTCAATCAGTTATCAGAGAGAATCTAAGAGGTTAGACAGCAGGTTGACTCCATTAAAAACTGTTTCATACTTGAAAATATAGGTGTTGTAACCTGCCCAGTAATCATGATGATCATCACACCATCACTGGGATACTATAGGTAACATGATATAGTCAAAGATTAAATATATATAATCAAAGACATAATTAAATATTGTACCACAGTCACCACAAGATAGGTATTTTGCAAGTGGTATTATTAAAGGTCACTTTTGCTCTGCTGTTCTTAAGGCATGCCATTATTTCCTCCCACACAGATTCCATTCTGTTGATCCTTTAATGGGCCAGAACCTGGTGGTCCGGATTTGAGGATGAGAAAGTGAATGAAGGAAAGAGGCTAATATTCCCTGAGTTACACAGCCGGCTTTCACGTGCCAGGGAATCAGCCAGAAATAGAGATATAAAGAGAGAGAAGAAAGAAAGACATGGGGACTAAAGCTCTGATGGAGCAAAGGTGTTTTAATCAGCATGGTGTGGGCATATTTACTGTCTTACAAGGTAGTTATTCTCAACAAAGACAAAGATTGAAATTCCAGACTTACAAAACATAAGGCGATCCCTATTAAAGACAGAGAGTTGTAAATAATCACTTTTTACCATATGGTTCATAAGAAGGAAGAGGATATGTATCACTCTATTGAAAAACAAATGAAGAAAATGCCTGGATTCCTCAGCCCGGGGAAAGGTGTGCCTCTCGTCTTAATTCCTGAATATTCAGGAATCAATCAGGACCAGAGGATTCCTGACAGATCCAAAACAGCACACAGGAAGCCTCCTGTTTAATGCTTCCTGACTCCATCCTATATTTCCTCTTGCATATTCTGATGTTGTTTTCCTATTCTAACCATGACAGACATAAATCCTAGTGGGGAACGCAGCACCTCAGCATGGCTAACATGCTCTTGAAAGACATGATATCTAATTCTCATAGTAGCTTCATTATCTTCATGTTTCACTCTTCTTCTGGAGCTACAACCAGGCAAATTTCTTTCAGTCATGGTAAGCTCCATCTCACAAGTTTCACTCAGTTCTCTCATAGAGTTCGAACGAAACTCTGTTTGCCGACTTAAGCACAGATATCAGGTCTTCTAGATGTTTTGGGTCTAACCACTTTTTCTTGTGTAACTTTTACAACAGCCAAGACTTAGTGCTTGCCAAAGGATGTATTTTAAGTAAGAGATAAGCATTTGCAGCAACTTTGAGAGTTACTGAAATTGGTGTCCTTATTTATCCCTTCAAGCACTAAGTTCAATGGCTTCATTCTAGATTTCAGCCGTCTTTCTATGTAGGCAATTTTTCATGCTTGGAGCAATAACACCTTAAAGGTGCTTACACCTTCTATTTTATTGCCATGTGCTTTTTATTCCTTCTGACTCCCTTTTAACACCTTTTCATGTTCTGCCTTTAGTGGCAAGATTTTCCCAAATAGAACATAATTAATCCAGTTCATTCTAAGATAACCTGTAAAGTGTGTGAATATGGACTTGCAGATATCTCATTTTGCCAAACTACTCTTTTGTTCCTTCCTATTAACATATTATCAAATTATGGCTCACTTTCTCTGTGCAGAGAACCCTGGTTACATGACAAGTTACAATGGTGATTTATTCCCATATGATTTTAACATATCAGTACTTTAAATTCTCAAAATTATATGAAGAATGTAGCTCAACACAATAGTTAAACATTTTTAATGAGTTCAATTTCATTTTTTTAACATTGGTGCCTAAGATAGTAAAAGTGATATAAAAAATTTAAGTGAGAAAAATGCAGAAGATTGGAGCAAAAAGATATAAAAAATGAAGGGAGAAGTTCAGAGGATGAAATCAGATGTTTAAAGTGTAACAGGCCAATGGCTAAATGCAGGACAAGAAGAGGCCAGTATGACTTCAAGACTGTTTCCCTACAACATGGTTTAAATTTAAACAATTCACAGAATAGTCTTACATGCAAAATATTCTAAGACCCTCTGAGACGTAGGTCAAAGGTATATCATTTAAAGCATTCTTATTTAGGATGTCACGAGGGTGAAATGATTCAACTGCAAAAAATAGCTTCCAACATTTGGCCCAGAAACAAGAACTAGAGTACTACTATGGAGTTAATAAAAGTCTCTTGGCTTATCTTTTCCTTTTGTTATTTGTGATTTGGGCACGTAAGATTGTGACTGTGCTTGTGTGTGTCATTGGAGTAAGTATGTGCTTGTGAAGTGTATGTCTGGGCTTTTGTTTTGCCTTGCATACTAAAGAGTTCAGCCTGATGAAATGGTTAAGCACAAATATAAATAGGTACTAATTAAAATGTCCTTACAAAAGTCTACTTTCTCTATTCAAGGTGAAAGATAAAGTGGTGAGTTACAAAGATTGAAATCATTTAGATATTAACCAAGCTACTTCAGCCAAACACAGCTTAAAACTGTGGTGCTCTCCCAGTCAGCCCAGCAAAAGTTAAGTGGGACCTCAGATCTCTATTATATCCAAAAATAACAAAACATCTACCCTCTAATACGGCAGTTCCAGATAAGCCTACATAGATGCCTGGAGTTTCAACCAGGCCTTCCTGAAATGACATACTTCCTACCATCCTAAATAGTAAGGTACATGTAAGAGATAATGGGGACCAGGGAGGCTGCACTAACAAAAACAATTAAAAAGAATCTTGAGAACCAAATGAAACTAAGGATGAAATTAGGAATTTTATTCCCACATGTATGGAATACACCTCCCACTTGTGAAAGTGTATCAGATAGGCAATGAAAATAGAAGGAAGTTATAACATGGTCCACATTCTTCTTACCTAATAACTTCAGTGTCCATGCCTCATTCCACTGCTAATGTTACTGTTGACTATCCAGGACAGCTGGCTTTAGCTCTGTGTGGCAAGCAGCCAATAGGAACTTTATGAGTATAATATTCTGAGACACATTGACAGTGCATATCTAAAATGTCCACTAGTCTTGAGACATGACTTAAAATGTAAAACGTGTACATCATGTCTTCAGTTTTATAGAATTTTCATGGGCACTAACTCACATTTCCCCAATCATCAACCTTCATCTGAAGATAAAAACTGTGACATTAAGACATTAACAGGAGAAAATGACCTATTCAAAGAGAAGGCAATTGTCAAAGTCAAAATGGAGCCAGTAGACTACCTCATTTTGTACTCAGTATTTTAAACCCCTTGTAAGTATTCCTAAGAGCTACTATGATGCACAAGTCAAAGATGATGTTCCCAGGATTACAGAGCTTGATGGAGAAGCTTTAATTTTGTATTACCTCTCACCCTCTTCCTAAAATCACATACCAGGCTTGTTAATAGCTCAGAAGATGGGCAGGTCTAGCAGACATTTAAAGACAGTGACTGCTCCTGCCTGCTGCTGCATCAGACCAAGGTTTAAGATCCAAGTGGTATGTGGGGTAAGGTTTATATCTTAGGATACCACATGACTCCTCAGAAGTTCTCCCTCACTGGAAAGCTCTCAAAAGACATTTTGACATTTTGGGGGAAGAAACGAAGGAAACAGACAAGAGCTGTATGCTTTCAAGTTGTCCTCAATCTCACTTATCATCCCATGTACAGTAACAGATTTAACATGCAATCTGAACCATCTCCCAAGCCATGCCAACACCAATTTCTAATGTTCATTCACTCACATTTGTCTGACTCTGCAGCTCCATGTAGAGCAGGACTCACTGGGCAGCACTGTGCTTCAAATCACCCAGAGTTTCCTCAAACACATATCAAATGAGTCTGTGATGTTTTGTAACTGTCTCATCCTCAGTCCTTCCCTTCTCCTCCTGCACTAATTATTTCCCAGCATCAGTGTCTTTCCAGTGATTTGTCTTTGGGCCTCAGCTTGTCAAATTGTTGGGTCTTGAGGTTCAGGATAAGTTTTGTGGATATTCAGGATTGATTTCCTTCAGGAAAGCATCAGTGCTGTGGTACTCAGTTCTTACGGTCTCTCTCTCACATTCAGACATGACTCCTGGAAAATCCATAGCTTTAATAATTTGTATCTTTACTAGTCATGTCCCTGCTTTTGAATAAAGTGACTAGATAGGCCATAGCTTTTTCTCCAAGGAGCAAGTGTCTTTTAATTTCATGGCTGCAGTCACCACCCACAGTGTTATCAGAGGTCAAGGAAGTAAAATCTGTCACTGATTCCGTTTTATCTCTATCAATATGCTTGGAAATTATGGAGCCTAATGATCTTATTTTTATTGAATATTAAGATTTAGTCCAGTTTTTCCTACCCCCTCTATCACCTTTATCAATAAGCTCTTTATCTCGTATTGTCTTTTTGCCATTTTGTGGTGTCATCAGTAAAACTAAGTTGTTTCGCATTTCTCACATTAATTTTCTTTCTAACTTTACATTAATCCAGCATGTTACTTTCCATGATGCACTTTGCAAAGAAGTTAAGTAAGCTGGGTGACAACATATAGCTTATTGTATTTGTTTACAACTTTGAACCACTTCATTGTTCTGTCTCCAGTTCTAACTGCTGTATCTTGGCCTGCATATACGTTTCCCAGGAGACAGGTGATGTGGTCTGGTATTCCTATCTCTTTAAGAGCTTTCCACTTGTTTTGTGATCCTCAGAGTCCAAGACATTTGCATACAAAATGAAGCAGATATAGCTTTGTTTTATGGAATCCTCTTATTCTTCTATGAGTCCCAGCACCAATTAAGGCTTACCTACTAAGATTAGTTCACAAACTACACAGACCTGTATATATTCTTTATTTTTCTATTTCTCTCTTTTTCAAGTAATCAGCTACAGACTGGTACTTTCCTGGGCATTTGCCATCTACTTCTAAAAGAATTAAGTTATTTCCATGCCATTCCTTGACCTTTGACACCCACTGAAAAGATACAATTTTTGAGAGTTGAAATGAGGTATCTGTGCTCTGGGAAAATGTTAGAACAGTTTTACAAATATCTAGATATTTTCAAGAATGACATTTTGAGCCCAATTCCTGTATGACCACTTATCTTGAAAAGAACTGCATTACTTCATGCTGTTGATAATTTCTCATTAGCATAATTTTGGGTGAAATACAATATATGCTTAATTGTATGTTGGAAGTCAAAGAAGTACTAGTTATGTGTGTATGTATGGAGCCTCCCAACAAGCAGATTAATTCATATCAGCTAATGCCTGGTACTTCACTGTCATGCAAAAGGGAAATATAGAGCTTGCCTGAAAAAAATCAGAAGTTCTGAGATGGCTGAATAGCAGGAGTATATGGAGTTTATCTCTCTACATGAATGCATCACAAATACTTCTACAACAGTTAGAACTGGCAACAGTTCTCCCAGAGTTTCAGTAGAAAACTCTCAGAAGATCTTGGTCATCAAAGAGTCCTATGTGGATTACAGATATAACTGGGTAGAATGGAAGTTATATGGGGGAAAAAGGCAAAGAGGAAGTAAGGCCAAAACTGGGCCCTGGGGTGGGAGATGGAGAAACAGGGAAGAATTTAGGATATAGGTAAGCCCCCTCACTACAGTGTGAAATACTTTGACAGAATGGAAGCAAGGAAAGAAGCTGGTTAAATATAGTTTTTATAGAGTAGGAATCACACAGAGAATATGTCAGTAGCCCTACATTCCCCTACCTGCAATTCAGAGTAATCAGTGTGCATGGGGCCTGGAAGCTGGAATATAGCATTTAGAGAGCTATTCTGAGAGAACACTGAGATTGGCTATGTGGGGATGGCCATGGAGATGGCCTGATGAGGCAGAGAGGAGAGAGTGTGTAGAAGGGAATTCCTTTTGAGGTATCCCAAACTGGAAAACAATCAGGACCTTAGTGGTGAGTCACACACAGGAGGTGGAGACACCATTACAGCCCCCCTCTTCCCACATGCTAACACCTTATACCAGGCCATAGAAAAAGACTTGCCAGAACTAGTATTCACACTCCTACCACCACAGGGTAGAAAAGGATACCATTAGGGCCAGGACTTTTCCACCCATGGCTGCTGGCTCCTCTACATAACTGGAACCACTGAGTTTCCTAAAGTCCAAGTAGCGGTATCACCTCTTGTGTTCACCAAAGCAGACCCAAGTGTTCCACAAGAGTCTTGGGGCAGACTCCTCTTGTGACCACTTGGAGAGGTAGTGATAAAAATACATTTGGGTCAAGGAGCAGAACCAATAATGAAGAGGATGGAAAACTTTCCCAACAGCTGAGAAAGCTGAAGATTAAATCTGCATGGTCAACTATGCAGACTCTGTGTTTATGGAATATATAAAATCACATTCAGTGTTATCATGAAAGAAAATACCCTTGGGGAGGCATGTGTAAGAAGACAGAGGAGTTATACCAGATAAGAATCTTAGCCATCCCTACAGCAGATCCAGAAGCCAGTTCTCCCCAGCATGGATGAACTATCTGAAGAGGTGGAGTTGTGTTGTGGCTCATTTCGGGGGCCAGGGAACTGACAGCTGAGATCCTAGGAAACATTAATTATTCTTATGATATTTTGATTTATTCTGTTGTCAGTTCACTGGTTTTTTTTGTTGTTGTTGTTGTTGTTTGTTTGGTTTTTTTTTTCAGGTATAGAAATATGTTTCAGGCAAAGGAACAAGGTAAAAATCCACAAAACAAAATGAAAGAGGAAATAGGTACTGCCCCTGAAAAAAAAAAAAAAAGAGATATACTTACTAAAGATGATCAAATAACTCAAAAATAGAATGGAGAACATACAAGAAATGATTTAGAAGGGCCTGGAGCAACAACAAATTATTAACAACACAATAGCTGCCATATGTATACTGTAGACTGATTCATGTTCATGTACAGTAGAAGCCAAAACAACATTAAAATTTGATTGCCCTCCAGTTTAAAATGAATCTTAAAAGGATGCACAGACCTTAAATGACACATCAAGCCTGAAGAACTTAATTGATATTTTTAGGATTTTCCATCCAAAACCAGGGGAATACACTTTCTTCTTAAGGGCAAATGAAATATCTCAAGGATAAATCTGGATCACAAGCAAGTTGGCAAATTTAGGATAATGGAAATTATATCAAACATTTTGTTTTATTTTGTTTTGTTTTTTCTGACCATGGTCCTCTGATTACCATGCAATAATTGGGGGAGAAAAAAAATAAAACTGTAGAAAACTTGAAGAAGTGGAGGATAATGGATACATTTCTACACGTCCAAGAAATCACTGAAGATATTAGACAGAAAATTTAAAATAAATGACAATTGAAACACGTTACCCAAAACATATGGAAGAGGGCTAAAGCAGTAAGAGGTAAGTTTATAAATAAGAAATGTCTGAAGTAATCATCCTAACCTTAGAGCTAAATCAATTAGAGAAAGAAAAACAAACAAATTCCCCAATATTCACATGAGAAAAAAATCACAAAGTATAGAGCAGAAATAAAAGGAAAAAAAATGATGAAAACAACAGCAAAGTTCAGTAACACTAAAGGGGAACATTTGGAGATCATAAACAAAACAGATAAATCATGAGCCAGACTCATCAAGAAAAAAGGGAGAACACCTGTATCAATAAAATTAGATATGAAAATGGATAACTGATACCACAGAAATATCAAAGGAACTTAGCAGATTAAAAAAACAAACAAACAAAAACTATAATCCAAAAAAAAATGTAGAACCTGGAATCCATGGACAAATTCTTAGAAACTCAACTAAGAAGAAAGAGAAAATTTGAAGACAGAAATTATAAACAGTAATACTGAAACTGTGTTGGAAAATGTTTAGGTAACAAAACTAAAGGGCCAGCTAGCTTCACAGGCAAGTTTTACAAATCAAAGAAGTGTTAACACCTCTACATCTGAAGCACTTTGAAAACATTGCAGTGGAGGGAAAACCTAAACTCATCCTACAACATCACCATCACTTGGTACCAAAACCACAGATAGCAGAGAAAATTAAAATTGCAGATCAATATCACATGAATGAACATAGATGCAAAAATCCTCAACAAAATGCTAGCAAGAGCAATTCAACAACACATTAAAAGGATCAAACATCATTATTAAGTTGGGTTTATTCCAGATTTTCAAACATTGTTCAGTAGCTGCATAATCAATACATATTGAAGGAGTACCAAAATATATTCACCTCAATAGATGCTAAAAAAAAAACAAAACAAAAAAGCCTTTTATAAAATTCAGCAAGCATTTTTGGTTTTAAGAAAAAAAAAAAAACACTCTCTGAAACAGCATAGCTAAAACTACCTCATTGTAATAAAGGTACACAAATCAAAAATACAATGAAGTATCACCTCACACCTTTCTGAATGGCCAGCATTATAAAAATCAACAAGAGTGTCTTCCCTGCTAATCCAGTGTCTAAGACCCCATGATCCCAATGCATGGATCCCAGGTTTGATTCCCAATCAGTGAACTGGATACCACATGTGACAAAAGAGTCCTGGTGCAACCAGGCAAAGAAATGTATAATCTTACATCCATAAATGAAGTAGATGGTGTGGAGAAAAGGTAATCATCTGCACTGTTGTTAGGAATGTAAATAAATGCTACAGGATGCAGAACACTAAGCAAGTTCTTTGGAAACTTAGGAATAAAACTACCACATGACACAAGAAAACCACTATTTGGAATATAGCCAAAGGAAACCACAATTGAAAGACATATGTACCCCCAGGGTCCATTGAAATGCCATTTACTAGTAGCAAAGATATGGAGGCAACCTAGGTGTCCATCAACCATGGAATGGATGAAGAATTTGTAGTACATGTATAGGATAGGAACGGAGAAGGTAATGGCAACCTACTCCAGTACTCTTGCCTGGAAAATCCCATGGATTGAGGAGTCTGGTAGGCTGCAGTTCGTGAGGTCACTAAGAGTCAGACACGACCAAGCGTTTTCACTTTCACCTTACACATTCTTGCATTGGAGAAGGGAATGGCAACCCACTCTGGTGTTCTTGCCTGAAGAATTCCAGGGATGGGGGAGCCTCATGGGCTGCCATCTATGGGGTCGCACAAAGTCGGACATGACTGAAGCAACTTAGCAGCAGCAGCACCATAAGATGGGAAATTTCCCACCCATAGTAGTAACAAAATTGGATGACCCTGTAATACAGGGAAGTAATTTAAAAAGACAAAGGTCAATATTCTACATTAATGTACATAAGTGGAATCTAGAAAAATAGTACTGAAGATGCATTTGGAAAGGGGGAAAAGAAATGCAGAGGTAGAAAACAGACTTGTGGACACTGAGGTATAGAGAATGGAATGAATTGAGCAAGTTCAGTTCAGTCACTCAGTCATGTCCGACTCTTTGCAACCCCATGAACTGCAGGGCACTAGGCCTCCCTGTCTAAAACCAATTCCCAAAGCCCACCCAAACCCACCCATGTCCATTGAATAGATGATGCCATCCAACCGTCTCATCCTCTGTCGTCCCCTTCTCCTGCCCTCAATCTTTTCCAGCATCAGGGTCTGTTCAAATGAGTCAGCTTTTTGCATCAGGTGGCCAAAGTATTGGAACTTCAGCTTCAACATCAGTCTTTCCAATGAACGTCCAAGACTGATCTCCTTCAGGATGGACTGGTTGGATCTCCTTGAAGTCCAAGGGACCCTCAAGATTCTTCTCCAACACCACAGTTCAAAAGCATCCATTCTTCAGCGATCAGCTTTCTTTATAGTCCAATTCTCACAGTCATGCATGACAACTGGAAAAACCATAGCCTTGAGTAATGGACATTTGTTGGCAGAGTAATGTCTCTGCTTTTCAATATGCTGTCTAGGTTAGTCATAAATTTCCTTCCAAGGAAAGTAAAATCTTTAAATTTCATGGCAGAAATCACCATCTGCAGTGATTGTGGAAACCAAGGAAATAAACTCAGCCACTGTTTCCCCATCTATTTGCCATGAAGTGATAGGATAGGATGCCATGAATGTTGAGTTTTCTGAATGTTGAGCTTTAAGCCAACTTTTTCACTCTCCACTTTCACTTTCATCAAGAGGCTCTTTAGTTCTTCACTTTTTGCCAGAAGTGTGGTGTCATCTGCATATCTGAGGTTATTGATATTTCTCCCAGCAATCTTGATCCCAGCTTGTGCCTCTTCCAGCCTAGCATTTCTCATGATGTCCTCTGAACATAAGTTAAATAAGCAGGGTGACAATATGCAGCCTTGGCATACTCCTTTTCCTATTTGGAAGCAGTCTGCTGTTTCATGTCCAGTTCTAACTTTTGCTTCCTGACATGCATACAGGTTTCTCAAGAGGCAGGTCAAGCGGTCTGGTTTCCCCATCTCTTTCAGAATTTTCCACAGTTTATTGTGAACCCACAGTCAAAGGCTTTAGCATAATCAATAAAGCAGAATTGGACATTTTTCTGGAGTGCTTTTGCTTTTTTGATGATCCAGCGGATGTTGGCAATTTGTTTGTTTGTTTGTTTTGTTTTGGAGGCTAATTACTTTACAATATTGTAGTGGTTTTTGCCATACATTGATCTGAATCAGCCATGGATTTACATGGGTTCCGCATCCCGATTCCCTCTCCTGCCTCTCTGTCCATCCCATCCCTCTGGGGCTTCCCAGTGTTGAGCTTTTTTGATGATCCAGCGGTTGTTGGCAATTTGATCTCTGGTTAATCTGCCTTTTCTAAAACCATTTGATCATCTGGAAGTTCTTGATTCACGTATTTCTGAACTCTGGCTTGGAGAATTTTGAGCATTACTTTACTAGCGTGTAAATGAGTGCAGTTGTGAGGTAATTTGATCACTCTTTGGCATTGCCTTTCTTTGGGATTAGAATGAAAACTGACGTTTTCTAGTCCTGTGGCCACTGCTGAATTTTCCATATTTGTAGACATACTGACTGCAGCACTGTCACAAAATCATCTTTTAGGATTTGAAACAGTTCAACTGGTATACCATCACATCCACTAGCTTTGTTCATGGTGATGCTTCCTAAGGCCCACTTGGCTTCACATTCCAGAATGTCTGGCTCTAGTTGAGTGACCACACCATCGTGATTATGTGAATCATGAAAATCCTATTTGTACAGTTTTTCTGTGCACCTTTTCCAACTCATCTTAATATCCTCTGATTCTGTTAGATCCATGCTGTTTCTGTCCTTTATTGTGCCCATCATTGCTTGAAAAGTTCCTACATGCAATGTTGCTGTCTCTAATTGGCTTGAAGAGATCTCTAGTCTTTCCCATTCTATTATTTTCCTTTATTTCTTTTCATTTATCTCTGAGGAAGGCTTTCTTATCTCTCTGTGCTATTCTTTGGAACTCTGCTTTCAAATGGGTATATCTTTCCTTTTCTCCTTGCTTTTTGCTTCTCTTCTTTTCACAGCTATTTGTAAGGCCTTCTCAGACAGCCATTTTGCTTTCTGAATTTCTTTTTCTTGGGGATGGTCTTGATACCTGTCTCCTGTACAATGTCACGAAACTTCTTCCATAGATCATTAGACACTCAATGAGATCTAGTCCCTTAAAGCTATTTCTCATTTCAACTGCATAATCATAAGGAATTTGATATAGGCCATACCTGAATTCTCTAGTAGTTTTCCCCACTTTCTTCAATTTCAGTCTGAATTTGGCAATAAAGAGTTCATGATCTGAGCCACAGTTTCAGGTCCCAGTCTTGTTTTTGCTGACTGCATAGAGCTTCTCCATCTTTGATTACAAAGAATATAACCAATCTGATTTCACCATTGCACTCTCAAGTAATCAACCTAACCTTAAATCTAAAGCATTTAGAGAAAGAGAAAGCAAACATAATTCCCCAAAGTGAAGATAAGGGGGGAAAATGATAAAGAACAGAGCAGAAATAAAAGAAAAAAGAAGTGATGAAAACAATAGCCAACATCAATAACACTAAAAGGGAGCTCTTGGAGAGCATAAACAAGAGGTAAATCATGCACCAGATTTAGTTTAAAAAGAGAAAACACTCATCAATAAAACTAGACATGAAAAGGAGACAATATAACTGATACCATAGCAATAATAAAGAATCATAAGAGACTACAACAAAAAACTATATGACAATAAAATTTAAAATTTGAAATCCAAGGACAAATGCACCAAAACTCAACTAAGAAGAAACAGAAAATATAAGCACAGAAATTACAGGCACTAATATTGTAACTGTGATGAAAAATTTCCAGTTAATAGAATTCAAGGGCCAAATGGCTTCATCGGGAAATTTTATGAATCATTCAGAGAACTGCTAACACATGCAGTTCTGAAACTCTTCCAATATACCACAGTAGACAGGAAATCCACAAACTCATCCTATAAGATCATCATCACCATGATACCAACACCAAGATAACAGAGAAAATGAAAGGTAGAGACCAATATCACATAGATGAACAGAGGTAAACATCCTTAACAAAATACAAGCAAAAAAATCCATCAATACCTTAAAACGATCAAATGTCATTATTACATGGGGTTTATCCCAGATATGCAAACATTCTTCAGTAGTTGAAAATCAATCCATCAGATACACTGTAACAAACTGAAGGGTTAAAACCATGTGATCACATCAATAGATGCCAAAAAAAAACACTTTGATATAATTCAACATTTACTTTGATAATAACTTTCTAGATACTGAGCATAGTAAAAACTACCTCAACTTAGCAAAGGCATACAAATCAAAACTACAATGAAGTATCACTTCACCCATTCCAAATGGCCATTATTAAAAAACATCTACAAGAGGGGACTTCCATGGTGGTCCACTGGCTAACACCATGATCCCCATGCAGGGGTCTCAGGTTTTATCCCTGGTCATGAAACTAGATTCAACATGCAAGAACTGAGGCCTGTGGCAACCAAATAAAGAAGTTATATATAACTATACTATATAGTATACTATTACTACATATTACATTAATATATATATATATATATATATATACTATATATTATATATATGCATATATATAGACACATACATATCATTATAAAATGATATATGAAGGAGATGGTGCAGAGAAAAGGGAATCCTCCTGCCCTCTGGCACTATTGTCAGGAATGTAAATGAATACTGCCATGATACAGAACAGTATTGAAGTTCTTTAGATAACTAGGTATAAAACTACCATATAACCCAACAATCCCACTATTTGGCATGTACAAAAAGGAGACCATAATTGAAAAAGACATATGTACCCCATTATCCATTGCAACACCATTTACAGTAGCCAATAGAAGGAAGAAATCTCAGTGTCCATCAAATGAAGAATGGATAAAGAAGCTGTGGTACACATATAAAGTGGACAATTACTCACCCATTAAAAGGAAAACAATTGGATTATTTGTACAGTTACAGATCATTCTAGAGCCTATTATATACAGAGTGAAGTAATTAAACAAGGGAAAGACCAATGTTGCACATTAATGCATATAACTGGAATCTAGAAAACAGGTACTGAAGGACCCATTCGGAGGCAGGGAAGAGATGAAGTCATAGAAAACAGACTTGTGGACATAGAGTGGGAAGGACAGATGGAAAGAATTGAACAAGATCCACTGACATATGTAAGATGTTAAGTATGTAGTAGATAGCTAGTGAGAAGTTCCTGGTCAGTGCTATGGGTTGATCTGGCAGAGTGGGTTGTGGGGTGGGAGCGGAGACTCTAGAGGGAAATGGGAGGACTGCTCAAAAGGGAGGCTCAGCTATATATACTAATAACTGATTTACCTTGCTATGCAGCAGAAACTAACACAACATTGTCAATCAATTATACTCCAAATTTTAATCATTTTTTCCAAGAGAAGAAAGAAAATCAGTCCATGGTCAACTTGTGCAAGTGACAAGTAAAGCATCACAGTGCATGTGTCCAGTAAAATGTGTACCAAGGACTGCTTGTGTGTGTACAGACAAAGCAACAACTTAAAATGCAGAGCTGAGTTGGCCAGAATACATTCAGACTTAAATGTTTTTTCACGTCACTCATTTTTCATTGTTCGTAAAAGTAAAGAAGCTGTAACAATTGATGTCACCGATTTATGAAAACATTAATTCCCCCAAGTTTTAATAAGTAAAACAAACTTTTCACTTTCAGAACTATGCTAAGTAGGAATTAGTATAGGTTAAAACTGAGATGCTGCACAAGAATCCCTTATTTTGCAATTCTAGAATGTGTGCTACTGACTGGGAAAAATACATAGGCTAAAAGTGGAGAATTATGATTTATTCATCAGGGTTTTCATCCTAAGAAGGATTTAATCATGCAGAGCAACTTCTCAAGTATTGCAAAAAGACTGCAGTGAAGAAGGATAGGGGGAGCCAGGTTTTACAGAAGTTTTGGGAAAATGATCAAATATGCAGAAGGTCCAAATATTATGGTTAATTAAAGAAAAACTGGATACCTCAAGTGAATGGATTTAGATATTTTCTACCTATGGGAAGATGCAAGAATCTAGATTCCTTGAAATGATACCTTTGAAAAGAACATTAACTGCAGCTATCATCTCTTCTTTCTTTCTCAAGCCAGATTTGGGCAACACTGGTAGCAGCTGTGATAACTGAAGACTTGATAACGGGCAACCTGATTTCATCCAGAGTCCCCTGGATGAATGTTGATTCGCCTTCAGTGATGGCTGCAATGGCTTATGACTTGATGACTTCAGCATCTTTTGTTTACTGATATGGCTGGTAACATTCTTGGTACAAAGTGTGCTCTATTCTCTAAAACCTCAGAAAATGTTACTGTCTCTAGACAGATTCTTGTATCCTAACAGAAACTGACTACAGTCTTCTACATCAACAGGACTTAAAGTGGCCCTAAAGTAATGCGAAAATTCCTGATACTGTTTACTACAGTTCCCAAAGAGAGAGGAGACTGGAAACAAAATATGAATTTGAAAAACATGACCAGAAACACTTCAAGATCAAGGAAGGTAAACATGAGGATGGATAGTGTTGCATTTTCAACATTCGTATATTTATATTTACATTTATATACCTACATTGATATATTCAAATAGACATGTATACATACACTGTGTATATATTTATCTACACACACACACACACACACACACACACATACACACACACACACACACACACACACACACATATATATATATACATATATACACAAACACATATATATCCATATATATCTAAATATTCTCTGAAATATTCTCTAAAATAGACCTTAGATTAAGACATAACACAAGACTTAGTATTTTAAATCATACCAAGTTCTCTGAAAACTAAGAAATGGAGCTAAAAGTTAAAAATGGGATACATGTTTGCAAATTTGTCAATGTACGGAAAATTAAACAAGACATTTCTAAAGAACCAATGAATCAAAGTGTAAGTCATAGGGAGAGTAAAAAAAATACTCTGAGGTGAAAGTAAGTGCAAGCATATTTTAGCAAACAGCCTGATACTGCAAAAGTATATACCTGCAATTATATACCCACTATGAGATGTATATCACTACCCAAACAAAAGAAAAGTATGTACCCATACATTAGACATATACATAGGCATGTATAAATATAGATGTATACATATATATGCATAAGCAAAATGGCTGTCTGAGGACGTCTTACAAATAACTGAAAAGAAGAGAAGTGAAAAGCAAAGGAGAAAAGGAAAGATATTCCCATTTGAATGCAGAGTTCCAAAGAATAACACGGAGAGATAAGAAAGCCTTCCCCAGCAATCAATGCAAAGAAATAAATGAAAACATAAGAATGGGAAAGACTAGACATCTCTTCAAGAAAATTAGTGATACCAAGGTAATATTTCATGCAAAGATGGGCTCAATAAAGGACAGAAAAGATATGGACCTAATAAAAGCAGAACATATTAAGAAGAGGTGGCAATAATACACAGAAGAACTATACATAAAAGATTTTCACGACCAAGATAATCATGATGGTGTGATCGCTCACAGTCACCTAGAACCAGGCGTTCAGGAATGTGAAGTTAAATGAACCTCAGAAGCATCACTATGAACAAAGCTAGTGGAGGTGTTGGAGTTCCAGTTGAGCTATTTCAAATCCTAAAAGATGATGCTGTGAAAGTGCTGCACACAATCTGTTTGCAAATGTGGAAAACTCAGCAGTGGCCACAGGGCTGGAAAAGGTCAGTTTCTACTTCCAATCCTAAAGAAAGGCAAAGCCAAAGAGTGCTCTAACTACTGCACAATTATACTCATCTCACTCGCTAGTAAAGTAATGCTCAAAATTCTCCAAGCCAGAGTTCAGAAATACGTGAAATCATGAAATTTGAAAGGTTCAAGCTGCCTTTAGAAAAGGCAGAGGAACCAGAGATCAAATTGGCAGCATTCATTGGATCATTGAAAAAGCAAGAGAGTTACAGAAAAACATTAATTTCTGCTTTATTAACTATACCAAAGCCTTTGTGTGGCTCACAATAAACTACAGAAAATTCTGAAAGAGATAGGAATACCAGATCACCTGTTGTGCCTCTTGAGAAACCTGTATGCAGGTCAGGAAGCAACAGTTAGAACTGGACATGGAACAACAGACTGATTACAAATAGGAAAAGGAGTACATCAAGACTGTATATTGTCACCCTGCTTATTTAACTTAAATGCCGAGTACATCATGAGAAATGCTGGACTGGAGGAAACACAAGCTGGAATCAATGTTGCTGGGAGAAATGTCAAGAAAGTGAAGAAGAAAGTGAAGAATAACTAAAGAGCCTTTTGGTGCAAGTGAAAGAGGAGAGTGAGAAAGTAGGCTTAAAGCTCAACATTCAGAAAACTAAGATCATGGCATATGGTCCCATTGCTTCACGGGAAATAGATGGGGAAACAGTGGATGGCTTTATTTGGAGGGACTCCACAATCACTGCAGATGGTGAATGCAGCCATGAAATTAAAAGATGATTACTCCTTGGAATGAAAGTTATGACCAATGTAGACAGCATATTAAAAAAGCAGAGACATAACTTTGTCAACAAAAATCCTTCTAGCCAAGGCTAAAGTTTTTTCAGTGGTCATGTATGGATGTGAGATTTGGACTATAAAAAAAGCTGAGCATGGATGAATCAATTCTTTTAAACTATGGTGTTGGAGAAGACTCCTGAGATTCCCTTGGGCTGCAAGGAGATACAACCAGTCCATCCTAAAGAAGATCAGTCCTGGGTGATCATTGGAAGGACTGATGTCAAGGCTGAAACTCCAATATTTTGGCCACTTGATGTGAAGAACTGACTCATTGGAAAAGACCCTGATGCTAGGAAAGATTGAGTACAGGAGGAGAAGGGGACAACAGAGGATGAGATGGTTGGATGACATCACTGATTCAATGAATATCAGTTTATGTGGACTCTGAGAGTTGGTGATGGACAGGGCAGCATGGATTGATGCTGTTCATGGGGTCACAAAGATTCGGACACATCTGAGCGACTGAACTGAACTGATTGCCAATTCAACCTCTTTTTTATGAGTCTTCTCATTTTTTTTCCGATTTTTCAAATTGTTTTAGTCACTCTTATTCTACCAATTTGATTGCTTCACATAGATTGAAACTTTCATTGAGAGAAATTCCTGTCCTAAAAACCTAACATTCCTCCTTATTTAGTATGTTTCATAGCAATGACATCTTATTCATTCTCATTTCTGTAACTGAATCTCTTTTTATTTGTTCCATTTACCCAATATTCTTTTGCTCTTTTGTTCAGTTTTCTCTATTTTTATACTATTTATATTATTTTATTCCCATATCAATATTTATTGATTTCCTGTTTGTCCTTGCTGTGAATTTAGATTTTTTTTTTTTTCCAACTTTTGAAGACGTCATTAGCTTCTTCACAGGATTGGAGGGCTTCCTTTTTATGTAAGCTTAAATATAAAAGGATTCTGCTTTTGCTGTATCTGATGACCTGATTCATTATGTTTCCACTTTGATTCACCTTGGAATATATTTTCATTTCCCCTGTGAGTTACTCTTTGACTCATTGATCCCTTTGGAATATGTTGTTTAATTTTCCACACATTATTATGTGTCAAGTTTTTCTCCTGTTGTTGGTTCCAATTTACATGTTTTGGATGCCAGAGACCATATTTGGTATAATTTAAATTACCTATGGTTTTTTCATGGCTTCATATAAACCCAATTCGTGAGAATATATTAGGGAATATTCCAAGTGTAGTTGACAAAAATGTGTATTCCTCTGTTCCTTTTGGGTGGAATGTTCTGCACATTTGTGTTTGGCCCACTGGTTTTTATTGTCGTTTAGGTTTTCTCTTCCCTCAATGGTCTTATCTTCTTGAATTATTTCGATATTTACTGTTGGACTAGACTTCTTGCTCATGTTTTGCAGTTTTTACATGTCATATTAGCCTGAAGGCAGAGAAACAATTCAAATATTAGGTAACTGTAACTTTTTGATGATGTGACCTTATGTGTGTGTGAGAGAGAGAAAGAGAGAGAGAGATACCCTTATATCATTAATATAAAAATAATATGACAAAATATGTAATTAATATAACAATTGGAATGACTGATGCTGAAGCCACAACTCCAATATTTTGGTCACGTGATGTGAAGAACTGACTCATTTGGGAAGATTCTGCTGCTGGGAAAGATTGAAGGCAAGAGGAGAAGGGGACGACAGAGGATGAATGGTTGGATGGCCTCACCAACTCAACGGAGAGGAGTTTGAGTGAACTTCAGGAGTTGGTGATGGATAGGGAGGCCTGGTGTGCTGCAGTCCTTGTGGTTGCAAAGAATTAGATAAGATTGTGAGACTGAACTAAATGATACTTAATGTCATTTGTTTCATACCATTTTTTATTTACAGTCATTTTGTCTACTAGTCGTATAGTCACTATAGCTGTTTATTGCTTGCATAAAATTTTCATTACAACCTAATTCTGAAAATCTATTCAAATCTAAGCTTTGTCTCTTTGACAGCCTATAGCTGCCATATATTTTTTAAATCCATTATCCCAAATTCTAAAATACCACTATAATACTTTTGTTATTGTTGTTGTTATTTCTTTTAGTAAATATATTTTGGAGTGATTTTAAGAAGTAGCTCTAGAGACTTTGATTGTTATAGTTCAGTCATCTAGTGATGTTCAACTCTTGTAACTTCCTGGACTGCAGCACAGACCTCCCTCTCTTTCACTGTCTCCCAGAATTTGCTCAAATGCATATCAATTGAATTAATGATGATTAGGGTCCTAAGATAGCAGAGAAATAGGACAGGGAGGCTACTTGCTCCCCCACAAATTTATCAAAAGATCATTTGAACACTGAGCAAATACCACAAAATGACTTCTGAACACTGGGAGAGGACACCATGTACCCAGAAAGGCAGCCCATTTTATTCAAAAGGAGGTAGGACAAAATATATAAGATAAAAAGAGATACAACGAGTAGGGATGGAGACCCATCCTGAGAAGGGAGTCTTAAAAGAGAAATTTCCAAACACCAGGAAACCTTGTCACCAGCGGGTTTGTGGGGAGTTTTGGAATCTCAGAGGGCAACATAAACGGGAGGAAACAATAAATAAATAACACCCACAGATTACGTGCCTAAACTGCAACTCCCACTGGAGAGGTAGCACAGACGCTTGCATCTGCTACCAGCAAGAGGGAGCTGAACAGGGAAGCACGGGCTGCATTGCTTATGGTAAGGACCAGGCTTGAATGCCCTGATGGCAATATGAGGGAGCTAACATGAATTAGCTCAAACTGTGAGATAGCCAGAGAGGAAAAACTAAAAAGGAGGAAAGAGAGAGTGAGAGAACTTTCCCACAAAAACCTCTAACCTAAGTCACTTCCAGGTGCACTCACAGAACAAAGGACTGAACGAATACCAGAGGAGAGTTATCCAGCTGTGGACCAGCCCATCCCCCACTGGAGGCAGGGAGGTAGGCAGGCGATAGCCAGGGCATAAAAGTAAGGGGCAAATTCAGCCCCAGAGATGGCATCCCCTACCAAAAATGAGCAGGCTCCCCGTTGCTCACCAAGTCCTCCTGGGATCCTGGATGATTGAAATCCATCAAGAGGGTTTCAGCCAGAGATTATTGCCCCAGGAGAGACACACAGCACACCTGAGATGGCAGTCCCACTGACACCCAGGAAATTGAGTGGCTGGGATGGGGGAGGTAATAAGATGCACTACCCAGCTGGGAAGAGTGTGCTTGCTAAGCACCTTGTAGCCTGAGATGTGCAGACCTGGGAAGGGCACAAAACGCAGGCCCAACTGAGTTTGTGCCTTTGTGGAATGCCCAAGGACATACACACAGAGGAAAACAGAACTGCAAGAGACACCTGTACCCCAATGTTCATCACAGCACTGTTTACAATAACCAGGACAGGGAAGCAACCTAGATGTCCATAGACAGACAAATGGATAAGAAAACTTGGGTACATATACACAATGTAATATTACTCAGCTATTAAAAAGAATGCATTTGAATCCAGCCTAATGAGGTGGATGAAACTGGAGCCTATTATACAGAGTGAAGTAAGTCAGAGAGAAAGACACCAATACAGTAGAGTAATACATGTATATATATGGAATTTAGAAAGACAGTAATGATGACCCTATATGGAGACAGAAAAAGATACAGAGATGCGTAACAGTCTTTTGGGCTCTGTGGGAGAAAGCAAGGGTGGGATGATTGAGAGAACAGCATTGAAACATGTATATTATCATATGCGAAACAGATTACCAGTCCAGGTTCCATGTATGAAAGAGGGTGCTCAGGGCTGGTGCACTGGGATGATGCTGAAGGATGGAATGGGGAGAGAGGTGGAAGAGGGGTTCAGGATGGGAACCACATGTACGCCCATGGCTGATTCATGTTAATGTATGGCAAAAAAAAAAAAAAAAAAGAAAAACCCAACATAATATTGTAAAGTAAATAGCCTCCAATTAAAACAAATTAATTAATCAAATAAAAATAGAAGAAAAAAAAAAAAAGTAATTGTTGCCCTTAGCTATAATTTCAAACCCAAAGTTCAATGGCCTCATTTTATATGTAGTCAAATTTGCTACTTTCTATGTAGTCAAATTTGCATGCTTCGAGCAATATCAACTTAAAGGCAACTACATCTTCTATTTCACTGCTGCTGCTGCTGCTGCTGCTGCTACTTCTAAGTCGCTTCAGTCGTGTCTGACTCTGTGCAACCCCATAGACGGCTGCCCAACAGGCTCCACCGTCACTGAGATTCTCCAGGCAAGAACACTGGAGTGGGTTTCCATTTCCTTCTCCAATACATGAAAGGGAAAACTGAAAGTGTCAGGTACTGATTATTCTTTCCCACTCCCTTTTAACTTATTTTCATATTCTGCTTTAAGTGGCAGGTACTTCTCAAAAAGAACAAGATTAATCCCCTTCTCCTTTGAGATATCTGGGAAAAGGTATGGTTATGGACATCCAGTATATCATGCTGAAAAACTACTGTTTTAATGCAAAAAAAACAAAAAAAAAAACCACACATTATTAAACTGCACCTCATTGCCTTACCAAGGGACGCCTGGTTACATGATATATTACCTTGGTGATTAATTCCCATATGGTTTTAATAAATCAATATCTTTAATTCTCAAAAATTTGTACAGAATATAGCTCAGTACATTAGTAATCATTGTACATGAATTCAATTTTCTTTCCTTTACTTATTTATCTTATAATTGGTGCCTAAATAGTAAAAGTTAAAACAAAAATTTAAGTGAGGTAAATGGAGAAGATTGGGACAAAAGGTAGAAAAATTGATGGGAGAAGGTCAGAGGATGGAATTAGATGTTTAAAGCTTAGCAAGGAAATGTGTAACTGCAGAGCCTAAAGAGGTCAATATGACTTCAATATTGTTACCGTACAACATTGTTTTTATTTTAGCAAATCACAGAATAGTCTTCCATACAAAATATATAAGATCTCCTGAGATGCCAAACAAAGGAATATCTTTAAAGCATTCTGATTTACAGTGTCCCATAGGTTTTGGGTTGTTGTGTTTTCATTTTCATTCATTTCTATACATATTTTTATTTCTTTTTTTATTTCTTCTATGATTTGTTGGTTATTCAGAAGTGTGTTATTTAGCATCCATATGTTTGAAGTTTTAACAATTTTTTTCCTGTAATTGAGATCTAATCTTACTGCACTGTGGTCAGAAAAGATGACTGGAATGATTTCAATTTTTTTGAATTTTCCAAGACCAGATTTATGGCCCAGGATGTGATCTATTCTGGAGAAGGTTCCATGTGCACTTGAGAAAAAGGTGAAGTTGATTGTTTTGGGGTGAAATGTCCTATAGATATCAATTAGGTCTAGCTGGCCCATTGTGTCATTTAAGGTTTGTGTTTCCTTGTTAATTTTCTGTTTAGTTGATCTATCCATAGTTGTGAGTGGGGTATTAAAGTCTCCCACTATTATTGTGTTACTATTAATTTCCTCTTTCATACTCTTTAGTGTTTGCTGCACATATTGCGGTGTTCCTATGTTGGGTGCATTATATTTATAATTGTTATATCTTCTTCTTTGATTGATCCTTTGATGATTATGTAGTGTCCTACTTTGTCTCTTTTCACATCCTTTATTTGAAAGTGTATTTTATCTGATATGAGTATTGCGACTCTTGCTTTCTTTTGGTCTCCGTTTGCATGAAATATTTTTTTCCAGCCCTTCACTTTTAGTCTGTATGTGTCTCGTGTTTTGAGGTGGGTCTCTTGTAGACAGCATATATAGGGGTCTTGTTTTTGTATCCATTCAGCCAATCTTTGTCTTTTGGTTGGGGCATTCAACCCATTTACATTTAGGGTAATTATTGATAGGTGTGGTCCCGTTGCCATTTACTTTGTTGTTTTGGGTTCACGTTTATACAACCTTTCTGCATTTCCTGTCTAGAGAAGATCCTTTAGCATTTGTTGAAGAGCTGGTTTGGTGGTGCTGAATTCTCTCAGCTTTTGCTTATTTGTAAAGCTTTTGAATTCTCCTTCATATCTGAATGAGATCCTTGCTGGATACAGTAATCTAGGCTGTAGGTTATTCTCTTTCATTACTTTCAGTACGTCCTGCCATTCCCTTCTGGCCTGGAGGGTTTCTATTGATAGATCAGCTGTTATCCTTATGGGAATCCCTTTGTGTGTTATTTGTTGTTTTTCCCTTGCTGCTTTTAATAATTGTTATTTGTGTTTGATCTTTGTTAATCTGATTAATATGTGTCTTGGGGTGTTTCACCTTGGGTTTATCCTGTTTGGGACTCTCTGGGTTTCTTGGACTTGGGTGGCTATTTCCTTCCCCATTTTAGGGAACTTTTCAGCTATTATCTCCTCGAGTATTTTCTCATGGCCTTTCTTTTTGTCTTCTTCTTCTGGAACTCCTATGATTCGAATGTTGGGGCATTTCACAGTGTCCCAGAGGTCCCTGAGGTTTTCTTCATTTCTTTTGATCCTTTTTTCTTTTTTCCTCTCTGCTTCATTTATTTCCACCATTTTATCTTCTACCTCACTTATCCTATCTTCTGTCTCTGTTATTCTACTCTTGGTTCCCTCCAAAGTGTTTTTGATCTCATTCATTGCATTATTCATTTTTAATTGGCTCTTTTTTATTTCTTCTATGTCTTTATTGAACATTTCTTGAATCTTTTCAATCTTTGTTTCCAGGCTATTTATCTGTAACTCCATTTTGTTTTCAAGATTTTGGATCATTTTTATTATCATTATTCTAAATGCTTTTTCAAGTAGATTCCCTATCTCCTCCTCTTTTGTTTGACTTGGTGGGCATTTTTCATGTTCTTTTACCTGTTGGGTATTTCTCTGCCTTTTCATCTTGTTTAGATTGCTGTGTCTGGAGTGGGCTTTCTGTATTCTGGAGGTATGTGGTTCCTTTTTATTGTGGAGGATTAACCCAGTGGGTGGGGTTAGACGATTGGCTTGTCAAGGTTTCCTGGTTAGGGAAGCTTGCGTCAGTGTTCTGGTGCGTGGAACTTGATTTCTTCTCTTTGGAGAGCAATGGAGTGCCCAGTAATGAGTTTTGAGATGGGTCTATGTGTTAGGTGTGACCTTGGGCAGCCTGTATGTTGATGTTCAGGGCTATGTTCCTGCATTGCTGGAGAATTTGCATGGTATGCCTTGCTCTAAAACTTATTGGCTCTTGGGTGGTGGTTGGTTTCAGTGTATGTATGAAGGCTTTTGGACAGTCACTTATTACTTAAAGTTCCATGTAGTCAGGAGTTTTCTGGTGTTTTCCTGTTTGGGGCTTAAGTCTCCTGCCTCTGAATTTCAGTTTTATTCTTCCTGTAGTCTCAGGACTTCTCCAACTATACAGCCCTGATAAGAAAACTTCTAGGTTAATGGCTAAAAGATTCTCCCCCGTTAGGGACAACCAGAGAGGTTCACAGAGTTACATGAAGAAGAGGAGAGGTAGGAGGGAGATAGAGATGAGCAGGAGGAGAAAAAAGGGGACTCAAGAGGAGAGAGACTGATCTACACAGCTGTCTGTTCCCAGAGTGTTCTCTGTAGCCCAGTCACCTACAAAGATTCACAGAATTGGATTGGGAAGAGAAGGGGAGAGGAGGAAATAGAGGTGTTCTGGGGTAGAAAACAGAGTCAAGATTGGGAGAGAATAATCTTCGGTTTAAAAATAGGGCTTCTCTTCTTCTTCTTTTTTTTTTTTTTTGTAAGGTTATAGTGTATTGAAAATGAAAATTAAGGAGTAGTAGAGGAGTACTAGAGGACTTTAAAAGAAATAAGAGAAAAAGAAAAATAGAAAAAAGAAGAGAAAAAGGAAAGAAAAAAACGAAGAAAAAAGAAGGAAAAAAAAGAAAGAAAAAGAAAAAAAAAAAAGAAAAAAAATATTTTTTTTCCCTAATTAAAAAAACCATAAAAATCTATGGAAATGAAAGTTAAGGAGTAATGGGGGAGTAATAGGGGATTTTAAAGGAAAATAAAAGAGAAAAAAAAATAAAAAAGAAAAAAAAAGAGAGAGAGAAAAGTAAAATTATATCTAGGAGTTTCTCTGGAGCTGTTGCGGTCAGTGTGGTTTAGGCTCAGTTTCAGATAGCTCCTCGTTCCAGCTTACTTTTCTCGATATCTACAGGCCCCTTCCGGTGTAGTCAGTGTTTTCTAGAGGGATTTTAATCTGTTGCACCAGTCCCTTCTGAAGCGGTTCCCTTTGTTTATTTGGCTTCTGTTTGCCGGTCTCTTCAAATCCTCATTTCCGCCCTGACACAGGCGGGCAGAGGTGGACTCTTATTCAAGTAGCTAGTTCCGTCGCTCTGCGGGGAGGGGCTGGCGCTTCGGGGAGGGGCTTGCGCTGCCGGGAGGGGCTGGCGCTGCCGGGAGGGGCTGATGCTGCTTTCTCCGTCTGCGCTGCTCAGGCTCCTGGCTGTTCTATATGGAGCGCGCCCTGCACTGTGCAAGGATCCAGCCCCCGGGTGTTCCACAAAAGCGCGGAACGAAAAGCTGCGCCTGCTCTCTGTGCCTTCCCCGTCAGAGCGGTCCAGGCAGCCAGGGGCTTGGTGGGCGCACTCTCCCCAGGTGTGGTGTGCCCACTCCCTTCCACGGACCCAGTCTCAGTTTCCGCTGGCGCCAGTCAGGTGCTTGCGCCTTCTGCCCTCCGTGTCCCCAGCCCCAGTCCCAGCCCGCGCCGGTCGGGTGCCTGTGCCCTGTGTCTCGCCGCGACCTTCCCCTCCCCCCTGCCTCCTGCCTCCATCGGGGCTGGGCCGGTCCACAGCCTGCGAGCTCTTCTATGGAATTGCTCCGTCTCTTTGTTCTGCGAATGGCCGGCAGTGTGTTCGGGCCGGTTAATTTACTCTCTCTCTTTTGGTCTCCCACAGTTCAAGTTGGGAACTCACAGAAGCTCCCTCCGATTGTCCTCAGGGCACTCAGGCCTGGACCCTACCCCAAGCAATGCCGCCTAAGACTTCCCGGGACGGATCTCCATCCTTAGCTCTTTTGTCTCACTTTTTATCTTTTATATTTTGTCCTACCTCCTTTCGAAGTCAAAGGGCTGCTTTTCTGGGCACCTGATGACCTCAGCTAGCGGTCAGAAGTTGTTTTGTGAAGTTTGCTCTGCGTTCAGTTATTCTTTTGATGAATTTGTAGGAGAGAAAGTGGTCTCCCCATCCTACTCCTCCGCCATCAAGGTTCATAGTATTACAGGCTTACATCAAGAAACAAGAAAAATACCAAATAAATAACCTAACTCTACACCTAAAGCAATTAGAGAAGGAAGAAATGAAGAACCCCAGGGTTAGCAAAAGGAAAGAAATCTTAAAAATTAGGGCAGAAATAAATGCAAAAGAAACTAAAGAGACCATAGCAAAAATCAACAAAGCTAAAAGCTGGTTTTTTGAAAAACTAAACAAAATTGACAAACCATTAGCAAGACTCATTAAGAAACAAAGAGAGAAGAACCAAATTAACAAAATTAGAAATGAAAATGGAGAGATCACAACAGACAACACTGAAATACAAAGGATCATAAGAGGCTACTATCAGCAGTTCTATGCCAATAAAATGGACAACTTTGATGAAATGAACAAATTCTTAGAAAAGTATAACTTTCCAAAACTGAACCAGGAAGAAATAGAAGATCTTAACAGACCCATCACAAGCAAGGAAATCGAAACTGTCATCAAAAATCTTCCAGCAAACAAAAGCCCAGGACCAGATGGCTTCACAGCTGAATTCTACCAAAAATTTAGAGAAGAGCTAACACCTATCTTACTCAAACTCTTCCAGAAAATTGCAGATGAAGGTAAGCTTCCAAACTCATTCTATGAGGCCACCATCACCCTAATTCCAAAACCAGACAAAGATGCTACAAAAAAAGAAAACTACAGGCCAAAATCACTGATGAACATAGATGCAAAAATCCTTAATAAAATTCTAGCAAACAGAATCCAACAACATATTAAAAAAATCATACACCATGACCAAGTGGGCTTTATCCCAGGAATGCAAGGATTCTTTAATATCCACAAATCAATCAATGTAATACACCAAATTAACAAATTGAAAGATAAAAACCATATGATTATCACAATAGATGCAGAGAAAGCCTTTGACAAAATTCAACACTCATTTAATTAAAACTCTCCAAAAATCAGGAATAGAAGGAACATACCTCAACATAATAAAAGCTATATATGACAAACCCACAGCAAGCATCACCCTCAATGGTGAAAAATTGAAAGTATTTCCCCTGAAATCAGGAACAAGACAAGGGTGCCCACTCTCACCACTACTATTCAACATAGTGTTGGAAGTTCTGGCCACAGCAATCAGAGCAGAAAAAGAAGTAAAAGGAATCCAGATAGGAAAAGAAGAAATGAAACTCTCACTGTTTGCAGATGACATGATCCTCACATAGAAAACCCTAAAGACTCTACCAGAAAATTACTAGAGCTAATCAATGAATATAGTAAAGTTGCAGGATATAAAATTAACACACAGAAATCCCTTGCATTCCTATATACTAACAATGAAAAAACAGAAAGAGAAATTAAGGAAACAATACCATTCACCATTGCAACAAAAAGAATAAAATACTTAGGAGTATGTCTACCTAAAGAAACAAAAGACCTACACATAGAAAACTATAAAACATTGATGAAAGAAATCAAAGAGGACACAAACAGATGGAGAAACATACCGTGTTCATGGATTGGAAGAATCAATATTGTCAAAATGGCTATTCTACCCAAAGCAGCCTATATATTCAATGCAATCCCTATCAAGCTACCAACGGTATTTTTCACAGAACTAGACCAAAGAATTTCACAGTTTGTATGGAAATACAAAAAACCTCAAATAGCCAAAGTAATCTTGAGAAATAAGAATGGAACTGGAGAAATCATCCTGCCTGACTTCAGACTCGATTACAAAGCCACAGTCATTAAGACAGTATGATACTGGCACAAAGACAGAAATATAGATCAATGGAACAGAATATAAAGCCCAGAGATAAATCCACAAACCTATGGACACCTTATCTTTGACAAAGGAGGCAAGGATATACAATGGAAAAAAGACAACCTCTTTAACAAGTGGTGCTGGGAAAACTGGTCAACCACTTGTAAAAGAATGAAACTAGAAGACTTCCTAACACCATACACAAAAATAAACTCAAAATGGATTAAAGATCTAAATGTAAGACGAGAAACTATAAAACTCCTAGAGGAGAACATAGGCAAAACACTCTCCGACATAAATCACAGCAAGGTCCTCTATGACCCACCTCACAGAATATTGGAAATAAAAGCAAAACTAAACAAATGGGACCTAATGAAACTTAAAAGCTTTTGCACAACAAAGGGAACTATAAGTAAGGTGAAAAGACAGCCCTCAGACTGGGAGAAAATAATAGCAAATGAAGAAACAGACAAAGGATTAATCTCAAAAATATACAAGCAACTCCTGCAGCTCAATTCCAGAAAAATAAATGACCCAATCAAAAAATGGGCCAAAGAACTAAACAGACCTTTCTCCAAAGAAGACATACAGATGGCTAACAAACACATGAAAAGATGCTCAACATCACTCATTATCAGAGAAATGCAAATCAAAACCACAATGAGGTACCATTACACGCCAGTCAGGATGGCTGCTATCCAAAAGTCTACAAGCAATAAATGCTGGAGCGGGTGTGGAGAAAAGGGAACCCTCTTACACTGTTGGTGGGAATGCAAACTAGTACAGCCGCTATGGAAAACAGTGTGGAGATTTCTTAAAAAACTGGAAATAGAACTGTCATATGACCTAGCAATCCCACTTCTGGGCATACACACTGAGGAAACCAGATCTGAAAGAGACACATGCACCCCAATGTTCATTGCAGCACTGTTTATAAAGGCCAGGACATGGAAGCAACCTAGATGCCCATCCACAAATGAATGGATAAGGAAGCTGTGGTACATATACACCATGGAATATTACTCAGCCATTAAAAAGAATTCATTTGAACCAGTCCTAATGAGATGGATGAAGCTGGAGCCCATTATACGGAGTGAAGTAAGCCAGAAAGATAAAGAACATTACAGCATACTAACACATATATATGGAATTTAGAAAGGTGATAACGATAACCCTATATGCAAAACAGAAAAAGAGACACAGAAGTACAGAACAGACTTTGGAACTCTGTGGGAGAATGTGAGGGTGGGATATTTCAAAAGAACAGCATGTATACTATCTATGGTGAAACAGATCACCAGCCCAGGTGGGATGCATGAGACAAGTGCTCCAGCCTGGTGCACTGGGAGGACCCAGGGTAATCGGGTGGAGAGGGAGGTGGGAGCGGGGATCGGGATGGGGAATACGTGTAAATCCATGGCTGATTCATATCAATGTATGACAAAACCCACTGAAATGTGAAGTGATTGGCCTCCAACTAATAAAAAAAAAAATTACTAAATTTAAAAAAAATAAAAAAAATAAAGCGTTCTGATTTAAAATGTCATTAGAGAGAAATCATTCAACCACAAAATAACTTCCAACATTAGGCCTAGAGAAAAGTAGCAGAGAACTTCTGTGCACTTCATAGGTGTTCGTCAATGAGTCCCTACGTTTTCTTTTCCTTTCCTTAATTGCATTTCAAGCATATAAGATTGTCTCTGTGCTTGTATGTGTCCATCAGAGTAAGAATGTTTTCATAAGTCTATGTCTGTGTTTTCATTTTATGTATTTCAGGGTAAATAGTTTGTTGAAAAGTACATATGAAAAGGCACACAGGTGAACTCAGAGAGAGTTGACTCTTGCAATTGGGAGAGTTGACCCTCCCTCCTTGCAATCTTTTGCCTATACCCTCTAGTTCCCTGGAGATTTTCTCAGTTATTTAAATTTCTTAATTTCAGTAATCTTTTTCCAGTAGCTAAAAAGGGGAAATTTACACTTTGTAGAAAAATTCATTCATGGGTAAATTAATAATAAACAAAGAAGTATAAAATGACAATTGAAAAATATTTGGAAGGTAGCTGACAAAGGGCATATTTGCCCAATTTATACAGAGTTCAAAATTAAAAATAAGAAGATGAAACACCTGATAGAAGATAAACAAGCAGTTAAAAAAGGAACAAAGAAATACAAATTACTCAGAAGAAAAATAAGCAAAATTAACAAAAAACAGGAGGAAAATTTGAACCTAATTGGTAATAAAAACAAGTGGAAACCAAAACAATAATGGAAGACAATTTCTTACCATGCAAATTGCCAGAAGTTCAAATAAAGCATTGAGTGATACCAACTTTTTCCTACAAATTGAGGATGAGAGGTGAGGAAATGAGTGTTCATGCATTGTTGTGAAAGCATAAAGTGATACAACTTTCTGAAAGACAATGTGACAGTATCTAGCAAACTTATACATTTATGGAGCCACTTAGAAAGACCTTGTTTGGAATTTTCATTGCAGATGCATATATGCAATTTCACCAAGATTATATACATGATGTTCATGGCAATAGTTTTTTCCCATCATCCTAGAAAATCTCTTGGGCCCCTTCCTCACACAGCCCTTCACCCACGAAACACCAGTTTTCAGTTCTATCAGTATAGATTAGTTTTGACTCATCTAGAATTTTCTATAGTTGGATCATAGAGGATGTTCACCTCTTGTTGCTTTAAAATGTTGTGTGACTTTCTTCTGTACAGCAAAGTAAATCAATTGTGAGTAAGTTTCCTTCCCACTTCACACACCGAAAAGCATTGAGGACAGCTACCTGTGCTACACTGATAGTTCTCATTAGTTATCAAGGCATTATTCTCCAAAATACACAAAGAGTATATATAGCCAGTTATCAATAAAAAGAAAAGTCAGTAAAAAGAGGCAGATCTAAATAGATTTATTTTCAAAGAACACATACAGGTGACCAACAAGAATGTGAAAAGAAGCTCAAAATATCTAATTATTAAGGAAACACAAATCAAAACTACAATCACTTCATGTCAACATGGATAGCCATCAACAAAACCTCTACAAACATTAATCGAGAGAGGGTGTGGGGAACGGGAACCCTCGAACTGTCAGTGGGCATATAAATCGGTACCATATCGATAGTGAACGGTATGGCAGCTCCTTAAAAACCTAAATATAAAATCACCATATGACCTACTCCTGGGCATTTTCCAGGATAAAACTAATTCAAATGATGCAGGCAAATTAACACACAGAAATCCCTTGCATTCCTATACATCAACAATGAGAAAACAGACAGAGAAATTAAGGAAACAATTCCATTCACCATTGCAGCGGAAAGAGTGAAATACTTAGGAATATATATACCTAAAGAAACAAAAGACCTATATATAGAAATCTATGAAAAACTGATGAAAGAAATCAAAGAGGACACAAATAGATGGAGAAATATACCATGTTCATCGATCAAAAGAATCAATATAGTTAAAATGAGTATACTACCCAAAGCAATCTATAGATTCAATGCAATCTCATTCAAGCTACCAAGAATATTTTTCACAGAACTAGAACAAATAATTTCACAATTTGTATGGAAATACAAAAAACCTCAAATAGCCAAAGAGATCTTGAGAAAGAAGAATAGAAGTGGAGGAATCAACCTGCCTGGCTTCAAGCCACGGTCATCAAGACAGTATGGTACTTGCACAAAGACAGAAATGTACATCAATGGAACAAAATAGAAAGCCCAGAGATAATCCACATACCTATAAGCGGGCCTTGACACCACAAAGCCTCATCCTGACCCCTCTAGGGGAGGATGCAAAGCAGCTCGCTTGATTTGGTGAGAGAAATAAGGCATTTATATTGCAGTGTTCATCATCTGACACTATATGTTTCATACCTATAAGATGAAATTGAGTCTATTTTTATGATTTCTATGTCTCTGCTTTATTAAAGAACATACAAAACACAACTCTTCCAAGTATTTTAATGTCTCTGTCTGAAAGTTCTAAAAGCTATGCACTCTGCATATAAGTTAGATAATCAGGGTGACAATATATAGCCTCACATTCACAGTATTCAGGCTTGCATTCTGTTATATCTCACCTTTCACCATTACCTAGTTTTTAATATCTTGCCTAAAATACCACTAGACCGTTCAGGTGTGACTGAAATCAAATCCTTTATGACTATACAGTGAAAGTGAGAAATAGATTTAAGGGACTACATCTGATAGACAGAGAGCCTGATCAACTATGGACGGAGGTTCATGACATTGTACAGGAGACAGGGATCAAGGCCATCCCCATGGAAAAGAAATGCAAAAAGGCAAAATGGTTGTCTGAGGAGACCCTTACAAATAGCTCTGAAATGAAGAGAAGCAAAAAACAAAGGAGAAAAGAAAGATATTCCCATTTGAATGCAGGGTCCCAAAGAATAGCACAGAGACATAAGAAAGACTTCCTCTGTGATCAATGCAAAAGATTTCACAATGCAAAATAGAGGAAACCAGTAGAATGGGAAAGACTAGAGATCTCTTCAGGAAAATTAGAGATACCAAGGGAATATTTCATGCAAAAATGGGCTCAATAAAGGAGAGAAATGGTATGGACCTAACAGAAGCAGAACATATTAAGAAGAGGTGGCAAGAATACACAAAAGAACTCTCCAAAAAAGATCTTCATGACCCAGATAATCATGATGGTGTGATCACTCACCTAGAGCCAGATAGCCTGGAATGTGAAGTCGGGTGGGCCTTAGAAAGCATCACTATGAACAAAGATAGTGGATGTGATGTAATTCCAGTTGAGCTATTTCAAATCCTAAAAGATGATGCTGTGAAAGTGCTACACTCAATATGCCAGTAAACTTGGAAACCTCAGCAGTGGCCATAGGACTGGAAAAAAGTCAGTTTTCATTCCAGTCCCTAAGAAAGGCAATCCCAAACATGGCTCAAACTACTGCACAGTTGCACTCATCTCACACGCTAGTAAAGTAATGCTCAAAATTCTCCAAGACAGGCTTCAGCAATACGCGAACCAAGAACTTCCAGATGTTCAAGCTGGTTTTAGAAAAGGCAGAGGAACCAGAGATCAAATTGTCAACATCTGCTGGATCATCAAAAAAGCAAGAGAATTCCAGAAAAACACCTATTTCTGCTTTATTGACTATGCCAAAGCCTTCAACTCTGTGGATCACAATAAACTGTGGAACATTCTGAAAGAGATGGGAATACCAGAATACCTGACCTGCCTCTTGAGAAACCTGTATTCAGGTCAGGAAGCAACAGTTAGAACTGGACATGGAACAACAGACTGGTTCCAAATAGGACGAAGAGTACTCAAGGCTGTATATTGTCATCCTGCTTATTTAGCTTACATGCAGAGTACCTCATGAGAAATGCTGGGCTGGAAGAAGCACAAGCTGGAATCAAGATTACCAGGAGAAATATCAATAACTTCAGATATGCAGATGACACCACCCATATGGCAGAAAGTGAAGAGGAACTAAAAAGCCTCTTGATGAAAGTGAAAGAAGAGAGTGAAAAAGTTGGCTTAAAGCTTAACATTCAGAAAAGTAAGATCATGACATCTAGTCCCATCACTTCATGGGAAATAGATGGGGAAGCACTAGAAACAGTGTCAGACTTTATTTTGGGGGGCTCCAAAATCACTGCAGATGGTGACTGCAGCCATGAAATTATAAGACACTTACTCCTTGGGAGGAAAGTTATGACCAACCTAGATGGCACATTAAAAAGCAGACATTACTTTGCCAGCCAAGTTCCATTTGGTCAAGGCTATGGTTTTCCCAGTGGTCATGTATGGATGTGAGAGTTGGACTGTGAAGAAAGCTGAGCACTGAAACATTGATGCTTTTGAACTGTGGTGTTGGAGAAGACTCTTGAGTGTCCCTTGGACTGCAAGGAGATCCAACCAGTCCATCCTAAAGGAGATCAGTCCTGGGTGTTCATTGGAAGGACTGATCCTGAAGTTGAAACTCCAATACTTTGGCCACCTCATGTGAAGAGTTGACTCACTGGAAAAGACTCTGTTGCTGGGAGGAACTAGGAGCAGGAGGAGAAGGGGATGACAGAGGATGAGATGGCTTGTTGGCATCACCGACTCGATGGGCATGAGTTTGAGGAAACTCCAGGAGTTTGTGATGGATAGGGAGGCCTGACATGCTGCGATTCGTGGGGTCACAGAGTCAGACACGACTGAGTGACTGAACTGAAAATACATCCATGATAATTTGGTTGTGTTGAAGTGTCTGTGGAAATGAGAATCATTCCACTTTTCTCCTGTAAGGTGCTATTAATGCACCTTAAAGACCACCTAATTTGGGGCCATCTACCAAAAACTTTTTCCATCCCACCTCCTTTGCTCAGTGTTCACATAACTCTCCTCAGTTTTCTACTTTCTCGTCTGAAACCCCTGTCTTCAGGCTGTGAGGCTGCACTAAATACACTTGCCTTTGCTCCACTTTGAGTTGTCTTGGTTCAAGTCTATGACTCATGGTGTAGTACACAGGCTTGTGTTTTAACACAGTGATGTGGTTGAGGCAGATAAATATATGATTCAAATTGTGCTGGGTGATTCCAAGAAGCAAATGACCACCTGCAACACGTTTGTATCCACAAGAAGGGTTGAAATTTGCCCAGAGGTGTGTGAGCCTCATTTGCAAAGGTCTTCTCAACACGTGCCCTTACAAACCTCCTTTCTCATCTTGTTTTCCTGCTGGCACCTCAACTGGAAGTGGAGGCCATGACAGAATTCATTTCCATGAATAAATACCACAAACTTCCTGCTTCTTGGAGGAAACACTAAGTATTCATGTCGTATCCATGTAGTTCCCAAATCCTCTCATAGTTGTGTTTGCTCTGGAGGAAAAGGGAATGAGCTGCTTGCTTCACCAGAGTTCTTGTGTTCCTAATTGATAAGCAGGGTCCGCCAGACTGAGGTGTGCCCCCTGGGGACTCAGTTTTTTGTCTTAGTGGGACTTCCTCGGTTTCCTGTGAAATGCTTACATCCTGGTGTCCACTGGTTGCTTATTCATCCAGGATGTATCACACTGCTTAAAAGTTTATGAGCTAGAACAAAGCACACCATAAATTAACACAAAGGATAACTCTTAAAAATTTTATAACAAAGAACCTAAAACATGACAGAAAAATGTGAAAAAGACATGAGTCAACAGTGCTACATCTTCACAATTGGCTGCTCACTTTGTTAAGCGATGTTCAAAAGACATGATCAGCCAATTGACAAGAGAGATATGGAACTAGACACTAACAATATTGAAAATATATTTAATCTCACTAAAGTAAGAAAAATCATATTAAAATTCCCTTGAGAAATCAAACTAATCCAGAAGTGGCATAGATTTCAGAAATTGCAAACAGGAACATTAAAAAACTTCAAATAACTGAGTTTGTTATGTTGTAAAGTTAAGTAGAGACAAGAAAATCATCAAAAGGACACACTTTCATTTTGTAGATATGAAAACTACAGAATCAGATGACAAACACAATGCATACAATAAATAACAAATTATACAGGGCAGCAGGAAAAAATTGTGCACTTGCACAGGTAGCAAGAGAAAGTGTTCAGAATGAAGCACAGACTACACCAGTACACACAAAGTATGACACAGCATAATCTATTGATCTTTGTCTCCTGAAGAATCCAGTATTGATTAAGCATTTGAAACTCAAACAGCATAATTCAACTTACTAAAAACTAAAAATGAAACACAGTAGACTTATCTCGATAAATGCTAAAAAATAATTTCATGAAATCTAATTTATGTTCCTTTGTTGGGAATATCCCCTGGAGAAGGGCATGACATCCCACCGAAGTATTCTTGACTGGAGAATCCCCAAGGCCAGAGGAGCCTGTTAGGCTTATTCTCCATGAGGTCACAAACAGCTGTACACAACTGAGTGACTGAGCACATTCTGTAAAAATAGAAAAAAAAAAAAAAGGAAAGGAAAGGAAAAAATGAAAAGAAAACTCTTAACAAATTAGAAACAGAAAACTTCCTCAACCTGATGAAGGTAATAAACAATATAGTTAACATCACACTTTAGGGAAAAACAATGAGAATTTTACTTCTAAGATCAGAATTAACAAAAAGATGTCCAGTCTCATTATATTGAATTTCTCTCCATGAAATTTTAGAAAATGATAGAGAAGTTATGCAGTTTGTGAAAGAAGAATTAAACTGTTTTCATTTGTCAGTGACATCTATGGAGAATATTTAATGGAATACATAGCAACAAAATAAGTAAAACTGAATGGAGTAGGTCATATGCCTAGGAGTAGGTCATATGGTGACTACATTTTTACTTTTTTTAAGTAGCTTCAATATGGTTCACCATCATGGTAGTACCAATTTTCATGCCCACTGACAGTACAAGAGGGTCCCCTTTTTGCCACAATGTCTCCAAATTATTGTTTGTAGAATGTTTGATGATGGCTTCTTTTGAGTGGTGTGCAGTAGTACCTTGTTGTAGTTTTGATTTGCATTTCTCTAATAGCTAGTGGTGTTGAGCATCTTTTCCTGTGTCTGTTGGCCATATGTATGAATTCTTTGCGGAAAAAATGCCTACTTAGATATGCCCATTTATTGATTGAGGATTTTTGTTTGTTTGCTTAAATTGGGAGACATGTGCTGTTTGCAAATTTTGGAGACTAATGCCTTGATAACTAATGAGAACTATCTATATAGCACAGGTAACTATCCTCAATGCTCTTTGGTGACCTAAATGGAAGTAAACATAAAAAGGATGCACACCCGAATTACTTTGCTGTAGAACAGGAAATAACACAACATTCTAAAGCAATTACATGTTTACATAATGTATGCTCCATTTATAGAAAGTTCTAGGAGAGGCAAAACTAATCTATACTGATAAAACTGAGAAAAGGGTTTGCATGGGGGAAGAGCAGTGTTGGAAAGGGACCCAAGAGATTTTCTAGGATAATAGGAAAGAAAGATTACAGTGGGCATCATATATATAATTTTGGTGAAATTGCATAAATAGTTCTGCAATGTAAACTGCAAATAAGCCTAAGTAGATCCATGCATTTATAAATTTATGAGAAACAGTCAAACTGTCCTTCAGAAAGTTGCATCAACTTATTCTTTCAAAACAATGCATGAGCACGCATTTTCCAACCTCTTATCCTCAATTTGGAGGAAATATTTTTTTTATCACTCAACGGTTTTATTGAACTTTTGGCAATTTGCATTGTGAGAAATCATATTTCTTTATTGTTTTTGTTTGCATTTGTTTTATAACCAATTACATTTGACATTCCCTCCTGCTTCCTAGTCACTTTTCTTCTTTTTCTTCTGAGTAAGTTGCATTTCTTTGTTTCCTTTATGCCCTTTATATTTTTCATGTTCTTTTCTTATTTTCACTTTTGAATTCTGCATAATTTAGATAAATGTGTGCTTTGTCAGCTATCTTCAAAATATTTCTCAATTGTCATTTTATAATTCCTTGTTTATTATGTATTTACCCATGCAGGACTTTTTCTACAAAGTAAAAGTTTTCTCATTTTAGCTACTTGACAAAGATCATTTAAATTAAGAAATTTAAATAACCATGAAAACTCCAGGGAGATAGAGGGTGTAGTTTGAAAGATTGTTGGGAGAGCACAACTCTCTCTGAATTCATCTGTGTGCCTTTCCACATGTACTTTTCAATAAACTATTTAATATACCCTGAAATATATATATAGAGAGAAGAAAGGAAGTGGTGTTAGGTAGCACCCCAAAGGGACATGATGAAGCCAAGACCGGTGGAGCTGTCCCTGGGACTCCAAAGAAAGGAGTCAGCCCTGGAAAGCCAATGGGGACACGTCTCTACAGCTGTGATTGGAGGACTCTGGGAGCCCTAGTAGGTACTCAAAACCAAGATCACCAGGAGGGGGGAGCACAAGCAGAGTGATGAGGCTACCCATTAGGCCTGTCTCCCTTGGGCCAGAGGAAAATTATGCTACTCTTATTATGGGAAATGTAGTCTTTGGATATTGTGAAAAGAACTAAGTGCATGGAGAGAAAGTAAATAAAAACCGGGTTCAATTTCACTACCGTTCATATTTTGTGGCTTCCTTGGTGACTCAGTGGTAAAGAACCCACCTGCCAATGCAGGGGTCACATCCCGGAGTCAGGAAGATACCTTGGAGAAGGGATTGGTAATCCACTCCAGTATTCTTGTCTGGAGAGAGGAGACTCATGGGTACAGTCTATAGGGTTGCAAAAGAATCGTACCTGACTGACTAAGCACACAGTATTTTAGCCTATCTGATCCACATCTTTTTTCAGCTCATGTTTTTAAATTGAAATTATATTTCATGTGCATTTTAGTTTTCATTGTTCTTTGCTCTGTACATTCCTGAACATTTTGTGATAAAATTTTTCAAACACTGAACAAAGTTGAAAATTTTTTCTAACTAATACACAAAGACTTACAACCTAGATTCTACTGTAACCAGCTCACAATACTTTTTTTCTCTCATGTGTCTATCCATTGTCAATCCCTCTATCCATCCATAAATCTATCTTATTCCTTTGTCTATTTTGTGGTAAATTGAACATACCAGTATGCATCTCCACAATTATTTCAGCAAGCCTGCCATGAAGTAGTGAGCTGTATTTGTTCACAACACTTTTCTTTAGATATAAACTTTACATATAATGAAAAATACTAATCAGTTTTTCCCATGTATGTTATTTTTAATTGAAGTATAAAATATTGTGGTAATTTCTGATTTACAGCAAAGTGATTAATCTATACACATATATGTGTATATATACATTATTTGGGTGTGTATGTGTGTGTATATACATATATAAATATACACATATATATGTATACATATATGTATATATTTAAATCTTTTTTTTTCTTTATTTTCTTTCTTTCTTTACAGTTTTTTTTTGTTTTGGCTATTCTGCAAAGAGTATGTGGAGTTGGTTCCCTGACCAGAGAGTGAACCTCTGTAGCCTTAATCACTGGATCACCAAGGAAGACCCATATATATAATTTTTAATATTCTCTTCCAATATAGTTTATCATAGGATACTGAATGTAATTCTCTGTGCTCTACAGTTGGACCTTGTTGTTTATGCATTCCATATGTAATAGTATACATCTGTTAATCCCAAACTTCCATTCCTCCTAACCATCAACCCCCTCCTTCTTGGAAACCATAGGTCTGTTTTCTGTTTCCATGAATCTGTTTCTGTTTCATAGATATGTTCATGTGTCATCCTTAGATTTCACACATAAGTAATATAATTTGGTATTTTTCCTTGACTTATTTCACTTCATTTGATAAACTCTCAGTCCATGCATATTGCTGCTTGTAATATCATTTCAATTTTCATGGCTGACAACTATTCCATTTTATATATGCAACTCTTCTTCTTTATTCATTCATCTGTCAGTGGATATTTAGGATGTGTTTATATTTTGGATTTTGTGAATAGTGGTGCTTCTAGGAACATCAGAGTGCTTGTATTCTCTGAGATTACAGTTCTGTCAGGGTTTATGCCCACAAATGGATCATATGATAATTCTATGTATTACTTTTCTGAGGAACTTCCATACTGTTTTCTATAGTGGCTGCCCCAACTTACGTTCCCACCAAATGTGTAGGAGGGCTCTCTTTTATCCATATCCTCTCCAGCCTTTGTTATTTGCAGACATTTTGATGGTGACCATTATGACTGGTGTGACATGATACCTCATTGTGGTGTTGATTTGCATTTCTTTAATAATTAGGGATGCCAAGCATCTTTACATATACTTCTTGGCCATCTGTATGTCTTCTTTGGAGAAATGTATATTTAGATCTTCTGTCCATTTAAAAAAGTTTATTTGTTTTTTGCTGCACTGTGTCTCCCTGCCATGCATGAGCTTTTCTGTAGTTGTGGTGAGTGGGGGTTACTTTCTAGTTGAGTACGAGGAGTTCTCATTGTTGTGGCTTCTCTTCTTGAAGAGCAAGGGATCTAGGGTATACAGGTTTCAGTTGTTGAACAGTGAGGGCTCAGTAGTTGTGGTGCATTGGTTTAACTGATCCTTGGCATGTGGAATCTTCAAAAAGCAGGAATCAAACCCTTGTTTCCTGCATTGTCAATGGGATTCTTAACCATTGGACCACCAGTGTTGTCCTTACCCATTTTTTCATTGGTTGGTTTGTTTGTTTTTTGATATTGAGCTACATGAGCTCTTGGTATACTTTGAAGATGAATCCTTTGTTACTATGTAAATAATTTCTTCCATTCTGAGGGTTGTGTTGTAATTTTGTTTATGGTTTGCTTCTTTGTGCAAAGCTTTGAAGTTTAATTATGTCCCATTTGTTTGCTTTTATTTTCATTTCTCTATGAGATGGCTCAGAAAAGATCTGTGAGATGGCTCAAGAAAGATCTGTGGTTTAGGTCAAATAGCGTTTTCCCTGTTTTTCCCTAAGTCTTTTATAAAGTGTCTGGTCTTACATTAGGTCTTTGATCCATTTTGAGGTTTTGATTTTGTTTTTGTTTTTTGAGGTTTTTTTGTTTGTTTGTTTTTTGGTATTGACACCAGGTAGTGTTCTAATTTTATGGAGGAGCTTGTTAGGCCGCAGTCCATGGGGTCACTAAGAGTCACACACGACTGAGGGACTTCACTTTCACTTTTCACTTTCATGCTTCGGAGAAGGACATGGCAAGCCACTCCAGTGATCGTGCCTGGAGAATCCCAGGGACACGGGAGCCTGGTGCACTGCCATCTATGGGGTCGCACAGAGTCAGACCCAACTGAAGTGACTTAGCAGCAGCAGCAGGAGCAGCAGCATTCTAATTTAATTCTTTGGCATGTAGCTGTCCACTTTTCCTGGCACCTTATTGAAGAGACAGTCTTCTCTCAATTGTATATTTTAGCCCTCTTTATTATTGATTAAGTGACCATAGGTGTATAGATTTATCTCTGAGCTTTCCTTTTTGCAATGTTGAGGATAGTTCCTTGTGCTACACAGATGGTTTTCATAGTTATCAAGCTATTCTCCAAAATATGCAAACAGCTCATGTAGCCCAATATAAAAATGAATAAATAAATAAATAAAACAATGGGCACATCTAAATAGACTCTTCTCCAAAGATGACATAATGATCACCAACAAACACATGAAAAGAAACTCAACATCACTAATTATTAGAGAAATGCAATGCAAAACTACAGTGATGTATCACTTCACACCAGTCCAAACAGTCATCATCAAAAATTCTATAAACAGTAATTCCTGTATAGGGTGTGGAGAAAAGGGGACCCTCTGTACTGTCTGGGGGCATCTACATTGGTACAGCCACTATGGCAGCTCTTTTGAAAACTAAAACTGGAATTACCATATGTCCCAGCAATCCTACTCCTGGGCATATTTCTGGAGAATAACTTAATTCCAAATGATTCATGCAACCCAATGTTCACTGTAGCACAATTTACCATAGCTAAGACATGTTAACTTTTTTTTAATCATAGAAAATATCAAAAAGAAAAAAAAAAATCATCTTGAAGTAAGCAGTCTCTAAACAGGGTGTCAAACTCCTAGGTATTTGTAAAAGTAGAGGCTTAAAGATAAGTAAACAAAGCAAGTATCAAAACTAAGTTCTTTGTTACCATTCTAACAGCAGAAAAGATGATTTCTACTAAAAGAACTAGTGCACTGTAATCTTTTTATCTCCCCATTCAGCAACTAAGAATTCTGAGCTAAAGGTAAAATGAAATCATGGGTAGTATTTTTTTCTTTGTATTTTTCTGGCAAATTTACATTTTCTGTTCTGAGCACATATTAATTTTTAATAAAGTTATATAGTATCTTTTTCAACATGTAAAGACTACATCTGGATTTAATAAATTTCATTCATAAGCATTCTTTCTTTCTCTATGAGAGGGGAGCATAAGTACAATTAATATTTTTTTATACCCACATATACTCTGGATAGTACCTTGGACTGCAAGTAGAGTAAACCAGGCAATCCTATAGAAAATCTGAATATGCATTGAAAGGACTGATGCTGAAGATGAAACTCCAGTAATTTAGCTACCTTATGCAAAGAACTGACTCACTGGTAAAAAGTCTGATGATGTTGGAAAAGACTGAAAGCAAGAGTAAAAGGGGACGAGAGGATGAGATGGTTGGTTAGCGCCATTGGCTCGATGGATATCAGTTTTAGCAATCTCTAGAAGTTGGCGAGGGACAGGAACAGGGAAGTCTGAGGGACAGCAGTCCACGGGATCACCAAAATCAGACACGACTAAGCGCCTGAACTTAGTATTCCATTGTGTATATACATACCACAACTTCTTTATCCATTCATCTGTCCATAGACATCTAGGTTGTTTCCATGTTCTACCAATTATAAGTAGTACTGCAATGAACAATGACATACCTGTGCCTTTCTCTGTTTGGTTTCCTCAGGGTATATGCCTAGGAGTGGGATTTCTGGCTCATATATTTATTTCTAGCTTTTTAAGGAATCTCTGTAACATCTTCCATAGTGGCTGTATCAGTTTATGTTGACACCAACAGTTCAAGAGGTTTCCCTTTGCTTCACAACCTCTCCAGAACTTACTGTTTGCAGACTTTTTGATAATGAATATTCTGACTGGTGTTGGATGATATCTCATTGTAGTTTTGATTTGTATTTCTCTAATAATGAGTGATATTGAGCATCTTTTCATGTTTTTATTAGCCATCCACATGTATTCTTTGGAAAAATGTCTTTTTATGTCTTTTTCCCCACTTTTTAATTTTCCCACTATTTGATTGCATTGTTTCGTTTCCTGGTATTAAGTTGTATAAGCTGCTTTTATATTTTGGAAATTAATCCTTTGTCAGTTGTTTCATTGCTATTATTTTCTCCCATTCTGAGGACTGTATTTTCACATTGCTTATGGTTTCTCTTGCAGGATTTAAGTTTAATTAGGTCCCACTTATTTACTTTTGTTTATATTTCCATTACTTCAGGAGGTGGGTCATAGTAGATCTTGGTTTTATTTATGTCTTTGACTCTTCTTCTTATGTTTTCCTCTAAGTGTTTTACAATTTCTGGTCTAACATTTAGGTCTTTAGCCTATTTTGAGTTGATCTTCATATACTGTGTTAGGAAGTGTTCTAATTTCATTCTTTTACATGTAGCTGTCCAGTTTTGCTGGAACCACTTATTGAAAGGCTGTATTTTCCCCATTGTATATTCTTAACCTCCTTTGTCAAAAATAAGGTACCCATAGGTGCATGGGTTTATTTCTATGCTTTCTATCTTGTTCCATAGATTTCTATTTCTGTTCCAGTAACATACTTTTTTGTTTATTTATTTATGTTTTTATGTGCTTTTTTTTTTTTTTTAATTAGTTGGAGGCTAATTACTTCACAACATTTCAGTGGGTTATGTCATACATTGACATGAATCAGCCGAGGAGCTACATGTATTCCCCTTCCTGATCCCCCCTCCCACCTCCCTCTCCACCCGATTCCTCTGGGTCTTCCCAGTGCAACTGGCCCGAGCACTTGTCTCATGCATCCAGTAACATACTTTTTGATGACTGCAGTTTTGTAGTATAATCTGAAGTCAGGAAGGTTGATTCCCCCAGCTCCATTCCTCTGTCTCAGGATTGCTTTGGTTATTTGGGGTGTTTTGTGTTTCCATATGAATTGTGAAATGTTTTGTTCTGGTGCTGTTAAAAAATCATTGGTAATTTGGTATAGTTCGCAGTGACTCTGCATTTTGTAGTATAGTCAGTTTTCATGATATTGATTCTTCCTACACAGGAACATGGAATTTCTGTCCATCTGTTTATGTCATCTTTGATTTCTTTCTTCAGTTTCTTATAGTTTTCTGTATGCAGTTCTTTCCCCTCCCAAACTCTTAAGTAAGTTTTTCCTGGATGTTTTATTCTTTTTATTGTAATGGTGAATGGGATTGATTCCTTAATTTCTATTTCTGATTTTTTCGTGGTTAGCATATGGGAATGCAAGTGATTTCTGTGTTATGAATTTGTATCCTGTGACTTGGCAGAATTCACTGATTAGCTCTAGTAATTCTCTGATAGTATATTTAGGGCTTTCTGTGTCATCTCCAGTATTGTGTCATCTACAAATAGTGAGAGCTTTACTTCTTCTTTTCCGATCTCTCTCTGATTTCTTTTTCTTCTCTGATTGCTGAGGAAGGACTTCAAAAACTATCTGGAATAATAGTGGTGAAAGCAGACACCCTTGTCTTGTTCACAATTATAGGGGGAAAGCTTTCTGTGTTTCACCACTAAGAATAATGCTCGTTGTGATCTTTTCACATATAGCCTTTACTATGTGAAGGTAGATTCCTTCTAAGCCCCCACCTTTTTTTTTAAAGAGTTTTCATCATAAATGGCTGTTGAATTCTGTCAAAGGCTTTTTCTGCATCTATTGAGATGATCATATGGTTTTTATCTTTCCATTGGTTAATATTGTGTATCACATTGATTGATTTGCCTATGTTGAAGAATCCTTTCATTCGTGGAATAAACCCATCTTGATCATGGTGTGTGAGCTTTTAGATGTGTTGTTGAATTCTGCTTGATACAAATTTTTTGAGGATTTTTGCATCTACATTCATCAGTGATATTGGCCTGTAGCTTTCTTTTGTGATGTTGTATGTTACATTTTGTTATCAGGGTGACTGTGGCCTTGGAGAATGAGTTTGGAAGTGTTTCTTCCTCTTCAATTTTCTGATAGAGTTTTAGAAGTATAGGCATTAGTTCATCTCTAAATATTTTTCAGAATTCATATGTGAAATCATCTGCTCCTGAGCTTTTGTATTTTGGGAGTTTTTTTTTTTTTTTTTTTTTTTTTTTTTGTCGCAACTTCTCTTTAGAGCTTGTAACTGGATTTTTCTTAATTTCTACTTCTTCCTGGTTCAGCCTTGGAAGATCAAGCTTTTCTAAGAACCTGTCCATTTCTTCCAGATTATCCATTTTATTTCCATAACATTGTTCATAATAATCTCTTAAAATCCTTTGTATTTTTAAACCGTCTGTTGTAACGTCTACCTTTCTGTTTCTAATTTTGTTGGTGTGATTCTTCTCTCTTTTTATCTTGATGACTCTGGTTAATGGTTTGTCAATTTTGCTTATCTTCTCAAGGAACCAGCTTTCATTTTATTAGTCTTTACAGTTATTTCTTTTGTTTCTTTTTCTTCCATTTCTGCTTGGATCTTTATGATTTATTTCCTTCTACTTATTTTGGTGCTTTTTTGTTGTTGTTGTTGTTGTTGGTTTTCCAGTTATTTTAAGTGTCAAGTTAGGTTATCTATTCAATAGATAGTTTTTATAGTTTCCTAGGTAGACTTATATTGCTATAAACTTTGCACTTAGAAATGCTTTTGCTGCATCCCATAGGTTTTGATTTGTGTTTTTATTGTCATTTGTTTCTATGATTTTTTTTTTTTTATTTCCAAAGTAACCTGTGGTTATTTAGAAACATGTTGTCTAACCTGAATGCGTTTCTGTTTCTTACAGTGTGTTTCTTGTAATTGATATGTAGTTTCATAGGATTGTAGTCAGAAAAGATGCTTGATATGATTTCAATTTTTTCAATTTACTGAGGTTTGATTAGTGGCCAATGTGTGGTTTATCCTAGAGAATGTTCCGTATGCTCTTGAGAAGGTGTGTTCTTTTTCATTTGGATGGGATGTCCTGAAGATATCAATGAGATCCAACTCATCTAATATATCATGGAAGACATGTGTCTCCTTACTAATTTTGTTTTCATTATGCGTCCATTAGTGTGAATGGGGTGTTAAAGTTTCCTACTGGGAATTTGTTGTCAGTTTCTCCTTTTATATCTGTTAATGGTTTGTCTTATGGATTCAGGGGCTCCAATGTAGGGTTCAAAGATATTTACAATTGTTATCGCTTCATCTTGGATAGATCCCTTGATCATTATGTAGTGTCCTACCTTATATCTTACAATCTTAAATTTAAGGTCTCTATTGTCTGATATGAAGATTGCAACTGCACCTCTCTTTGCTTCCCTTTTACATGTAATATATTTTTCCATCCTCTCACTTTCAGTCTACATGTGCCTTCAGGTCTGAAATTGGTTCTTGTAAACAACATATATATGGGTCTTGCTTTTGCATCCACTCAGCCAGTCTGTGTTTTTTGGTTGGAGCACTTAATCCATTTATATTTAAGGTAATTACTGATATATATGTTCCTATTGCCATTTTCTTAACTGTTTGAGGTTGACTTTGTAGATCTTTTTTCTTCTTTCCTATTTCTTGACTTTATAAGTCACTTTAACCTTTGTTGTAGAGCAGATTTGGTGATAGTGAATTGTCTTAACTTATGCTTTTCTGAACAGCTTTTGTTTCTCCATTAATTTTGAATGAGATCCTTCCTGGGTACAGTAATCTTGGATGTATATATATTTTTTTCCTTTCAGAAGTTTTAAAACATTCTGCTTTTCACTTCTGACCTTCAGAGTTTCTGCTGAAAGAACAGCTGTTAAGTGTATGGCGTTTCCCGTCTATGTTCCTTTGTACTTCACCTTTGCTGCTTTTAGTATTCTTTCTCTGTGCTTTGTATTTGTTAATTTAATTTGCATGTGTCTTGCCTTGTTTCCCCTTGGTTTGTCCTCTTTGTGCCTCTTGAACTTGATGACTATTTATTTTCCTTGTTCAGGAAATTTTCAACTATAATATCTTCCAAATTTTTCTCATAGCCTTTCTTCTTCTCTTCTTCTGGGACCCCAGTAAATTGAGTGTTGGTGTGTTTGATATTGTCCCTGTGATCTCTGAGACTTTCCTCTGTTCTTGTCGTTCTGTTTCCTTTATTCAGATCTTCAGCAGTTAGTTCCACCATTTTATCTTCAAGCTCACTGTTTGGTTCTCTGCTTCAGATATTCTATGCTATTGATTTCTTTTAGAGTATTTTTAATTTCAGTAATTATGTTGTTTGTCCCTGTATGTTTATTCTTGAATTTGTGTAGCTTTCTAATCAATGATTGTTGGATTTTCTCCATTTTGTTTTCAAGCTATTTGATCATCTTTATTTTCACTATTCTGAATTCTTTTTCAGGTAGTTTTTGTAAACTACCTCTTCATTTCCTCTTCATTTATTTGGATTTTGTGTTTCTAACTTGTTACTTCATTTGTGTAGTATTTCTCTGCCTTTTCATTGTCTTTTTTTTTTTTTTTTTAACTTATTGTGTTTGGGGTCTCTTTTCCCAGGTTGAAGGTTGAATTCAAGTTTGAACTGTTTGTTCCTTTTGGTTTCTGCTGTCCTAATGTTGGTCCAGTGGGGTTTCATATAGGGTAGGATTTGTACTGAGTTTTTTTTGTTGTTTTTCCTTTTTCAGGCAAAGCTGAGTGAGGTGTTAATCATGTCTGCGCATGATTGGGATTTTATTTTTGCTTTGTCTGTTTTTTGGATGAGTTGTCCTGCACAGAGTGCTACTGGTGGTTGGGTGATGCCAGGTCATGTATTCAAGTGGTCTCCATTGTGTGAGTTCTCACTATTTGATAGTGCCTGGTGTTCATTCTCTGGTAGTCTAGGATCTTGCAATCTATGCTCTCACACCAATGGTTCAGGGCTTGATCTCTGGTCAGGAAAGAAGATTCCACAAGAGGCATTTTAATGGCATTAAATGAGATTATAAGAAGTATAAAAAAAATATAAACCAGAGATGAAGCCCAGACAAGTGGCATTTGCACAATTGGGCAAATAATAATGAAAATAAATGAATATACACCCATGAGCAAAATGAAAAGATTCCAACAAAAATAAAGAACTGTCGATTGAGCCAGCAAACAAAATAAATAAAAATTATATTAACCAGTTAAGAGTATGTGTACCAGAACTAAAATAACTAAAGCACAAACTGGAAAAGAAAGTTAGAGCATGTTTTTAAAAGGGGAATAACGCAATGAAAAGAAACCTTACAAATATGTTGAATGGAAAGGAAAGAAAGAAAAGAAAGAATAGATATGGAATGGTAAAAGAAGGAGATGAGGAAATATATACCTGCAAGGGGAAAAGAAGAGTAAGAAAGGCAAACAAAGGAATAAATGTGGAAAAATACAATAAGTTTAAAAAATTAAAAATTAAATTTATAAGAAAGAGAAATAAAATGGAAGAAAAAAGTAAAAAAGAAAGAAAGAACACTCTACAGAATGGCAAAAGACCAACGCAGAGGCAGAAGTTTATAGCGGCAATAAGAACTGTAATGAAATATACACTTATACATATATACCCATAAGAAAAGTCAACAGTCCAACAAAAATAAAGTTCAAAGAATTGATCCGGCAAATGAAGAAAACCAAAATTATGTCAACCAGAACACAACTAACTAAACCACAAACTGGAAAACAAAACTAGAGCAAAGTTGTAATTGGGGAATAAAGCAATGAAAATAAAACTAACAAATATGTTCAGAGGAAAGGAAAGAAAGTAAAGAGAGAAATAATAGATGCACAAAGTTAAACCGAGGTAGATAAAGATTTATCTACATTAAAGATGAACTGCAAGTGGTAAAGAACAGTAAGAAAAGCAAATGAAGTAATAAATGTAGAAAAAATAACAATAGGTTTAAAAATTTTAAATTAGAAAAAGACCAAAAAAAAAAAGAGAGAGAGAGAGAGAGAGAGAGAAAACAAAATCCAAAGAAGTGCAAAACCAAAGTAGAAGCAGTGATTTATAACAACAATTTAAAATGTGACTGGTGGGGGTTGGGAGTGAAGGTCATGGCTGCAATCACTATCTGCCATGATTTTGGAACCCCCCCAAAATTAAATCAGCCACTTTTCCCACTGTTTCCCATTTCATACTTGTTAACATTTGCCTTATATGTTGAGGTGCTCCTATGTTGGGTGCATATAGATATATAATTGTTATATCTTCTTCGTGGATTGATCCTTTGAATGTTTTACAGTGTCCTTCTTTGTCTCTTTTCTTGGCGTTTATTTCAAAGTCTATTTTATTTGATATGAGCATTGTTACTCCTGCTTTCTTTTGGTCTTCATTTGCATGAAATATGAAGGACTTCTCCAGTCCTTCACTTTCACTATTCCTTGGTTTGAGGTGTGTCTCTTGTAGACATCCTATGTAGAGGTCTTGTTTTTGTAATCATTTTACAATTCTTCCTTTGTCACCTGTCGATCCCTTTATCATCAATTGATCTTTTTCCTTGGTGAATTTTGTGGCAAATTGCAAACTTCAGTTTGTGTCTCCTTAAGTATTTCAGCAATGTTGTCATGAAGTAGTGAGCCGTGTTTATTTACAGCAATTTTCTTTCAAGATAAACTTTACATAAAATGAAACATGCCAATCTTTTTTCCCCAATCATGTTATTTTCATCTGAAGTAGAGTTCATTTACAATGTTATGTTAATTTCTGATTTACAGCAAAGTGATTCAGTTATACAAATACATGTGTATATATACATTGTGTACAGGTATATGTTATTTCATTCAGGTTTTTTTTTTTTTTTTTTTGGCGACCCAGTGCAGCATGTGAGATTAGTTCCCTGATCAGTTATTGAACCTGCATCCCTTAAACTGGAAATGTGGAGTCTTAACCACTGGACTGCCAGGGAAATTATATATATGTAATTACATGATATACATATATACATATACATAAAATTATATACATATAATATAATTATATATATATATTTCATTATAATTTATCATTTCATGCTGAATATGTTTCCCTGTGGTCTACAGTAGGAGCTAGTTTATCCATGCTAGATACTCCGGTTTATATCTCTTAACCCCAATTTCTTACTCCACGAATTCTCTCTGCCTTGGAAGCCACAACTCTTCTCTATGCCAAAGAGTTTGTTTCTGTTTCACACAGATGTTCATTTGTGTCATATCTTAAATTCCACATTTAAGTGTTATTTGGTGTTTGTCTTTCTCTGTGTGACTCATTTAATTTAGTATGATCATCTCTCTGTCAAAGCACGTTGCCTCAAAAGGCCTTATTGTTATAGCTGTACAGATTTTAGGATTCTTTTAGCCATACACAGAGGTATTGATCTGTGGTAATTTTTGTGAATATATTAAAATGTGTTTAGTAAAGGAAAAAATGTGTTTAGTATAGTACTCTTGGTATAGTACATCCATTTTGAGGCTGTGTTATGATTTTATGTGTATGTCAGTCCAGTTCAGTCGTTCAGTCCTGTCTGACTCTGCAACTCCATGGGCTTTAGCCAGACCTCCCTATCCATCAACAACACCTGGAGCTTGCTCAAACTCAGGTCCATCAATTGGGTGATGCCATTCAACCATCTCATCCTCTGCCATCCCCTTCTCCTCCTGCCTACAGTCTTTCCCAGTCTTTCTAATGAATCAGTTGTTCACATCAATTGGCCAAAGTATTGGAGTTTCAGTTTCAGCATCAGTCCTTCCAATGACTATTCAGGACTGATTTCCTTTAGAATTGACTGGTTTGAGCTGCTTGCAGTCCAAGGTACTCTTCAGAGTATATGTGGAGAGGAAACGGTAACCCACTCCAGTATTCTTGCCTGGAGAATCCCATGGACAGAGGAGCCTGGCAGGCTACAGTCCATGGGGTCGCAAGAGTCGGATATGACTTAGTGACTAGAAAATCCAGATATATTCTCTCAAATGAATATACATGTATGAGTAAATATTTACTGTGCTTTTGCTGTCCTCTCATGGTGAAATAGAAGAATGCTTATGAATGTAATTTATAAAATCCAAATGTATTCTACTCATGTTGGAAAACATATTGTATAGCTGTGTTAAAAATTGATACATGCTCATAACAGAAAATTTAAGTTCTTAGAAAAGTACAAAGAAAAAAAAATTACCCATGATCTCAATTTACCATTGGCTCAGAATTCTGAGTCCCCAGGATGGGGAGATGAGGGTATGCTAACTCTTTTAGTATAAAATAATCTTTTCTGCAAATTAAATGTTAATATGAAACTTGGTTTTGAAATTTGCTTATTGCTTTGCTTCTCTTTAAGTCTTTACATTTACAAATACTTAGTAATTTGATCCCTGGTTTAGAGTTTGTTTTCTTCAAGGTTTTGATTTTCTTTTTTTTCCCATTTTTGTTATGATTAAAAAATGTTGAATAGTTTGGCTACAACAGATAGTGCAGCAATGAAGATTGGAGTGCATGCAGTTTGAGGTAAAGGTTTTCTCCAGGAATATGCCCAAGTGGGGTTGCTGAAGCATATGGTATTTCTGTTTTTAGGTTTTTTTTGGTTTTTTTTTTTAAGGAGCTGACCTACTGTTCACAATAGTGGTTCTACTGGTTCACATACCCACTGATGGTGCAAAAGGATTCCCTTTTCTCTACACAGTCTCCAGAAAATATTGTTTGTAGAATTTTTGGTGTTGGCTGTTCTGACTGGAGTGAAGTCAGAACTACCTCATTGTAGTTCTGATGTGCCTTTCGCTAATAATTAATGATGATGAGCATATTTTCATGTGTTTTATGATCATCTGTATGTCTTCTTTGGAAAAGTGTCTATTTAGATCTGCCCATTTTTTATTGAGTTGTGTTTCTTTCTTTTTTTTAACACTGGCCTGCATGAGCTATTTGTACATTTTGGAGAATAATGCCTTGATAACTAATGAGGTCTGTGACATTGTATAGGAGGCAGTGATTAAGCACATCAACATGAAAAGTGTATACAAAAAGACAAATTAACCCATTTGAATGCAGAGTTTCAAAGAATAGCAAGGGGAGATAAGAAAACTTTCCTCAGTGATTAGTGCAAAGAATTAGAGGAATACAAGAGAGTGGGAAAGACTAGCAATCTCTTCAAGAAAATGAGAGATCACAAGGAACTTTCATGCAAAGATGAGCACAATGAAGGACAGAAATGGTATGGACCTAACAGAAGCAGAATATATTAAGAAGAAGTGGCAAGAATACACAGAACTAAAAGAGAGATCTTCATGGACCAGATCACTCACATAGATCCAAACATCCTGGAATGTGAAGTCAAGTGGGCCTTGAGCAAAGCTAGTGGAGGTGATGGAATTCCAGTTGAGCTATTTCAAATCCTAAACTATGATGCTGTTAAAATGCTGCTGCACTCAATATGCCAGGAAATCTGGAAGTCTCAGCAGTACCCACAGGATTGGAAAAGGTCAGTTATCATTTCAATACAAAAAAAGCCAATGCTAAAGAATGTTCAAACTACCACACAATTGCATTCATCTTACACAATAGCAAGTTCAGTTCAGTTCAGTTACTCTGTAGTGTCCAACTCTGCAACCCCATGAATCGCAGCATGCCAGGCCTCCCTGTCCATCACCAACTCCTGGAGTTTACTCAAACTCATGTCCATCGAGTCAGTGATGGCATCCATCCATCCACTCTGTCATCCCCTTTAGTCCTCTTAGTTCTTCTTCACTTTCTGCCATAAGATTGGTGTCATCTGCATATCTGAGGTTACTGATATTTCTCGTGGCAATCTTGATTTCAGCTTGTGCTTCTTCCAGTCCAGCCTTTCTCATGATGTACTCTGCAAGTAAGCTAAATAAGCAGGCTGACAATATACAACCTTGATGTACTTCTTTTCCTATTTGGAACCAGTCTGCTGTTCCATGTCCAGGTATCACTGTTGTTTCCTGATCTGCATACAGGTTTCTCAAGAGCCAGGTCATGTCGTCTGGTATTCCCATCTCTTTCAAAATTTTCCACAATTTATTGTGATCCGCACAGCCAAAGGCTTTGGCATAGTCAATAAAGCACAAACATGTTTTTCTGTGAGTATGTTTTAGCATTCTTAGACATAAACTACCAAACAATGTGCCTTTATTTATGTCTAGATAAGTGAAATAAAGTATTCATGCAAAGTACAAGATTTTTTAGCTGAACAATACAAAATCTTCTTATATTGGAAGATAAAGTATCTTGCTTAACTTGAAAATGTCTTAAAGTGAAGTTCACTCTTAATTGTCAGTTATTTTGAAACAGTGGCCCAAAGAAAATAAAATTCGGTTAATTTGGGTTGCTTGAACTGTATCTTTCACAGATTATTTTTTCTTAAAATGTCCCTTACACTTTTACAGTCATAATTAGATATAAAATGATCAATCAATTTTATACTATGTTTATTTGCTGCACATTTTTATTTCCTTTAATTTATGAGTGTAACTAGAATGATGTTCTATGGAATGGCTATTAAAAATGATTCCTCTCTATTCTGTGAAGCATACTGTTTACACTACAGTTGGAGACTTTCATTGCCTAAAAGCTCTCATGATTCAGCTCTACTGTCTAGGATTTTGTTTCACTTTGTTTAGGCTCAGAATTTTCTCATCTATTTCTAGTATCTTAAGAATCTTTGTAGGAATGTTTCTATGTTGATGTTTAGTTGCTAAGTCTTGCCCAACTCTTTACCACTCCATGGACTATAAGCCTACCAGGCTCCTCTGTCCATGGGAGTTTTCCTGGAAAGAATACTGGAGTGGGTTGTCACGCGCTCCTCCAGGGGATCTTCCTGACCCAGGGATGGAACTTGTGTCTGCTATAGCTCTAGCATTGCTGGCTGGTTCTTTACCATTTAGCCAAATATATCTTTGCACAGTAAACTGACTTTAATTATTAAGATTGATAATCAGTGAAAAATAAAGATGGAGAAGTCCAAACAAACATACACCAATTAATAAGAGGGAAACTTTCATTTTATTTTGGTTTCTTTTAATTTTTATGACACTCTTTCTTAGCTCATAGTTTATCTTTATCATCATCTTAGTCTGTGTAAATAACTACTTGTTACATTTCTTACAGACCAGATATCTGCTGAGAATGAGTTCCCCAAATTTTTGTTTGTTTGAGAATATCTCCTTCTGCTTTGTGTTTGAAAGATTATTTTCCTGGACATAGAAGATAAGTTAGTAGTTATCTTCAAAAAAAGCTTTTTATTTATTGTCATGTTGTTCATGTACCATGAATTTACTAGCTAATGTGTATAATTCATTGTTTGGATTCATAGGTTGCATAACCACAACCACTTCTTCATTCTATAATATTTTCATGACTACAATGGGAAACACTGTCCAGTTGGCATACATTTTTCATTTCCCCCTTCATCTGGGACTTGGCATCCACATCTCTATTTTCTGTCTTAAGATAATTACCTAATCTGGGGCATATTCATTCATATGAACAGAGTAATGCAATATGCAGCATTTGGGGCCTGATTTATTTTAATTAACATAATCATTCGAGAGCTATAGCATGTTATAGCATGTATCAGAACTACATTCATTTGATGAATAATATTACACTGCACATTTTATTTTTTCTATCACCAGTTGATTGACATTTGAATCATTTCAACTTTTTTCTTGTTTTAATATCATGTTCACTTTATTTACTTTTTATTTAATAATTTTAATTTTTTTAATGTATGGCTATTAAATAAAATGTAAATAAAAATTTAATGTACTGGCTTTACAAAACTTTGTTGTTTTCTGTCAAACCTCAATAAGAATCAGATACAGGTATACATACATCCCCTCCCTCTTACATAATCCTCACATGTCCCTGATCCCTTAGGTTGATAAAGAGCCCCTGTTTGAGTTTCCTGAGACATACAATAAGTTTCTGCTGGATATCTATTTTACATATGGTAATGTAAGTTTCCATGCTACTCTCTCCATACAACTCACCCTCCCCTTCCCTTGCCACAAGTCCATTTTTCTGTTCTCTATGTCCTTCTCATTAATATTCCTGCAAATAAATTCTTCTGTACCATATTTCCAGATTCTGTATATATGCATTGCAATACAATTTGTATGTTATGCTTTCTGATGTACTTCACTCTGCTATATAGGCTCTAGATTCATTCATCTCATTAGAAATGACTCAAATATTTCCCTTTTTATGACTAATATTCCATTGACTTCCCTTGTGGTTCAGATGGTAAAGTGTCTGTCTGCAATGAAGGAGACATGGGTTCAATCCCTAGGCCAGGAATATCCCTTGGAGAAGGAAAGGCAACCCACTCCAGTACTCTCACCTGGAAAATCCCATGGACAGAGAAGCATAGTAGGCTAGAGTCCATGGGGTACCAAAGAGTTGATCATGACTGAGCAACTTCATTTTAACTTTCCACTTTAAACTTTCCATTTAAAACTTTTCCAATCCTGTCTTTAGTATTCCCTCCACTCCCAAAGAAAGGCAATACCAAAGAATGTACAAACTACTGCATAACTTCACTCACCTCACACGCTAGTGAAGTAATGTTCAAAGTTTTCCAAGTGAGGCTTTAACAATATGTGAACAGAGAAACTCCAGATGTTCAAGCTGGATTTAGAAAAGGCAGAGAAACCAGAGATCAAATTGTCAACGTCTGTTGGATCATAGAAAAAGCAAGGGAATTCCAGGAAAACATCTACTTCTGCTTTATTGATTATGCCAATGCCTTGACTGTTTTCAGTTCAGCTCAGTTCAGTTGCTCAGTCATGTCCAATTCTTCTTGACTCCATGGACTGAAGCACACCAGAATCAATGCAAGCTGTGGAAAGTTCTTCAAGAGATGGGAAGACCAGGCCACCTTACCTGCCTTCTGAGAAATCTGTATGCAGATCAAGAAGCAGCTGTTAGAACCAGACATGGAACAACAGTCTGTTTCCAAATTGGGAAAGGAGTACGTCAAGGATGTATATTTTCACCCTGCTTATTTATCTTATAGGCAGAGCACATCATATGAAATGCCAGGCTGGATGAAGTACAAACTGGAATCAAGATTTTTGGTAGAAATATCAATAACCTGAGAAATTCAGTTGACACCGCCAGTATTGGAAAAAATGATAAGGAAATAAAGAACCTAAGAGAGTGAAAAAGCTGGCTTAAACCTCAATATTTGAAAACTAAATTCAAGGAATCTGGTCCCACAACCTCAGGGCAGATAGATGGGGAAATAACAGAAACAGTGACAGACTTAATTTTCATCGGCTTCAATATCACTGCAAATGATGAATGCAGCCATGAAATTAAAAGCCATTGCCCCTTGGAAGAAAAACTATAACCAACTTAGACAGCATATTAAAAAGCAGAGACATTTCTTTGGCAACAAAGGTACACCTAGATAAAGGTATGTTTTTTTTAAAGCACTCAAGTATGGATGAAAGAAAATAGGAAGAAGAAATGGTTCCAAACCGAGCCCCAAAGATACCCTTCCCATGGGAGAAGAGGAAGAGGACTTGGTGTTTCTGTGTGTGAGTGCGGAGGTGGGAACATAGCTGTGGAGCTGTGTCATGTGTGTGGTGGCAGTGCCATTAGTTAGAAGGCTTAAAAAATAGTTGACCCTAGGGCTCCTACCTCATAGTAGTGTTTATTACACTTCAAGATATGATGTTAGCCACCAACAGCATCAAATACTCAAACTTGCTTACTAAAAGGGAGCCCTTGTTATACTGTAAAATAATGGTGGTTTTCAGTATGGAAATTTCTCAGAAAACCAAACAAAGAAATACATATGAACCATCAGTGTCTTTCTGGTATGTATATATGTATATATATATACATATATATATACACATGGAACATACATATATATACATGGAACAACAGTCTCTCTATCTATATATATATATATATACTCAATACAATGTTATTTAAAAAGGCACACATGCCCCAATGTCCTTGAAGCACACCATTCTCCAAGACATGGAATCAACCTAAAAGTCCATCAGAAAGTAGATGAATGGATAAAGATGGCATTGTATCTACAATGGGACACTTGTAATTGTTCAGTCACTAAGTAATATCCCACTCTTTGCAACCCTATAGACTCTATCCCTCCAGGCTCCTCTGTCCATGGAATTTTCCAGGCAAGAATAATTCAGTGTGTTACCATTTCCTTTTCCAAGGTATCTTCCTTATATAGGTATTAAACCCACATCTCTTGCTTCACAGGCAGATTCTTTGCCACTGAGTCACCAAGGAAGATCTATAGGATGATACTCAGCCATAAAAAGAATGCAATATTGCCGTTTGCAGTAACATGGAAGGTAAAATACTAAGTATAACAAGAAAGAAAAAATACTGTATGATGTCACATATAGAATCTTAAAATACCACAAAGTAGAGAACATGAGAAAGAGAGAGGCTCACAGATTTGGAGAACCACCTACTGGTTACTACTGGGGAGGGAGAAGGGGGTGGGGCAATACAGAGGTTGGGGAGTGGGAGGTACAAAATATTAACTGTACCATGAACTCAAGGATGTATTGTTCAAAATGGGGAATAGAACCAGTATTTTATAATAAGTATAAATGTAAAGCAAACTTAAGCAATTGTATAATAAGAAAAAAAAAGGAAAGAACGAGGGAGAAAGAAAGGAAGGGAAAGAATGACGGTTTTGGGAGGTCACAAAAGCAATATTGATTAAGCACTTTTTAGCTAAGGAATTTAGAATAGAGCAGTATGCCGATCACATGAGGGGCAGAAGAAGTGGCCCACATCCAGTGCAGGAAATACTGGGGCATTGCCCACGAAGAGGTTTTTACAAAAATAAAACAAAGTTAAAGCTGGTTCTGTTTTTATTACCATCTCCATACTCCAGTATTCTAAAATAATGTCAGAAATCGAATATATTTTCCCTGTAAATCCAAATGTTGTTGGTTTAATTTCTAAAAATTTCTTGTCATTTAGGTCAGGTTTTAATAATTTATTATTCACAAGGTACAAATTTTTGCTATATATATAGATATATATAGGCATGTACCTATGTGTATATGATTTTTCCAGGGGTTGTGTATGGATGTGGAAATTGGACTGTGAAGAAAGCTGAGCACTGAAGAATTGATGCTTTTGAACTGTGGTGTTGGAGAAGACTGTTGAGAGTCCCTTGGACTGCAAGGAGATTCAACCAGACCATCCATAAAGGAGGTCAGTCCTGGATGTTCACTGGAAGAACTGATGAAGAAGCTGAAACTCCAATACTTTGGCCACCTCAAGTGAAGAGTTGACTCATTGGAAAAGACCCTGATGCTGGGAGGGATTGGAGGCAGAAGGAGAAGGGGATGACAGAGGATGAGATGGCTGGATGACGTCACCGACTCGATGCACATGAGTTTCAGTAAACACCGGGAGTTGGTGATGGACAGGGAGGCCTGGCATGATGCGAATCATGTGATCACAAGGAGTTGGACAAGACTGAGTGACTGAACTGAACTGATGTGTATATAGGAGTCAACCTATACATATAATTTCATAGGGCCACAGTTTTACTACTTATCCTTAAAGATTGTCTTCCATGAAGAATTTAATTAAGAGAAGAACCTCTTAAACAGTTGTCACCAACACAGGCTGCCATGGATATCACTGCTCCATTCCATAGAGTTTCTTTAATTGCTTGGAAGGCCTTGAAAACACTTTTTGCACAACCTACAGTCCCTGGGGGAACCCACTAATATATATCCCATGTTCACACAGTTGATTCTGAATACACAGTGATACCGCAAGGTTATCAAGGTAAAGACATACAATGTGCTTTTATTTATGACTAAATCAGTGAAACAAAGAATTCACTGCAAGGTACAAATATTTTTAGCTTGAAAAATACAAAATCTTCTTATATTTGAACATAAAATATCCTGATAAACTTGAAAAATATGTTTTAAAGAGAAATTCATTCTTATTTGTAAATGATTTTTGGAACTATGGAAAAATAAAAATAAAATTACATTAATTGGGAGCCTAAAACTATATCTTTTGTAGCTGCTTTGTTTTAAAATTCTTTTCCAGTTTTCATCTTAATTAGATATAAAATACAGAAAACATTTTATACTATGTTGACTTCCGGACGATTTTATTTCCTTTAATTTATGAACATATCTAGTAAGTTATTCTATTAGTCCTCTCTCTTATGTGGAACACAATGTTTACAATACTGTAAGGGACATTTGTATTGCCTAAAATCATGTATTATTCAGCTCTAGTATTTAGCTTTTTATAATTCAGCTCTCCTGTCTAGGCATTTTGTTTTGCTTTGTTTAGGTTGAGGCTTTTCACATCTATTTGTAGGATCTTCAGAGTTTCTGTTAGGAATGTGTGCCTGTCGTTTAGTTGCTCAGTCCTATCCAACTCTTTGCCACCCCATTGGGTGTAAGCGCACCAGTCTCCTCTGTCTTTGGGATTTTTCAGGCAAGAATAATGGAGTGGGTTGCCATGGTCTGCTGAGGGGATCTTTCTGAGACAGAGATGGATTTTGCATCTTGTTATCACAATAAACTATGGAAAATTCTGAAAGAGATGGAAATACCAGACCTCCTGACTTGTCTCTTGAGAAACCTGTATGCAGGTCTGGAAGCAACAGCTAGAACTGCACCTGGAACAACAGAGTGACTTCAAACAGGAAAAGAAGTATGTCAAGGGTGTATGTTGTCACCCTATTTAGTTAACTCGTATGCAGAGTATATCATGGTAAATGTTGGGCTGGAAGAAGCACAAACTGGAATCAAGATTGCTGGGAGGTATATCAATAACCTCAGATATGCAGATGACACCACCCTTATGGCGGAAAATGAAGAGGAACCAAAAAGCCTCTTGATGAAAGTGAAAGAGGAAAGTGAAAAGGTTGCCTTAAAGCTCAACATTCAGAAAACTAAGATCATGGCATCTAGTCCCATCACTTTATGGGAAATAGATGGGTAAACACTGTAAACAGTGTCAGACCTTATTTTGGGGAGCTCCAAAGTCACTGCAGATGGTGATTGCAGCCTTGAAATTAAAAGACGCTCATTCCTTGGAAGGAAAGTTATGACCAACCTAGACAGCATATTAAAAGCAGAGACATTACTTTGCCAACAAAGGTCCATCTAGTCAAGGCTATGGTTTTTCCAGTGGTCATGTATGGGTGTGAGACTCGTGCAAAGTGTTGACTCACTGGAAAAGACCCTGATTCCGGGAGGGTGGGGGTAGCAGGAGAATGGGATGACAGAGGATGAGATGGCTGGATGGCATCAGTGACTCGATGGACATAAGTCTGGGTAAACTCCAGGAGCTGGTGATGGACAGGGAGGCCTGGCGAGCTGTGATTCATGTGGTCACAAGGAGTCAGCCACGACTGAGCGGCTGAAATGAACTGAACTGAATGGATCCTGCATTGCAATTGAATTCTTTACTTCCAAACCAAACTATATCTTGTGTACATGAAACTCACTTTAATAATAAAGATTCATAATCAGTGAAACATAAAGCTACAGAAGCCCAAACAAGCCTTTATCTTTTACCAAATTTTTTTTTTTTTTTCAGATTGATTGTATTCTTTTTTTAGGATTTTAATTGCAGGCTAGTTACAATATTATGGTATTTTTTGCCATACATTCCTATGAATCAGCTGTGGGTGTACATGGTGCCCCATCCAGAGTCTCACTCCCACCTTCTTCCCCATCATCTCTCAGGGTAATCCCAGTGTACCAGCCTCATGTGTCAGATCTGGACTGGTGATAAATTCCACGTATGATAATATACATGTTTCAATACTATTCTCTCAAATCATGCCACCATCGCCTTCTCCCATAGAGTCCAAACATATGTTTTTACATTGATGTCTCTTTTGCTGTTTCACATATAGAGTCATCATTGCCATCTTTCATATTTCCAAATATATGTGTTAATATATTCTATTGGTGTTTTTCTTTCTGACTCAGTTCACTCTATATAATAGGCTCAAGTTTCATCCAACTCATTAGAACTGATTCAAATGCATTCTAGAACACTTTCTAAAACCATACACAAAAATAAACTCAAAATGGATTAAAGATCTAAATGTACCATAGCTTTCTAATCCATTCACCTGCCAATGGACATCTAGGTTGCTTCCATGTCCTGATTATTGTAAACAGTGTTGTGATGAACATTGGTATACACGGGTCTCTTTCAAATCTGGTTTCCTTCGTGTGTATGCCCAGCAGTGGGATTGCTGGGTCAGATGGCTGTTCTATTTTCAGCTTTTTAAGGAATCTTCACACAATTCTCTAAAGAGGTTGTACTAGTTTGCATTCCCACGAACAGTTTAAGAGGGTTCCTTTTTCTCTGCACCCTCTCCAGCATTTGTTATGTGTCAACTTTTTGATAGCAGCCATTCTGACCGGTGTGAAATGGTACCTCATTGTGGTTTTGATTTGCATGTCAATGATAATGAGTGATGTTGAGCGTCTTTGCATATGTTGGTTATTCACTTGTAGGACTTCTTTGGAGAAATGTCTGTTTAGTTCTTTGACCTATTTTTGGATTGGGCCACTTATTTTTCTGGAATTGAGCTGCAGGAGCTGCTAGTATATTTTAGAGATTAATTCTTTGTTGGTTGCTTCATTTGCATTTGTTGCTCTCATTCTGAAGGCTGTCTTTTCACCTTGTTTTATAATGTGCTTCATTGCACAAATGATTTTAAGTTTAGTTGGGTTCCATTTATTTAGTTTTGCTTTTATTTACATTACTCTAGGGGTTCTGTCATAAGGATCCTGCTATGAATTATGTCAGAGATATTTTGCCTATGTTTTCCTTGAGGAATTTCATGGTCTCTGGTCTTACATTTTGATCTTTAATCCATTTTGAGTTTATTTTCATGTATGGTGTTTGAAAGTGTTCTAGTTTCATTCTTTTACACGTAGATGACCAGTTTTCCCAGCACCACTTGTTAAAGAGATTGTCTTTCCTTCATTGTTTATTCTTGCATCCTTTGTCAAAAATAAGGTGTCCATAGGTGTGTCAATTTATCTCTGGTTTTTCTATTTTGTTCTATTGATGTATATTTCTGTCTTTGTGCCAGTACCAAACTGTCTTGATGACCGTTGCTATGTACTATAACCTGAAGTCAAGCAGGTTAATTTCTCCAGTTCCATTCTTCTTCCTCAAGCTTGTTTTGACTATTCAAGGCTTTTTGTAATTCCATACAAATTTTGAAATTATTTATTCTAATTCTCTGAAAAATACAATTGGTAGCTTGATAGAGATTGCATGGAATCTGTAGATTATTTTGAATAATATACTCATTTTCAGTATATTTATTCTTCAAATCCATAAACCTGATATATTTCCCAATCGATTTGTGTCATCTTTTATTTATTTTTTTTTTTTCATCAGTGTTTTTTAGTTTTCTACATATAGGTCTTTTGTTTCTTTAGGTAGATTTATTTCTAAATATTTTATCCTTTTCATTGCAATAGTGAATGGAATTATTTCCTTAATTTCTCTTTCTGTTTTCTCATTGTTCGTGAATACGGTTGCAAGGGATTTTGGTGTGTTAATCTTATATATGGCAATTTTACTGCATTCATTCATTAGTTCTAATAATTATCTGATGGATTCTTTAAGGTTTTCTACATAAAGGATCATGTCGTGTGCCAACAGTGAGAGTTTTACTTATTTTCCAATCTGGATTCCTTTTATTTCTTTTTCTGCTCTGATTGCTGTGGCCAAAACTTCCAAAACTATGTTGAATAGTAGTGGTGAGAGTGGGCATCCTTGTCTTGTTCTTAGAGGAAATGCTTTAAATTTTTCACCATTGAGGGTAATGTTTGCTGTGGGTTTATCATACATGCCTTTTATTATGTTGAGGTATGTTCCTTCTACGCCTCCTTTCTGGACAATTTTTATCATAAATAGATGTTGAATTTTGTCACAGGCTTTCTCTGCATCTATTGAGATAATCATATGGTTTTTATCTTTCAATTTGTTTATGTGGCATATCACATTTATTGGCAAATAGTGAAGAATCCTTGAATTCCTAGGATAAAGCCCACTTGGTCATGATGCATGATCTTTTTAATATGTTGTTGAGTTCTGTTTGCTAGAATTTTGTTAAGGATTTTTGCATTTATGTTCATCTGTGATTTGCCCTGTAGTTTTATTTTTCTGTGGCATCTTTGTTTGGCTTTGGTATTAGGGTGATGGTAGCCTCATAGAATGACTTTGGAAATTTACCTTCCTCTGCAATTTTCTGTAAGAGTTTGAGTTAGATAAGTGTTAGCTCTTCACTAAATTTTTGGTAGAATTCAGCTGTGAAGCCATGTGGTCCCAGGCTTTTGTTTGTTGGAAGATTTCTGATTACGGTTTTTATTTCTGTGGTTGCGATGGTTCTGTTAACATTTTCTGTTTCTTCTGGGTTCAGATTCGGAAAGTTATGCTCCTCTAAGGATTTTTCCATTTCTTCTAGGTTGTCCATTTTATTGGCATATAGTTGCTGAGAGTAATCTCTTATGATCCTTTGCATTTCTGTGTTGTTTGTTGTGATTTTTCCATTTTCATTTCTAATTTTGTTGATTTGATTCTTCTTTTGTTTCTTAATCAGTCTGGCTAATGGTTTCTCTATTTTGTTTATCTTCTCGAAGAACCAGCTTTTAGCTTTGTTGAGTTTTACTATGATCTCGTTTCTTTTGCATTTATATCTGCCCTAATTTATGTGATTTCTTTCCTTCTACTAACTCTGAGGTTCCTTATTTCTTCCTTTTCTAGTTGCTTTAGCTGTACAGTTAGGTTATTTGTCTGATTTATCTCTTCTTTCTTGAGGTAGGCTTATATTGCTATGAACCTTCCTTTTAACATTGCTTTCGATGAATCTTGTGGGTTGTTGTACTTTCCTTTTCATTCATTTCTGTGCGTATTTTGATTTCTTTTTTAAATTTCTTCTGTGATTTGTTGGTTATTCAGATGTATGTAGTTTAGACTCCATATGTTTGTATTTTTCAGATCTTTTTATTCCTGCAGTTGGCTTCTAATTTTACCGCATTGTGATCAGAAAAGATGCTTGAGATGATCTTAAATTTTTGGAATTTACCAAGGCTAGATTTATGGCCTATGTTGTAATCTATCCTGGAGAAGTTTTCGTGGTGAAATTCGTTGTTTTAAGGTGAAATGTCCTATCAATATTAATTAGATCTAGCTGGTTCATTGTATCATTTAAAGTTTGTGTTTTCTTGCTAGTTTTCTATTTAGTTGATCTGTACATAGGTGAAAATGGGGTATTAAATTCTGTCAGGAAGCATTTAACAGGAGGCTTCCTGTGTGCTATTCTGGATCTGTCATGAGTCTTTTGTTCCTTATTAATTCCTGAATATTCAGGAATTCAGAGGAGTGGCATGCTGCTCCCAAGACTGAGAAATGCATGCATTTCCTTAATTAGTTTCTCCATACGGTGAGAAGTAGCTATTTAAGACTCTCTTCCTTTTTATGAACCATACGGTAAAAGTGATTATTTACAACCCTCTCTCTTTGATATGGATTGTCTTATGTCTCCTTGATAATTTTTAAGTCTGACTTTTGATTTGTATCTTTGCTGAAAATAGCTACCTTGTAAGACATATGTACCCACACTATTTTGAATAAACACTTTGCTCCATCAGAGCTTGTGTCCCCATGTCTTTCTTCCTTCTCTCTCTCTCTCTCTCTCTCTCTCTCTCTCTCTCTCTCTCTCAGGCTAATTCTTTGAAGCCCAGAAGCCTGCTGAGCTCACCATCTTACCCAGGCTTCTAAGACCCTCTCAAGAAGGCACAATGTGTCTTCATCCCCTCGAGAAGGCACCTGGTGCCTACATGAAGCAGTTCAAGCTCTGTATCAGGAACTTTATTGATTTTCTGCATAAACCAAGGAATACCAGCCTCTTTCACTCTCGCTTTTACTTTCTTATTGTCAACTCTGGACCATCAAGTTCTGGTCCACAAAACTCTCCCACTATTTTTTGTGTTACTGTTAATTTCCCCATTCATACTTGTTAGCATTTGCCTTAAATATTTCGGTGTTCCCATGTTGGGTGGATATATATTTATAATTGTTATATCCTCTTGGATTGATCCTTTGATCATTATGTAGTTTTGTCTTCTGCCTCTTTCCATGGCCTTTATTTCAAAGTCTATTTTATCTGATATGAGTGTTGCTATTCCTTCTTTCTTTGGTCTCCATTTGTGTGAAATACCTTTTTCCAACCCTTCACTTTCAGTTTGTATATGTCCCTAGGCTTGAGGTGGGTCTCTTGTAGACAGCATATATATATATGGGGTCTTGATTTTTGTATACATCGGCCACTCTTTGTATTTTGGGTGGGGCAATCAACTCATTTACATTTAAGATGATTATTGATAAGTATGATCCCAATGCCATTTACTTTGTTGTTTTGCTTTCAAGTTTATAAACCATTTCCTGTCTAGAGCAGAATCTCTAGCATTTGTTGAAGAGCTGCTTTGCTGGTTCTGAATTCTCTCAGCTTTTTCTTGTCTGTAAAGCTTTTGATTTCTCCTAAATATTTGAATGAGATCCTTGCTGAGTGCAGTAATTTGGGTGTAGGTTTTTCTCTTTCATTGTTTTAAGGATATCCTGCCCTTCTCTTCTGGTCTGAAGAGTTTCTACTGAAATATCAGCTGTTATGCTTATGGGGATCCCCTTGTGGGTTAATTGTTGTTTTACCCTTGCTGGTTTTAATATTTTTTCTTTGTGTTTGATCTTCGTTAATTTGATAAATATGTGTCTTGGGGTGTTTCACCTTGGGTTTATCCTGTTTGGGACTTTCTGCACTTCTTGGACTTGGGTGGTTATTTCCTTTCCCATTTTAGGGAAGTTTTCAACTATTATCTCCTCAAGTATTTTCTCATGGTCTTTCTTTTTGTCTTCTTCTTCTGGGACTTCTATGATTTGAATGTTGGGCATTATACATTGTCCCAAAGGTCTCTGAGTTGTCCTCGTTTCTCTTATTTTTTTTTTCTTTTTTCCTCTCAGCTTCGTTAATTTCCACCATTTTATCTTCCATCTCACTTATCCTACCTTGTGTCTTAGTTATTCTATTGTTGCTTCCCTCCCGAGTGCTTTTGATTTCAGCTATTGCATTCTTCATTATTGATTGCCTCTTTTATGTTTCTTCTAGGTCCTTGTTAAGCATTTCTTGCCTCTTCTCAACTCTTGTCTCCAGACTATCTGTAACTCCATTTTGTTTTCAAGATTTTGGATAATTTTTATTATCATTATTCTGAATTCTTTTTTCAGTTAGACTCCCTATCTCCTCCTTTTTTGTTTGGTTTGGTTGGCTTTTATTATGTTCCTTTACCTGCTGAATATTTCTCTGCCTTTTCATCTTGTTTAGTTTGCTGTGTTTGAGCTGGCCTTTCTGTATGCTGGAAGTTTGTTTTTCCTCTTTATTGTGGGGGTTCCTCCCTTTGGGTGGTGTTAGATGAGTGGCTTCTCAAGGTTTCCTGGTTCGGGAAGCTTTCATAGGTGTTCTGGTGGGTGAACCTGGATCTCTTCTCTCTGAACTGCAATAAAGTGTCCAGTAGTGTGTTTTGAGATGTTTAGGGGCTTGGTGTTACTTTGGCTGCCTGTATTTTTGTGCTCAGGTTTATGTTCCTGCTTTGTTGGAGAATTAACTTGGTATGTCTTGCCCTGAAACTTTTTGGCTCTTCGGTGTAGCATGGTGTCATTGTAGATATGGAGGCTTTTGGATGAGCTTTTGTCAATTAATGGTCCTTGTAGTCAGGAGATTTCTGGTGATCTCAAGTTTTGGATTTAGGCCTCCTAGCTTTGGCTTTCAATCTTATTCTTGCAGTAGTCTGAAGATTTCTCCATCCATACAGCACCAATGACAAAACATCTAGGTTAATGGTGAAAAGATTCTCCAAAGTGAGTGACACCCAGAGAGGTTCACAGAGTTACATGAAGAAGAGAAGAGAGAGGAGTGAGATGGAGGTGACCAGGAGGAGAAGAGGGGGAATCAAAATGGGAGCAAGCACTCTAGCCAGTAACCAGTTCCCTATTTACTGTCCACAGTCTGGAATACTCAGAGAGGTTCATGGAGTTTCATAGAGAAGAGAAGAGGGAGGAAGGAGACAGAGGTGACCAGGAGGAGAGGACTGGGAGTCAAAAGGAAAGAGACCACTCTAGCCTCTGATCAGTTCCCTAAATTGTCTCCACAGCCCAGAACATCCAAAGAGATTCACAGATTTAAGTAGAGAAGAGAAGGCGGAGGGAGGAGTCACAGGTGACCGCGGGGAGAAGAATGAGAGTCAAAAGGTGAGAGAACAATGAAGCTCGTAATCACACTCCTAAGTAAAAATGGGTACTGAAGATTGGATTCTTTTAGGTTCAAAATTGGTAACAAATATCAAAAAGAAAAGATTAAAAATTTACAGTAGAGTTTAGACTCTCAAAAATACAATATTAAAAACAAATCCAAAAAGTTATATTTTAAAAAATATGAAATTTGCTTTAAAAGTAGGGTCTTTTTTCAAGGTAATAGTAGGTTTTAAAAGCAAGAAGTATTAATAAAGATCTTAAAATTTTTAAAAATTAAAAATACATTTAAAAATAATAATAGTATAATATATCTAGGATTTTCTCTGGAGCTGTTGAGGGCAATGTGTGGTCAGTTCAGTTTCAGAGAGTTCTTGTTCCACCTTATACTTCTTAAGTTCTATAGGTCCCTTCCAATGTAGTCAGTGTTAACTACAGGATTTTACTCTGTTGCATGCAACCCTTCCAGAGCCATTCCCTCTTCTTTGTTTATTTCTTGGTTTTGGCTTCCTCTGTTTGCTAGTCTCTTCAGTATTTAACTTTCACCTCAACACAAGGAGGCAAAGGCGGTCATTTATTTAGGTTCATTTGTTCAATTGTGCTGCAGGGAGGGAGGAACACTGCAAAAAAATATCACTGGAGGGTGTGGGGAGTGCTCACAGTGTCTCAGCCACACTGGGTTTGCCCCTGCTCATGGTGTGTGTGCTTTCCCGGTCTACTCTGCTCAGGCTCCAGGTTGCTCTGCTCTTCCAGGAAACTGTCTGAGACGGACCCTGGCTTGTGTGCACTTCCCAGATTTATGTTGCTCAGGTTCAGGTTCTCAGGTACTCCACAAAGGCACAGACTCAGTTGAGCCTGCGTTTTGTGCCCTTCCCAGGTTTGAGTCACTCAGGCAACCAGGTGCTTGGAAAGCTCACACTTCCCAGGTGAAGGGTGTCTTATCACTTCCCTGGTCCCAGCTGCTTGTTTTCTGGTTGTGCACCTGCATCTCAGGTGTGTCTCTTCTGGGGAGCTGAAGATAAGAATACAACAGGAGATAAGGGAGACACGACATAATGATCAACTGATCAATCCAAAAGGAAGATATAACAATTGTAAATACCTGTGCACTGAACACCTTATTGTGAAATTCACACTTAAGCTGATGAATGTAGGGAAAACCACAATATCATTCAGGGATGAACTAAATCAAATCCCTTATGTTTATACAGATTCAAGGGAAGAGATCTGGTAGAGTGCCTGATGAACTATGGACATAGATTTATCACATTGAGTAGGAGAGAGTGATCAAGCCATCTCCAAGAAAAATAAATGCAAAAATGTAAAATGGTTGTGTTGGGAGGACTTACAAATAGTTGGGAATAAAAGAGAAGCAAAAGGCAAAGGACAAAAGGAAAGATATAAACATTTGAATCCAGGGTTCCAAAGAAGAGCAAAGAGAGATAAGAAAGAGTTCCTCAGTGATCAGTGCAAAGAAACAGAGGAAACTATTACAATGGGAAAGACTAGAGAGCTCTTCAAGAAAATCAGAGATATCAAAACAACATTTCACGTACAGATGGGCACAATAAATGATAGAAAAAGTATGTACCCAAGGGAAGCAAACATTAAGAAGTGGTGGCAACAATACACAGAACTATACAAAACCGATCTTCATGGCCCAGATAACCATGATGGTGTGATCACTCACCTAGTGTCAGGCATCCTGGAGTGCAAAGTCAAGTGGGCATTAGGAAGCATCACTGTGAACAAAGCTAGTGGACATGATGGAATTCCAGTTGAGCTATTTCAAATTCTAAGAGAATATGTTGTTAAATTGCTATATTCACTATGCCAGCAAACTTGGAAAACAACAGAGGCCACAGGACTGCTAAATTTTCATTCCAATCCCAAATAAAGGCAATGCCAAAGAATGTTCAAAATGCTGCACAATTGTACTCATATCACAAGCTAGCAAAGAGAGTCTCAAAATTCTCCAAGCCAGACTTCCACAGTACATAAACTGGAAACTCTTTACGTACAAGCTGGATTTAGTAAAGCATAGGAACCAGAAATGAAATTACCAACATCTCCTGGAGCATCAAAAAAGCAAGAGAGTTAAAGAAAAACATCTACTTCTGCTGTATTGACTATGTGAAAGGCTTTGTGTGAAATGCAACAAACTGTGAAAAATTTTTTCAAGAGTTGGGAATAACAGACCACATGACCTGCCTCCTGAAAAATCTGTATGAAGGTCAAGAAGCAACAGTTAGAACTGAACATGGAACAACAGATTGGTTGTAAATAGGAAAAGGAGTATGTCAAGGCTGTATTTCACCACCTTGCTTATTTTGAACATTACTTTGGTAATGTGTGAGATGAATGTGGTTGTGCAATGGTTTGAACATTCTTTGGCATTGTCCTTCTTTGGGACTGGAATGAAAACTGACCATGGGACTGGAAAAGATTAGTTTTCAATGGAATATTACTCATTCATAAAAAGGGACAAATTTGAGTCAGTTCTAATGAGGTGGATGAATTTAGACTATTACAGAGTGAAGTATGTCAGAAAGCAAAAGTTAAATGCTTTATATACGAATGCATATATACAGAATCTAGAAAAATGATACTGAAGAATTTACTTGCAGAGCTGTAAATAAGAAAAGGACATAGAGAACAGAATAATGGGCATGGGGAGACAGAAGGAGGGTAAGATGTATGGAGAGAGTAACATGAAAACTGACCCAATTTTATATATTACCATATATAAAATAGATAGCAAACAGAAATGTGGTGTATGTCTCAGGAAACACAAACAGGGGCTCTGTATCAACATTGAGGGGAGGTATAAGCAGGGAGATGCAAGGAAGGATCAACAGGGAAGGGATAGATGTATACCTATGACTGATTCATATTGAGGTTTGACAGAAAACAAAATTCTATAAAGTCATTACATTAAAATTATATTTCCATTTTATTTAATAGCCATTAATTTTTTAAACTGTTAAATTTAAAAATAAAATTTAAAAAGAAATTAATTATAAAAGAGAAAATAAAATGACTCAAATGTCCATCAACTGGTGATCAAATAAATAAATGCAATATTAATAAGCCATCAAATGAATGGATTTCTGCTATATGTTATAACATGATATAGCACTGAAATGATTATGTTAATTAAAAGAAGCAAGAAACAAAAGATTGCCTGTTACATTATTTCATTCATGTCCAAGATCAGGTAATTCTCTGAAGACAAAAAACAGAGAAGTCTATGCCAGGGCCCAGATGAAGGGGGAAATAGAAAATGTCCAATGTCCCATTGGAGTCATGAAAATATTCTAGAATATGGCAGTGGTTATGGTTATGCAACCTGGGAATAAATTACAATCAATGAATTATACATGTAAACTGGTAAATTCATGGTACATGAGCAACATGTCAAAAAATTAAAATGTGCCTTTTAAAACAAAACTGAACATAACTTCTTTTTTTTTCATTAGTTGGAGGCTAATTACTTTACAATATTGTAGTGGTTTTCGTCAAACATTGACATGAATCAGCCATGGATTTACATGTATTCCCCACCCCTATCCCCCCACCCACTCCCTCTCTACCCGATCCTTCTGGGTTTTCCCAGTGAACAGGCCCGAGCACTTGTCTCATGCATTCAACCTGGGTTGGTGATCTGTTTCACCATAGATATTATACATGTTTCAATACTTATCTCTCGAAACATCCACCCTCACCTTCTCCCACAGAGTCCAAAAGTCTGTTCTGTACATCTGTGTCTCTTTTTCTGTTTTGCACATAGGGTTATCGTTAATATCTTTCTAAATTCCATACATATGTGTTAATATACTGTAATGGTCTTTATCTTTCTGGCTTACTTCACTCTGTATAATGGGCTCCAGTTTCATCCATCTCATTAGAACTGATTCAAATGAATTCTTTATAATGGCTGAGTAATATTACACGTGTATATGTACCACAGCTTCCTTATCCATTCATCTGCGGATGGGCATCTAGGTTGCTTCCATGTCTTGGCTATTATAAACAGTGCTGCGATGATCATTGGGGTGCATGTGTCTCTTTCAGATCTGGTTTCCTTGGTGTGTATGCCCAGAAGTGGGATTACTGGGTCATATGGCAGTTCTATTTCCAGGTTTTTAAGAAATCTCCACACTGTTCTCCACAGCGGCTGTACGAGTTTGCATTCCCACCAACAGTGTAAGAGCATTCCCTTTTCTCCACACTGTCTCCAGCATTTATTGCTTATAAACTTTTGGATAGCAGCCAAAAGCGTGTAATGGTACCTCATTGTGGTTTTGATTTGCATTTCTCTGATAATGAGTGATGTTGAGCATCTTTTCATGTGTTTGTTAGCCATCTGTATATCTTCTTTGGAGAAAGGTCTGTTTAGTTCTTTATCCCATTTTTTGATTGGGTCATTTATTTTTCTGGAATTGAGTTGCAAAAGTTGCTTGTATATTTTTGATATTAATCCTCTGTCTGTTGCTTCGTTTGCTATTATTTTCTCCCAATCTAAGGGCTCTCTTTTCACCTTGCTTATAGATTCCTTTGTAGTGCAAAAGCTTTTAAGTTTCATTACGTCTCATTTGTTTATTTTTGCTTTTATTTCCAATATTCTGTGAGGTGGGTCATAGGGGATCCTGCTGTGATTTATGCAGGAGAGTGTTTTACCTATGTTCTCCTCTAGGAGTTTTATAGTTTCTGGTCTTACATTAGATCTTTAATCCACTTAGAGTTTATTTCTGTGTATGGTGTTAGAAAGTGTTCTAGTTTCATTCTTTTACAAGTGGTTGACCAGTTTTCCCAGCACCACTTGTTAAAGAGGTTGTCTTTTTTCCATTGTATATCCTTGCCTCCTTTGTTGAAGATAAGGTGTCCATAGGTTCGTGGATTTATCTCTGGGCTTTCTATTCTGTTCCATTGAGCTATATTTCTGTCTTTGTGCCAGTACCATACTGTCTTGATGACTGTGGCTTTGTAGTATAGTCTGAAGTCAGGCAGGTTGATTCCTCCAGTTCCATTCTTCTTTCTCAAGATTAATTTGGCTATTGGAGGTTTTTTTTTTTTTTTTTTTTTTTTTTTTTTTTAATTTCTATACAGACTGTGAAATTATTTGTTCTAGTTCTGTGAAAAATACCGTTGGTTGCTTGATAAGGATTGCATTGAATCTATAGATTGCTTTGGGGTAGTATGGCCATTTTCACAATATTGATTCTTCCAACCAATGAACATGGTTTATTTCTCCATCAGTTTGTGTCCTCTTTGATTTCTTTCATCAGGGTTTTATAATTTTCTATGTATAGGTCCTTTGTTTCTTTAGGTAGATATAATCCTAAGTATTTTATTCTTTTTGTTGCAATGGTGCATGGTATTGTTTCCTTAATTTCTCTTTCTGTTTTCTCATTGTTAGTGTATAGGAATGCAAGGGATTTCTGTGTGTAAATTTTATATCCTGTAAATTTACTATATTCGTTGATTAGCACTAGCAGTTCTCTGGTAGAGTCTTTAGGTTTTTCTATGTAGAGGATCATGTCATCTGCAAACAGCAAGAGTTTCATTTCTTCGTTTCTTATATGGATTCGTTTTACTTATTTTTCTGCTCTGATTGCTGGAGCCAAAACTTCCAAAACTATGCTGAATAGTAGTGGTGAGAGTGGGCACCCTTGTCTTGTTCCTGATTTCAGGGGAAATGCTTTCAATTTTTCACCATTGAGGGTAATGCTTGCTGTGGGTTTGTCATATATAGCTTTTACTATGTTGAGGTGTGTTCCTTCTATTCCTGCTTTCTGGAGAGTTTTAATCATAAATGGGTGTTAAATTTTTTCAAACGTTTTTTTCTGCATCTATTGACATAATCATATGGTTTTTATCTTTCAATTTGTTAATGTGGTGTATTACATTGATTAATTTGTGGATATTAAAGAATTCTTGCAATCCTGGGATAAAGCCACTTGGTCATGGTGTATGATTTTTTAAAATATGTTGTTGGATTCTGTTTGCTAGAAGTTTGTTAAGGATTTTTGCATCTATGTTCATCAGTGATATTGGCCTGTAGTTTTCTTTTTTTGTGGCATCTTTGTCTGGTTTTGGAATTACGGTTATCGTGGCCGCATAGAATGAGTTTAGAGATTTACCTTCTTCTGCAATTTTCCGGAAGTGTTTGAGTAAGATCGGTTTTAGCTCTTCTCTAAAATTTTAGTAGAATTCAGCTGTGAAGCCATCTGGTCCTGGGCTTTTGTTTCCTGGAAGACTTCTGATTACAGTTTCGATTTTCATGCTTGTGATGGGACTGTTAAGATCTTCTATTTCTTTCTGGTTCAGTTTTGGAGAGTTATAATTTTCTAAGAACTTGTCTATTTCTTCCAAGTTGTCCATCTTTTTGGCTGGTAGTAGTCTCTTATGATACTTTGTATTTCAGTGTTTGCTGTGATCTCTTCATTTTCATTTCTAATTTTGTTAATTTTGTTCTTCTCCCTTTGTTTCTTAATGAGTTTTGCTAACGGTTTGTCAATTTTGTTTATTTTTTTAAAAAAAACAGCTTTTAGCTTGGTTGATTTTTGCTATGGTCTCTTTAGTTTCTTTTGCATTTATTTCTGCCCTAATTTTTAAGATTTCTTTCCTTCTACTAACCCTGGGGTTCTTCATTTCTTCCTTTTCTAGTTACTTTAGGTGTAGAGTAAGGTTATTTATTTGACTTTTTTCTTGTTTCTTGACGTAAGCGTGTAATGCTATGAACCTTCCCCTTAGCACTGCTTTTATAGTGTCCCATGGGTTTTGGGTTGTTGTGTTTTCATTTTCATTCATTTCTATGCATATTTTGATTTCTTTTCTGATTTCTTCTATGATTTGTTGGTTATTCAGGAGTGTGTTATTTAGCCTAAATATGTATGAATTTTTAATAATTTTTTTTCCTGTAGTTGAGATCTAATCTTACTGCACTGTTTTCAGAAATGATGAATGGAATGATTTCAATTTTTTTTTTTTTTTAATTTACCAAGACTAGATTTATGGCCCAGGATGTGATCTATTCTGGAGATGGTTCTGTGTGCACTTGAGAAAAAGGTGAAGTTGATTGTTTTGGGGTGAAATGTCCTATAGATATCAATTAGGTCTAGCTGGTCCATTGTGTCATTTAAAGTTTGCGTTTCCTTGTTAATTTTCTGTTTAGTTGATCTATCCATAGTTTTGAGTGGGGTATTAAAGTCTCCCACTATTATTGTGTTATGATTAATTTCCTCTTTCATACTCTTTAGCGTTTGCCTTACATATTGTGGTGCTCCTATGTTGGGGGCATATATACTTTTAATTGTTATAGCCTCATCTTAGATTGATCCTTTGATCACTGTGTAGTGTCCTTCTTTGTCTCTTTTCACAGCCTTTATTTGAAAGTCTATTTTATCTGATATGAGTATTGTGACTCCTGCTTTCTTTTGGTCTCCATTTGCATGTAATATTTTTTTCCAGCCCTTCACTTTTAGTCTGTATGTGTCCCTTGTTTTGAGGTGGGTCTCTTGTAGACAGCATATATAGGGGTCAGTTTTTGTATCCATTCAGCCAGTCTTTGTCTTTTGGTTGGGGCATTCAACACATTTACATTTAAGGTAATTATTGATAGGTGTGGTCCTGTTGCCATTTACTTTGTTGTTTTGGATTCATGTTTATACAACCTTTCTTAGTTTCCTTTCTAGAGAAGATCTTTTAGCATTTGTTGAAGAGCTGGTTTGGTGGTGCTGAATTCTCTCAGCTTTTGCTTGTCTGTAAAGCTTTTGAATTCTCCTTCATATCTGAATGAGATCTTTGCTCGGTACAGTAATCTAGCTTGTAGGTTATTCTCTTTCATTACTTTAAGTATGTCCTGCCATTCCCTTCTGGCCTGAAGGGTTTCTATTGATACATCAGCTGCTATCCTTATGGGAATCCCTTTCTATATTATTTGTTGTTTCTCCCTTGCTGCTTTTAATATTTGTTCTTTGTGTTTGATCTTTGTTAATTTGACTAATATTTGTCTTAGGGTGTTTCGCCTTGGGTTTATCCTGTTTGGGACTCTCTGGGTTTCTTGGACTTCGGTGGCTATTTCCTTCCCCATTTGGGGGAAGTTTTCAGCTATTATGTCCTCGAGTGTCTTCTCATGGTCTTTATTTTTGTCTTCTTCTTCTGGGACTCCTATGATTCGAATGTTGGGGTGTTTCATATTGTCCCAGAGGTCCCTGAGGTTGTCCTCATTTCTTTTAATTCTTTTTTCTTTTTTCTCTCTGCTTCATTTATTTCCACCATTTTATCTTCTACCTCACTTATGCTATCTTCTGTCTCCTTTATTCTACTCTTGATTCCCTCCAGAGTGTTTTTAATCTCATTTATTGCATTATTCATTTTTAATTGACTCTTTTTTATTTCTTCTAAGTCCTTATTGAACATTTCTTGCATCTTCTCAATCTTTGTCTCCAGGCTATTTGTCTGTAACTCCATTTTGTTTTCAAGATTTTGGATCATTTTTATTATCACTATTCTAAATTCTTTTTCAGGTAGATTCCTTATCTCCTCCTCTTTTGTTTGACTTGGTGGGCCTTCTTCATGTTCTTTTACCTATTGGATATTTCTCTGCCTTTTCATCTTGTTTAGATTGCTGTGTCTCGAGTGGGCTTTCTGTATTCTGGTGGTCTGTGGTTCTTTTTATTGTTGAGGTTTCACCCAGTGGGTGGGGTTGGACGATTGGTTTGCCAAGGTTTCCTGGTTAGGGAAGCTTGTGTGGGTGTTCTGGTTCATGGAACTGGATTTCTTCTCTCTGGAGTGCAATGGAGTGTCCAGTAATGAGTTTTGAGTTGGGTCTATGTTAGGTGTGACTTTGGGCAGCCTTATGTTGCCGCTCAGGGCTATGTTCCTGTGTTGCTGGAGAATTTGCATGGTATGTCTTTCTCTGGAACTTATTGGCCCTTGGGTGGTGGTTGGTTTCAGTGTAGGTATGGAGGGTTTTGGATGGTCTCTTATTACTTAATGTTCCATGTAGTCAGGAGTTCTCTGGTGTTCTCAGGTTTTGGGCTTAACTCTCCTGCCTCTGGATTTCAGTTTTACTCTTCCAGTAGTCTCAAGACTTCTCCAACTACACAGCACTGATAATAAAACTTCTAGGTTAATGGTGAAAAGATTCTCCATCATGAGGGAGAATTGAATTCTCCTACATATCTGAATGAGATCCTTGTTGGGTACAGTAATCTAGGTTGTAGGTTATTCTCTTTCATTACTTTAAGTATGTCCTGCCATTCTGTTCTGGCCTGAAGGGTTTCTATTGATAGATCAGCTGTTATCCTTATGGGATACTCTTCACAGAGTTACATGAAAAAGAGGAGAGGGAGGAGGGAGATAGAGATGAGCAGGAGGAGAAAAAGGGGGACTCATGAGGAGAGAGACAGATCTACGCAGTTCTCTGTTCCCAAAGTGTTCTCCGTAGCCCAGACACCCACAAAGGTTCACAGAATTGGACTGGGAAGAGAAGGGGAAGGGAGGAAATAGAGGTGTTCTGAGGTAGAAAATAGAGAGTCAAAAGTGGGCGAGAGTAATCAACACACTCCTGAATAAAAATGGGTACTGAATATTGGATTCTTAAATGTCCAAAACTTATATCACATACTGAAAAACAAATATTAAAAACCCAGAGTAGAGGTTAGACTCCTAAAAATACAATATTAAAAACAAAATCGAAACAAAATATTTTAGAAATATATATGAAGTTAGATTCAAAAATAGGGCTTCTCTCTTTTTTTCTTGCAAGTTTATAGTGATATGAAAATGAAAATTAAGGAGTAATAGAGGAGTAATAGGGGACTTTAAAAGAAAATAAGAGAAAAAACAAGAAAAGAAAAACAAGAAAAAAAATTTTCCTAATTAAATACATCATAAAAATATATGAAAATGAAAGTTAAGGAGTAATGGGGGAGTAATAGGGAATTTTAAAAGAAAATAAAAGAAAAAATAAAAAAGAAAAGAAAATTTAAAAATTAATTAAAAAAAAAAAAGGTGAATATAGATCTCGTAATTTCTCTGGAGCTGTTGAGGTCAGTGTGGGATCAGTTCAGTTTCAAATAGCTCCTCATTGTAGCTTACATTTCTTGATATCTATAGGCCCCTTCTTGTGTAGTCAGTGTTATCTACAGGGATTTTAATTTGTTGCACCGGTCCCTTCTGAAGCGGATCCCTTTGTTTATTTGGCTTCTATTTGCTGGTCTCTTCAGTGTCTAATTTCCACCCTGACACAGGCCGGTTGAGGTGGTCCCTTGTTCAGGTTTGCTAGTTCAGTCCTGCTGTGGGGAGGGAGAGGCGCTGCAGAGAGATATCACTGTGTGTGGATAGCACACACAGTGTTCCGGCCACACTGGGTTTACCCCGCTCATGGGTGTGTGTGCTTTCCCCATCTACACTGCTCAGGCTCCTGGCTGCTCTGTATGGAGCGTGCCCTGCGTGCGTGCGGTTCCAGTTTTTGGGTATTGCACAAAAGCGCGGACTCGGTTGTGGCTGCATTTTGTGCCTTCCCTGGCCCAAGCAGCTCAGGCAGCCAGGAGCTTGATGGGTGCACTCTCCCCAAGTGCAGTGCACCTTCTCTCCTCTGCGGTCCCAGCCTCAGCACGCCCGTGCCAGTCGGGTGCATGGACCTTGTGTTTAGCCATGACCCTCCCAGCGGATGTTGACCACCCAGAATCTCAGGAAGTCTTTGGTTGGAAACTGGAGGCCTGTTTGCAGTGTGGTAGGGGGTGCTGTCTCTGGGGCCGAGTTTGCCCCTTTCCCCTCCCCCCTGCCTCCTGCCTCTGGCAGGGATGGGCCGGGTCTGCCACCAGCTAGCTCGTCTCTGCAGTTGCTCACTTCCTTTGTTCTGAGAACAGCTGGCAGTGTGTTTGGGTTGGTTAATTTTCTCTCTCTCTCTCTTGCCATCCCACAGTTTAAGCTGCTATCTCGCAAAGCTCCTTCCAATTGCCCTCAGGGCATTCAGGCCCAGTCCTTACTGAAAGCAATACCGCCTGCTCTTCTCCGTTCCACCCCCAATTGCTGGTGGTGGATGCAGGCGTCTGGGGTACTTTTCTGCTGGGAGTTTCTTTTAGGCATGTAATCTGTGGGTTTTCTTTATTTTTCCTCCCAGTTAGGTTGCCCTCCGAGATTCAAAAACTTCCCCCAGACCCACCAGTGCGAGGGTTTCCTGGTGTTTGGAAACTTCCTCTATTAAGACTCCCTTCCCAGAATGGGTCTCCATCTCTAGCTCTTTTGTCTCTCTTTTTATCTTTTATATTTTGCCCTACCTCCTTTTGAAGACAATGGGCTGCTTTTCTGGGTGCCTGATGTCCTCTGCTAGCGATCAGAAGTTGTTTTGTAAAGTTTGCTTAGTGTTCAATTGTTCTTTCAATGAATTTGTGGGGGAGAAAGTGGTCTCCCCGTCCTATTCCTCCAGCATCTTGGCTCCTCCCCACTGAACATAACTTCTATGTTCAGGATATTATCCTTAAAAGTAAAGAAGTTGTTTATTCTCCTATGAACCAAAAATTAGGGAAGATATTCTTAGCAGATATCTGGTCTGTAAGAAATGTTAAAAGATGTTGTTTACACAGAATGAGATGATATTGAAGAGGAACTATGAGGTAAGACAGAGTGTCATGTTGAAGTTCAACAGAAAACCACAAAATTCTAAAAAGCAGTTATCCTTCAGTGGAAAATTAAAAAATAAATAAATGAAGGCAAATTGAAATGAAGGATTTTACTTATTAGTAATTGGTAAAAGATAAATGCTTGTTTGGGCTTCTGCATCTTTACTTTTCACTGATTATGAATCTTCATAATTAATCTGGGTTTCGTCTATACAAATATATTTTGGCTCAGCGGTAAAGAATCCACCTGCAATGCAGGAACTGTAGCAGACTCGAATTCCATCTCTGGGTCAGGAAGATCCCCTGCAGGAGAGCATGGCAACCCAGTATTCTTGCCAGGAGAATCCCTGTGGACAGAAGAGACTGGTGGGCTTACAATCCATGGGGTGGCAAAGAGTTGGATACAACTGAACAACTAAATAACAACAGATACACATTCCTAACAGAAACTCTGAAGATACTAGACATAGATGAGAAAATTGTCAGCCAAAGCAAAGCAAAACAAAACGCCTAGACAGTGGAGCTGAATTATAAAAAACCTAGACACTATATCTGAATTATGAAAGATTTTAGGAAATAAAATATCTTCCAACAATTGTGTAAACAGTGTGTTCCACACAATACAAAGAGACAATTTTTAATAATTACTCAATAGAAAAATTTTCTGATTACATTCTTAAAGGAAAAAAATCCAGAAATTAAACATGATATAAAATCTATTGATCATTTTATATCTAATTAAGATTGTAAAACTGTAAGGGAACTTTTAAGAAAAACACATTTTCAAAATGTGCTTTGCAGTATTAGCTGCACAATTTCATTTTCATTTATTCATAGTCTCAAAATAACTGACAATTAAGAATGAATTTCATTTTAAAATGTAATTTTCAAATTTATCAAGATATCGTATGTTCAAATAAAATGATATTTTATACTTTTCAAGGTTCAAGTTTGAACCTTGCAGTGAATATTTTATTTCACTGATTTAGACATAAATAAAAGCACATTATGTTAATTCTTTACTCTGACAATCTTTGCGCTATCACTGTGTATTTAAAATCAATTGAAGATGGGTTGTGTATTAGTACATTCCCTCAGGGACTGCAGTGTGTGCAGGAAGTGACTTCAAGGCCTTCGGAACCATTATGGATATTCCACGGAGTGGAGCAGGGATAACCATGACAGCCTATGATGGCAAAAACTGGTTAAAAGAGTCTTCTCTTAATCAAATCCGCATCAGTTCAGTTCAGTTGCTCTGCTCTGTCTGACTCTTTGTGACCCCATGAATTGCAGCACGCCAGGCCTTCGTGTCCATCATCAACTGCCAAAATGTATGGAAACTCATGTCAATCGAGTTGGTGATGCCATCCAGCCATCTCATCCTCTGAGGTCCCCTTCTCCTCTTGACCGCAATCACTCCCAACAACAGGGTCTTTTACAATGAGTCAGCTCTTCACATGAGGTGGCCAAAATATTGGGTTTCAGCTTCACCATCAGTCCTTCCAATGAACACTCAGGAGTGAGCTCCTTTATGGTGGAGTGGTTGGATCTCCTTGCAGTCCAAGGGACTCTCAAGAGTCTTCTCCAACACCACAGTTCAAAAGAATCAATTTTTCGGTACTCAGCTGTCTTCACAGTCCAACTCTCACATCCATACATGACCACTGGAAAAACCATAGCCTTGACTAGATGGACCTTTGTTGGCAAAGTAATGTCTCTGCTTCTTAATATGCTATCTAGTTTGGTCATAACTTTCCTTCGAAGGAGTAAGCATCTTTTAACTTCATGGCTGCAATCACCATCTGCAGTGATGTTTGAGCCATCAAAAATAGCCTGACACTCCACTGTTTCCCCATCTATTTCCCATGAAGTGATGGGACCAGGTGTCAAGATCTTAGTTTTCTGATTGTTGAGCTGTAAGCCAACTTTTTCATTCTTGCATTTTCATGAGGAGACTTTATAGTTCCTCTACACTTTCTGCCATAAGGGTGGTATCATCTGCATATCTGAGGTTATTGATTTTTTCCCGGCAATCTTGATTCCAGCTTGTGCTTCTTCCAGCCCAGTGTTTCTCATGATGTACTCTGCATATAAGTTTAATAAGCAGGGTGAACAATATACATCCTTGACGTACTCCTTTTCCCATTTGGAACCAGTCAGTTGTTCCATGTCCAGTTCTTACTGTTTCTTCCTGAACTGCATATAAGCTTCTCAAGAGGCAGGTCAGGTGGTCTGGTATTCCCATCTCTTTCAGAATTTTCCACAGTTGATTGTGATACACACAGTCAAAAGGTTTGGCAAAGTCAATAAAGCAGAAATAGATGTTTTTCTGGAACTGTCTTGCTTTTTCAATGAGCTGGCGGATGCTGGCAATCTGATCTATGGTTCCTCTGCCTTTTCTAAAACCAGTATTAATGAAATCTGGCTTGGAGAATTTTGAGCAGTACTTGACTAGCATGAGATGACTGCAATTGTGCAGTAAGTTCAGCATTCTTTGGGATTGCCTTTCTTTGGGATTGGAATGAAAACTGACATTTTCCAGTTCTTTGGCCACTGCTGAGTTTTCCAAATTTGCTGGCATATTGAGCGCAGCACTCTCATAGCATCATCTTTCAGGATTTGAAATAAATCAACTGGAATTCCATCACCTCTACTAGCTTTGTTCATAGTGATGTTTTCTAAGGCCCACTTGACTTCACATTCCAGGATGCCTGGCTCTAGGTGAGTGATCACACCATCGTGATTATCTGGGTCATCTTTTTCATACAGTTCTTCTGTGTATTCTTGCCACCTCTTAATATCTCCTTCTTCTGTTAGGTTCTTACCATTTCTGTCCTTTATTGAACCCAGTTTTGCACGAAATGTTCCCACTGGGGAGTTCCAGAAAAACATTTATTTCTGCTTTATTGGCTATGTCAAAGCTTTTGAATGTGTTGATCACAAAAATCTGTGGAAGATTCTGAGAGATGGGAATACCAGACCACCTGACCTCCCTCTTGAGAAACCTGTATGCAGGTCAGGAAGCAACAGTTAGAATTGGTAATGAAACAACAGACTTTTAAAAATAGGAAAAAAGTATGTCAATGCTGTATGTTGTCACCCTGCTTATTTAACTTATTTAACATCTGTTAGTTTAATGACTTAAACTGTTTAACAAAATTAAATTAACTAAGTTAATAATTTATTTTAATTATTGCTAGTTAATATTATTAACTAATTGTTATTCAATTATTTATTGTTGTTAATTATTTATTATTATGAAAAATTCTGAGCTGAAGGAAGCACAAGCGGCAATCAAGATTGCTGGGAGAAATATCAATAACCTCAGATATGCAAATGATACTGCCCTCATGGTAGAAAGTGAAGAAGAAATAAAGAGCCTTTTGATGAAAGTGCAAGAAGAGAGTAAATGTTAACTTAAAATTCAACATTCAGAAAACTAAGATCATTGCATCTGATCCCATCACTTCATGACAAATATGAGGGGAAACAGTGGAAATAATGTGACTTTATTTTTGGGGGGCTCCAAAATCACCCACATGGTGATTGCAAGCATGAAATTAAAAGATGCTTACTCCTTGGAAGGAAAGTTATGACCAACCTAGACAGAATAGTAAAAAGCAGGTACATGACTTTGTCAACAAAGGTCCATCTAGGCAAGGCTATGTTTTTTCCAGTACTCAGGTATGGATGAGCGAATTTGACTATAAAGAAAGCTGAGCCTCGAAAATTGATGCTTTTGAACTGTGGTGTTGGAGAAGACTCTTCAGAGTCGCTTGTACTACAAGGAGAGCAAGCCAGTCCATCCTAAAGGAGATCAGTCCTGGGTGTTCATTGTTAGGACTGATGTTGAAACTGAAACTCCAGTACTTTGATAACCTGACTCAATTGAAAGCTGACTCATTTGGCAGGCTGGCTCATTTAAAAAGACCCTGATGCTGGGAAAGATTGAGGCAGGAGGAAAAGGGACAACAGAGGATGAGGTGTTTGTATGGCATCACCAAGTCAATGGACATGACTTTGGGTAGGCTCTGGAAATTGGTGTTAGACTGGGAGGCCTGGCATGCTGCAGTTCATGAGGTTGCAAAGAGTCAGACATTACTGAACCACTGAACTGAATGGAAGCTAAACAACATGCTTCTAAATAAACAACAAATCATAGAAGAAATAAAAAAAGAAATCATAATATGCATAGAAACGAATGAATTTAAAGGAGAAAAACCAAAATCCTATGGATGACTGTAAAGGCAGTCCTAAGAAGAAGTTTTGTAGCAGTACAGGCTTACATCAAGTAACAGAAATAAAGTAAAATAAATTAACTCTAAACCTAAAGCAAGTAGAAAAGAAAGAAATGAATCCCAAGATTAATTGAAGGAAAAACAAATATTTAACATTAGGGCAAAAATAAATTCAAAAGGAACAAAAGAAACCATAGCAAAAAAAAAAAAAAAATACTAAAAAATTAAACTAAACTAAAAGCTGTTTTTTTGAGGAGATAAATAAAATTGACCAACCAATATCCAGACACATGAAGAAACAAAAGAAGAAGAATAAATCAACATAATTAGAAATGAAAATGGAGAAATCACGACAACACAGAAATAAAAAGGATCATAAGAGATTACTATCAGTAACTATATGCCAATAAAATGGACAACTTGAAGGAAATGGACCAATTATTAGAAAAGTATAACTTTCCAAAACTGAACCAGGAAGAAATAGAAAACCTTAACATACCCATCACAAGCATGGAAATTGAAACTGTAATCTGAACTCTTTCAGCAAAAAAAAAAAGAAAAAAAAAAAATAAAAGCCCAAGACCAGACGGCTTCACAGCTGAATTCCACCAAAAATTTACAGAAGACCTAATACCTATCCTTCTCAAACTCTTTTAGAAAATTGCATAGGAAGATTAACTTCCAAACTCATTCTATGAGGCCACTGTCACCCTAATACCAAAATGAGCAAAAGATGCCACAAAACAAAGAAACTACAGGCCAATATCACTGAAGAACATATATGCAAAAATCCTGAAAAATTATAGCAAACAGAATCAAACAACATATTTAGAAGATCATGCATCATGAACAAGTTGACTTCATCCTGGTAATGCAAGGATTCTTTAATATCCACAAATAAATCAACATTTATTTGTGATTTATTAACAAATTAACAAACTGAAAGATAAACCCTATGATTATATCAATAGATACAGAGAAAGCCTTTGACAAAATTCAGCATCCATTTATGATTAAAAAAACAAACCTCCAGAAAGAATTAACATAACTCGACATAATAAAAGCTATATGTGACAACTCTACAGTAAACATTATCCTCAAAGGTGAAAAACTGAAAGCATTTCCCCTAAGGCCAGGAACACGACAAGGGTGTCCACTCTCACCACTACTCTTCAACATAGTTTTAGAAGTTTTGGGCACAGCAATCAGAGAAGAAAAAGCAATAAAAGGAATCCAAGTTGGAGAAGAAGAAGTAAAACTCTCACTGTTTGCAGATGAGATGATTCTCTACATACAAAACCCTAAAGACTCAACCAGAAAGTTACTAGAGCTTATCAATGAATATAGTAAATTTGCAGGATATAAAATTAACACCCAGAGATCCCTTGCAGTCCTATATACTAACAATGAGAAAACAGAAAGAGAAATTAGGAAACAATTCCATTCAACGTTAAAACAAAAAGAATAAAATACTTGAGAATATATCCACCTAAAGAAACAGAAAACTTATAAATATAAAACTATAAAAAGCTAATGAAAGAGATCAAACAGGACACAAAAAGATTGAGAAATATAACACGTTCATGGATTGAAAGAATCAATACAGTAAAAATGAGTATAATACCCAAAGCAGTCTATAGAGTCAATGCAATCCCTATCAAGCTACCAACAGTACTTTTCACAGAACTAGAAGAAATAATTTCACAATTTGTATGAAAACACAAAAAACCTCGAATAAGCAAAACAATCTTGAGAAAGAAGAATGGAACAGGAGGAATCAACCAGCCTGACTTCAGGCTCTACTACTTAGCTACAGTCATCAAGAAAGTAGGGCATTGGCACAAATACCGAAATATAGATCAGAGGAACAAAAGAGACAGCCAAGAGATAAATCCACAGGCAAAGGTAAGGACACTTTATCTTTAACAAAGGAGGCAAGAATATACAATAGAGAACAGACAATCTCTTTAAGAAGTGATGCTGGTAAAACTGGTCAACCACTTGTAAAAGAATGAAACTAGAACACTTTCTAACACCAAATACAAAAATAAACTCAAAATGGATTAAATATCTCATAAGACCAGAAACTATAAAACTCCTAGAGGAGAACATAGGCAAAACTTTCTCTGACATAAATCACAGCAGGATCCTCTCTGACCCACTTCCCAGAGTACTGGGAATAAAACAAAAAATATCCAAATGGGACCTAATTCAACTTACAAGCTTTTACACAATGAAAGAAATAAGAAAAGTGAAAAGACAGCATTCACAATGAGAGGAAATAATAGCAAATGAGGAAACTGAGAGAGAATTAATCTCAAAAATATACAACAAACTCCTGCAACTCAATTCCAGAAAAATAAATGACCCAGTCAAAAAATGGGCCAAAGAACTAAAAAGACCTTTCTCCAAAGAAGACATACAGATGTCTAACAAGCTCATGAAAAAGATGCTCAACATCACTTATTATCAGAGAAATGCAAATCAAAATTGCCATGAGGTACCATCTCACACTGGTCAGAATGGCTGCTATCTAAAAGTTTTGAAAAGACCGAGATGTTGGGGAAGATTGAAGGCAGGAGGATAAGGGGGCAACAGAGGATGAGACGGTTAGGTGGTATTATCAACTCAATGGACGTGAGTTTGGGTAAACTCCAGGAGTTGGTGATGGACAGGGAGGCATGGCGTGCTGCAGTTCATGGGGTCTCAAAGAGTCAGACACGACTGAGCGACCGAACTAATTTCATTCTTTATGGAGTTACTTCCCCACTGTTACCCAGCACTATATTGGGCACCTACTGCCCTGGGGCACTCATCTTTCAGTGTCATATCTTTTTGCCTTTTCATACTGTTCATGGGGTTCTCAAGGCAAGAATACTGAAGTGGTTTGCCATCCTTTACTGCAGTGAACACTTTGTCAAATCTCTCTATTGTGACCCGTCCATCTAAGATATCCGTGTATGGCATGGCTCATACGTTAATTGATGTAAACAAGGCTGTGGTCCAAGTGATCCATTTGGTTAGTTTTCTGTATTGTGGTTTTCATTCTGTCTGCCTTCTGATGGGTAGGGATAGGCTCCTGGAAGCTTCCTTATGGGAAATACTGACTTGGGGGAAACAGTCTTGTTCCAATGGGTGTGCCCAACCTCAGTAAATCTTTAGTCCAATTTTCTGTTGATAGGCAGGGCTGTGTTCTCCTCCTGTTGTTTGGCCTGAGGTTGAACTATGGTAGAAATCACTACTATAATAGTGACCTCCTTCAGAAAGCCTTGAATATATGTATTGTTGAATAAATTGTTGTATTCAGTGTCCGTGACCCTGCAGCAGGCCACTGTCAACTCACACCTCTGCCAGAGACTTCTGGACACTCACAGGCAAGTTTGGGTCAGTTTTTTGTGGGTTGTCTGCTCCTTTCTCGTGGTTTCTGGTGGACATAAGCTTTTGTTTGTGCTCTCCAAGAGTTTGTTTCCCCGGTCCTGTGGAAGTTCTATAATCCTGGTGATTACAGAAAAGTTCCATAATCTTTTAAATTCCACTGGCCTCCAAATTCAAATTCCCTGGCGGTGTTCCATCCCTTTCCTGGATATCCAGGTTGGGAAATCTGTTTTTGGTCCTTGAGCTTTCTTAATGGTGTGAGAGTTTCCTTGGTATAATTGCTCTACAGTTTGTGGGTCGTCTGCTATGTGCCTCAGTAGTTGGGCTAACAGTGACCTCCTGAATGAGGGCTTATGCCACACACAGCATGACCCCATGTGTTCTACAATAAGAGCTCTGGTCTCCACGGCAGGCCACTGCCACCTGTGCCTTTGCAAGAGACAGACACTCAAAGGCAGTTGTGGTTCAGTCTCTGTGGGTTTTCTAGGTCCTGGTGCACACAAGGTTTTGTTTGAGCTCTCTGAACATCTCTGGTGGGTATGGTTTGACTCTAAATGTGATTTTTGCCCTTCATACCACCACATTGATGGGGTTTCTCCTTTCCTCGTGGACCTGGGGTATCTTTATATGGCGGGATCCAACCTTCTCCTGTTGATGGTCGTTCAGCAGCGAGTTGAAATTTGGGAGTTCTAATAGGGGAAGATAAGCATATATCCTTAAACTCTATCATCTTAGAAATTCATGTTTTACGTGTGTGTGTGTGTGTGTGTGTGTGTGTGTGTGTGTGTGATATGAATCTGCGTTAATTTTGCATATGTGATTTAGAGAAAATTTTATATTTAATATATAGTAAAATTTCACATCTCATGTAAAACCCATTAATTGTTTTGATATTAGTTTGAGATACATGAAAAGTTTCACATTTGATATGAATACTTCTGTAGTTTTAATATTATGACATAAACAAAGATACATATTTCATAAGTAATATGTGTGCCCAGAATTTCAAATATGACATAGACAAAATTTCATACTTCAATATAGGAAATTGTGCACAGATTTTTGAGTATGAAATACAGAAATTTCCTTATTTCACATATATGATGATCTGTACCTAGATTTCAATATATGATAAGGAGAACATTTCTTATTTAATATACCTGAGACTCTATATCCAGATTCTTATATGTGACATAGGCAAATTTCCATATTTCCTATGAATTAATATCTGCACAAAGATACTTAAAATCTCATATATGACAAATCTAAAATTCATATTTCTGAAAATTTACACAAAAGCTATCCTATTGAGAGAGTCAATTTATAGGTAGGTTGATAAGGAGTCTGGTGCTCTCAAAGAGGAAGGGGTCCAGAGCCTTCAGGAAGAGAAAGGAATCTGGGTCCCTCCAGGAAGAGAGAGGGGTTTAGAGTTCTCAAGAAAGAGAAAAGAATAAACTTGTTTTTCTTTAAGTGAGAGTTGATGGTTGCACAGGGAACGTCTGATCTTGCTCAAGGAAATATTTCTCCTTAAAGTCTGAACCAATGATTATGTAACAACAATGTATCCTTCTTGAGGACATGTTTCTCCTTCTTGAAAACCTTCTGACTATTCCTGTCATCTTTAAATGTATATTACGGGAATGGGTCTGGTAAGATCTTTCTATTGTTAGTTCGAATCTCATTATTTTAAAGTGTAAATTGTGGGACTGAGTCTGGTAAGACTTTTACAACCTTGAGACAGTCTTCTGATATGGTGTAATAACAAACTGAAAAAGTATATATAGCTCTCGCTAAGACTAGCAAGGGGTGCACTCTCTGATCCCCTTCTGATGGCTTTGCCTGTCCTTTTTTATTCTTTAATAAACCTCTTCTACACAAAAGCTCTTGAGTAATCAAGCCTGGTCATCTTCCCAAAGCTAAATCTTCTTCTCAGAGATCACAAATCAGACAACATTCACTGTAAGCTATCATGATATGACATGGAGAATATTCCATATTATATACAAAAGAATATTTTGGTCCAAATTCTGAGGTGAGAGGAGAACACTCTATATCTTACATGTATATACCTGAAAAAGATTCTCATAAGTGACACAGATAAAAGTCCATCTTTACTACAAAAGAAAAATTGTGCCTATATTATCATGTGGCATACTCACAATTTTATATTTAATATATATGGAAATCTGCACTCTGATTGCTGCGTATGATATAGAAAAACTGATATTTCACACGTATGGTAATCTCCACCTAGATTCTCACAGGTGACCCAGGGAAATAAAGAAAGCTCTGTATTTCATACAGAAAATCTGAACCCAGAGACACATACAAGTCAAATAGAAAATTCAATATTTCATACATGTCAAAATTTGCATTCAGATATCCATATGTGAGAGAGAAAAAGTCATATCTCATATATATTAAAATGTGCACTTAGATTTTCATATATGCAGAGAGAAATTTACATATTTCATATATATGAAAATTTGAGCCCAGATTTTCATCTGGGACACAGAGAAAGTTACATGTTTCACACATTTATATTAAAACCTGATTTGAGATTTACATGTGTGAAAAAAGAAATCCTTCGTTCATATATATATACAGATTTGTACCCAGACTTTCATATTGACATCTATAAAATACCATATATTTCATATATTTAAACATATATTTATATATTTTACCTGTTATATACATTTTATATATTTATATTTGAAAATATATGTTTACACTATATAAATATACTATAACTTAATGTTATACTTTAAATATGTTTATAAATACATATTTATATGTAATATATTATGTTAATATATTTAAAAATCTACAACATGTCCTAATACCTATCACAGAACAAATTTCTTATTTAAGACATTCAAAAATTTGGTCAGTGATTTTGATATGTGAGAAAAAGAAAATCCAGATTTCGTATATCTGAATCCAGACAATCATATATGATATAGTGAAGATTCCATATTTCATACATATGAAAATTTGCATCCAGAATTTAATATATGACATGGGAAAATTCCATGTTATATGTAACACTGTGCTGAGATTTTCATATATCACATAGGGAAAGTTTCACTTTTCTTATTTCCTAAATTCTGTACTCCAATAGCTATATATGATATAAAGATCAGATTCTCACATATAATGAATAGAAAATGCTGTGATATTTTATTAATGCTGCATTATAAATGAAAATCTGAACCTTGATCTCATTAATATATAAAATTCCATGTTTCATATATATGACACTAACCCAGATTCTTTCATGTGATTAAATGAAAATTCCATATTAAATATATGTGAAAACCTGCACCCAGAGCCTCATATATAACACAGAAAATCTTTTACATTTTTATATACAAAAATCCTCAGTCAGATCCCATATATGATATAGAATTTCATATTTCATATAAGCAATATCACAAAAAACAGTGGAAAATTCTTAAAGAGGTGGGAATACCAGAATGTCTTACCTGCCTCCTGAGAAATCTGTATGCAGGTCAAGAAGCAACAATGGTTAGAACTGGACATGGGAAAATGGACTGCTTCAGCATTGGGAAGGGAGAACAACCAGGATGTATATTGTCCCTCTGTAGATTTAACTTATATACAATGCATCCTGACGTGCCAGGCTGGATGAAGCTCAAGCTGAAATCAAGATGGTTAGAAAAAGATATCAATAACTTCAGATATGCAATGATAATGCCCTTATGGCAAAAAGCCAAAAGGAACTAAATAGCCTCTTGATGAAGCTGAAAGAGAGTGAAAACCCTGGCTTAAAGCTGAACATTCAGAAAACTGAGATCATGGCATCCAGTTCCATCATTTCATGGGAACTAGATGGTGAAACAATGGAAACAGTGGCATACTCTTATTTTGGAGGGCTCCAAAATCAGGGCAGATTGTGATTGCACTAGTGAAGTTAAAAAAACGCTCGCTCCTTGAAAGAAAAGTTATGACCAACGTAGATGTCAAGTCTGTATATTGTCACCTTGCTTATTTAACTTATATTCATGAGAAACACTGGGCTTGATGAAGCACAATCTGGAATCAAGACTGCCTGGAGAAATATCAACAACCTCAGATGACACCACCCTTATGGCAGAAAGTGAAGAACTAGAGCCTCTTGATGAAAGTACAAGAGGAGAGTGAAAAAAACTGGCTTAAAGCTCAACATTCAGAAAACAAAGATCATGACAGCTGTTCCCATCACTTCATGGCAAATAGATGGAGAAACAGTGAAAACAGTGGCGGACTTCATATTTGGGGGGCTGCAAAATCCCGGCAGATGGTGACTGCAGCCATGAAATCAAAAGACACTTACTCCTTGGAAGGAACGTTAATGACCAACCTAGACAGGGTATTTAAAAGCAGAGACATTACTTTGTCAACAAAGGTCTGTCTCGTCAGGGATGTGTACTTTCTAGTAATCACGTATGGATGTGAGAGTTGGACTATAAAGAAAGCTGAGTGCTGAAGAAGGGATGCTTTTGAACTGTGTTGTTGGAGAAGACTCTTGAGAGTCCCTTGGACTGAAGGGATTGAAAGCAGGAGGTAAAGGAGGCAATAGAGGATGAGATGGTTGGATGACATCACTGACTCAATGGACGTGAGTTTTAGTAAACTCTGGGAGTTGGTGATGGACAGGGTGGCCTGGCGTGCTACAGTCCATGGGGTTGCAAAGAGTCGGACATAACTGAGGGATTCAACTGAACTGAACTGAACTGAACTGAGACAGCATATTAAAGAGCAGTGACATTACTTTATGAGAGATGTCCATCTAGTCACAGCTATTGTTTTTCCAGAAGTTATGTATGGATGTGAAAACTGGACTATAATGAAGGCTGTTCCCCAAAGAGTTGATGCTTTTGAACAGTGGTGTAGGAGAAGATTCTTGAGAGTCCCTTGGACTGCCAGGGGATCCAACCAGTCTATCCTAATGGAAATCAGATCAGAACGTTCACTGCAAGGACTGATGCTGAAGCTGAAGCTCCAATCCTTTGGCCACCTGATGAGAGAAACTGACTCCTTAGAAAATATCCTGATGCTGGGGAAGGTTGGAGACTGGGGCAGAAGGTTATGATGGAGGACCAGAATATTGGATATCATCATCAACTTACAAGGAGTTGAGTTTGAGCAACCCCTGAGAGTTGGTGATGGATGGGAAAGCCTGGCATGCTGCACTCCACCGTGTTGCAAAGAGTCGAACAAAACTGAATGACTGAACTTTCTAACATGTGATATCTATACAAAAATTATGCATGTGAAATTTGAAACAAGCATATATACATGAATATTATAGTATAAATATATGCTGCCAGAATTTCATATATGACAGAGAAAATTGCATATGTCATGAAAGTAAACACAAAGACCCTCAGCAAACATAGGGAAGGTTCCCTATTTCACATGTATGAAGATATGGCCCTAGGTTCTCATATTGACAGAGGGAATATCTATATTTAATACATATGAAAATTAACATCCAGATTCTCATATCAGAATTAATAAAATTTTGTATTTCATATATATTAAGGTCATCATACAGATTACTATGTATGATATAGAGAAAATTCAGTATTTTCTGTAATGTCCATCTGCACACAAATACTTATATTTCATTTAGAGAAAATTACATATTTCATATGTGTTTAAATCCAGATATAGATTGACATATATGTAATGGGGAGAACAACACATTTATATATAGAAATATCTTTGACCAGATGTACCTTGTGAAATAGAGAAAATTTCATTTTATATATATGTCAATCTGAAAGTTTTCACATGTGACATAGAAAAAATTCTGTGACATAGAAAAATTCCCTATTCCACACACACACACACACACACACACACACACACACACACACACACATATATATATATATACAGATTTACTTACCTGAATTTGAGAAAAAATTATATTATATACCTGAAAATCTTTGGCCAGATTGGTATGTGATACAGAAAATAGTCCATATACACTATATATTGGTAAATCTGCACCTAGAGCCTCACATAAGATATATAAAAAATTGCAGATTTCATATATATGAAAATCTGCACCCAGATTTTCACATGACACACTGAGAAACATCCATATTTCATATATATAAAGATTTACTTCCAAATCTTCATCTATGACATAGAATAAATTGTTTATTGCATTTATATCAGAATCTGTGTTCAAATGTCCATACCTGGTAGGAGAAAATACTGTATCTCATATATACTAGTATCAGCACTGAGATTTCTATATACAAGCTAAGAAAATTCCTGATTTTATGTATATGAAAATGTGAGCCCAAGTTTTTATAGGTAACATACAGAAATGTTCATAGTTCACATATATGAAAATCTTCATCAAGATTTACTTGTTGTGGTTCAGTCAGTAAATCACATTTGACTGTTAGTGTCCCTGTGGTCTTCAGCTCCCCAGGCTTCCCAGTCCTTCACTACCTCCCACAGTTTGCTCAAACTTATGTTAATTGACTCAGTGATGCCATTCAACCATCCAGCATATACATCTGTCTTTTCAGTGAATATTCAGGGTCGATTTCCTTTAGAATAGACTGGCTCAATCTCTTAGCAGTCTAAGGGACTCCTGAGTCTTCTCTAGCATCACATCTAAAAGCATCAGTTCTGCATTTCTCAGCCTTCTTTATGGTCCAACTTTTACATCTGTACAAAATCCCTATTTCAATTATCAGGAAAATACCATAGTTAATATATTTAATTACCTGCAGCAAGATTCTCATATGTGACATAGGGAAAATTAATTTTTCATATATATTAAATATATGCAACCAGATATCATTAATGACACACTTGAAGTTCTAGATCATATACATATATATGTATTATAATCTGTGTCTAGTTTTTCATATATGACATAGAGAAAAGTCCATATTTTACGTATATGAAAACCTGTAGTCAGATTATTATATATGACTTAGAGAAAGAAAATTGTTTATTTTCTTTTATTTTCTCTGGATATATGATAATCTCCATCCAGATTCTCATATAGAGTATAATAAGAAGGGCATCTTTCAAATATTTCCAAATCTGCCTTCAGATTTGCATATGTGACATAGAGAAAATTATATATAAACATATACACACACACACACACACACATATGCCAAGATTCACCTGAATGACGAGAAAAGTTCATATTTTGTACATCTGAAAAATCTTTGTTCAAGTTTGTTTGTGACATAGAAAAATTTTATTATAGTATATATTGGGAATCTGCACTCACAGTCTCATATCCGACCCAGAGAAACTTGCCTGTTTCAAATGTTTTTATTAGTTGGAGGCTAATTACTTCACAACATTTCAGTGGGTTTTGTCATACATTGATATGAATCAGCCATGGATTTACACGTATTCCCCATCCCGATCTCCGCTCCCACCTCCCTCTCCACCCGATTCCTCTGGGTCTTCCCAGTGCACCAGGCTGGAGCACTTGTCTCATGCATCCCACCTGGGCTGGTGATCTGTTTCACCATAGATAATATACATGCTGTTCTTTTGAAATATCCCACCCTCACATTCTCCCACAGGGTTCAAAAGTCTGTTCTGTATTTCTGTGTCTCTTTTTCTGTTTTGCATATAGGGTTATCGTTACCATCCTTCTAAATTCCATATACATGTGTTAGTATGCTGTAATGTTCTTTATCTTTCTGGCTTACTTTACTCTGTATAAGGGGCTCCAGCTTCATCCATCTCATTAGGACTAGTTCAAATGAATTCTTTTTAATGGCTGAGTAATATTCCATGGTGTATATGTACCCCAGCTTCTTTATCCATTCATCTGCTGATGGGCATCTAGGTTGCTTCCATGACCTGGCTATTATAGAAGTGGGATTGCTGGGTCATATGGCAGTTCTATTTCCAGTTTTTTAAGAAATCTCCACACTGTTTTCCATAGCGGCTGTACTAGTTTGCATTCCCACCAACAGTGTAAGAGGGTTCCCTTTTCTCCACACCCTCTCCAGCATTTATTGCTTGTAGACTTTTAGATAGCAGCCAGCCTGACTGGCGTGTAATGGTACCTCATTGTGGTTTTGATTTGCATTGCTCTAATAATGAGTGATGTTGAGCATCTTTTCATGTGTTTGTTAGCCATCTGTATGTCTTCTTTGGAGAAATGTCTGTTTAGTTCTTTGGCCCATTTTTTGATTGGGTCATTTATTTTTCTGTAATTGAGCTGCAGGAGTTGCTTGTATATTTTTGATATTAATCCTTTGTCTGTTGCTTCATTTGCTATTATTTTCTCCCAATCTGACGGCTGTCTTTTCACCTTACTTATAGTTTCCTTTGTAGTGCAAAAGCTTTTAAGTTTCATTAGGTCCCATTTGTTTAGTTTTGCTTTTATTTCCAATATTCTGGGAGATGGGCCATAGAGGATCTTGCTGTGATTTATGTCGGAGAGTGTTTTGCCTATGTTCTCCTCTAGGAGTTTTATAGTTTCTGGTCTTACATTTAGATCTTTAATCCATTTTGAGTTTATTTTTGTGTATGGTGTTAGAAAGTGTTCTAGTTTCATTCCTTTACAAGTGGTTGACCAGTTTTCCCAGCACCACTTGTTAAGGAGGTTGTCTTTTTTTAATTGCATATCCTTGCCTCCTTTCTTGAAGATAAGGTGTCCATAGGTTCGTGGATTTATCTCTGGGCTTTCTATTCTGTTCCATTGATCTATATTTCTGTCTTTGTGCCAGTACCATACTGTCTTGTTGACTGTGGCTTTGTAGTAGAGTCTGAAGTCAGGCAGGTTGATTCCTCCAGTTCCATTTTTCTTTCGCAAGAGTACTTTGGCTATTTGAGGTTTTTTGTATTTCCATACAAATTGTGAAATTCTTTGGTCTAGTTCTGTGAAAAATACCGTTGGTAGCTTGATAGGGATTGCATTGAATCTATAGACTGCTTTGGGTAGAATAGCCATTTTGACAATATTGATTCTTCCAATCCATGAACACGGTATGTTTCTCCATCTGTTTGTGTCCTCTTTCATTTCTTTCATCAGTGTTTTATAGTTTTCTATGTATAGGTCTTTTGTTTCTTTAGGTAGATATACTCCTAAGTATTTTATTCTTTTTGTTGCAATGGTGAATGGTATTGTTTCCTTAATTTCTCTTTCTGTTTTTTCATTGTTAGTATATAGGAATGCAAGGGATTTCTGTGTGTTAATTTTATATCCTGCAACTTTCCTATATTCATTGATTAGCTCTAGTAATTTTCTGGTAGAGTCTTTAGGGTTTTCTATGTAGAGGATCATGTCATCTGCAAACAGTGAGAGTTTTACTTTTTCTTTTCCTATCTGGATTACTTTTACTTCTTTTTCTGCTCTGATTGCTATGGCCAAAACTTCCAACACTATGTTGAATAGAAGTGGTGAGAGTGGGCACCCTTGTCTTGTTCCTGATTTCAGGGGAAATGCTTTCAATTTTTCACCATTGAGGGTGATGCTTGCTGTGGGTTTGTCATATATAGCTTTTATTATCTTGAGGTATGTCCCTTCTATTCCTGCTTTTTGGAGAGTTTTAATCATAATGAGTGTTGAATTTTGTCAAAGGCTTTCTCTGCATCTATTGAGATAATCACATGGTTTTTATCTTTCAATTTGTTAATGTGGTGTATTACATTAATTGATTTGTGGATATTAAAGAATCCTTGCATTCCTGGGATAAAGCCCACTTGGTCATGGTGTATGATTTTTTAAATATGTTGTTGGATTCTGTTTGCTAGAATTTTGTTAAGGATTTTTGCATCTATGTTCATCAGTGATATTGGCCTGTAGTTTTCTTTTTTTTGTGTGGCATCTTTGTCTGGTTTTGGAATTAGGGTGATGGTGGCCTCATGGAATGAGTTTGGAAGCTTACCTTCATCTGCAGTTTTCTGGAAGAGTTTGAGTAAGGTAGGTATTAGCTCTTCTCTAAATTTTTGGTAGAATTCAGCTGTGAAGCCATCTGGTCCTGGGCTTTTGTTTGCTGGAAGATTTTTGATTACAGTTTCGATTTCCTTGCTTGTGATGGGTCTGTTAAGATCTTCTATTTCTTCCTGGTTCAGTTTTGGAAAGTTATACTTTTCTAAGAATTTGTCCATTTCTTCCAAGTTGTCCATTTTTTTGGCATAGAGCTGGTAGTAGTCTCTTATGATCCTTTGTATTTCTGTGTTGTCTGTTGTGATCTCTCCATTTTCATTTCTAATTTTGTTAATTTGGTTCTTCTCTCTTTGTTTCTTAATGAGTCTTGCTAATGGTTTGTCAATTTTGTTTATTTTTAAAAAAAAACAGCTTTTAGCTTTGTTGATTTTTGCTATGGTCTCCTTAGCTTTTTTGCATTTATTTCTGCCCTGATTTTTAAGATTTCTTTCCTTCTGCTAACCCTGGGGTTCTTCATTTCTTCCTTCTCTAATTGCTTTATGTGGAGAGTTAGGTTATTTATTTGGCTTTTATCTTGTTTCTTGATGTAAGCCTGTAATGCTATGAACCTTCCCCTTAGCACTGCTTTTACAGTGTCCCATAGGTTTTGGGTTGTTGTGTTTTCATTTTCATTCATTTCTATACATATTTTCATTTCTTTTTTGATTTCCTCTATGATTTGTTCGTTATTCAGAAGCATGTTATTTACCCTCCATATGTTTTGAGTTTTAACAATTTTTATCCTGTAGTTGAGATCTAATTTTACTGCACTGTGATCAGAAAAGATGACTGGAATGATTTCAATTTTTTTTGAATTTTCCAAGACCAGATTTATGGCCCAGAATGTGATCTATTCTGGAGAATGTTCCGTGTGCACTTGAGGAAAAGGTGAAGTTGATTGTTTTCGGGTGAAATGTCCTATAGATATCAGTTCGGTCTAGCTGGCCCATTGTGTCATTTAAGGTTTGTGTTTCCTTGTTAATTTTCTGTTTAGTTGATCTATCCATAGTTGTGAGTGGGGTATTAAAGTCTCCCACTATTATTGTGTTACTATTAATTTCCTCTTTCATACTCGTTAGTGTTTGCCGCACATATTGCGGTGCTCCTATGTTGGGTGCATATATATTTATAATTGTTATATCCTCATCTTGGATTGATCCTTTGATCATTATGTAGTGTAGTTCTTTGTCTCTTTTCACATCCTTTATTTGAAAGTCTATTTTATTTGATATGAGTATTGCGACTCCTGCTTTCTTTTGGTCCCCATTTGCATGTAATATTTTTTCCAGCCCTTCACTTTTAGTTTGAATGTGTCTCTTGCTTTGAGGTGGGTCTCTTGTAGACAGCATATATAGGGGTCTTGTTTTTGTATCCATTCAGCCAATCTTTGTCTTTTGGTTGGGACATTCAACCTATTTACATTTAAGGTAATTATTGATAGGTGTGGTCCCGTTGCCATTTACTTTGTTGTTTTGGGTTCACGTTTATACAACCTTTCTGCATTTCCTGTCTAGAGAAGATCCTTTAGCATTTGTTGAAGAGCTGGTTTGCTGGTGCTGAATTCTCTCAGCTTTTGCTTATCTGTAAAGCTTTTTAATTCTCCTTCATATCTGAATGAGATCTTTGCTGGATACAGTAATCTAGGTTGTAGGCTATTCTCTTTCATTACTTTCAGTACGTCCTGCCATTCCCTTCTGGCCTGGAGGGTTTCTATTGATAGATCAGCTGTTATCCTTATGGGAAGCCCTTTGTGTGTTATTTGTTGTTTCTCCCTTGCTGATTTTAGTATTTGTTCTTTGTGTTTGATCTTTGTTAATTTGATTAATATGTGTCTTGGGGTGTTTCGCCTTGGGTTTATCCTCTTTGGGACTCTCTGGGTTTCTTGGACTTGGGTGGCTATTTTCTTCCCCATTTTAGGGAAGTTTTCAGCTATTATCTCCTCGAGTATTTTCTCATGGCCTTTCTTTATTTCTTCTTCTTCTGAAACTCCTATGATTCGAATGTTGGGGCATTTCACAGTGTCTCAGATGTCCCTGAGGTTGTCCTCATTTCTTTTGATCCTTTTTTCTTTTTTCCTCTCTGCTTCATTTATTTCCACCATTTTATCTTCTACCTCACTTATCCTATCTTCTGCCTCCGTTATTCTACTCTTAGTTCCCTCCGAAGTGTTTTTGATCTCATTCATTGCATTATTCATTTTTATTGACTCTTTTTTATTTCTTCTAGGTCGTTATTAAACATTTCTTGAATCTTTTCAATCTTTGTTTCCAGGCTATTTATCTGTAACTCCATTTTGTTTTCAAGATTTTGGATCATTTTTATTATCATTATTCTAAATTCTTTTTCAGGTAGATTCCCTATCTCCTCCTCTTTTGTTTGACTTGGTGGGCATTTTTCATGTTCCTTTACCTGTTGGGTATTTCTTTGCCTTTTCATCTTGTTTAGATTGCTGTGTCTGGAGTGGGCTTTCTGCATTCTGAAGGTCTGTGGTTCCTTTTTATTGTGGAGGATTAACCCAGTGGGTGGGGTTAGACGATTGGCTTGTCAAGGTTTCCTGGTTAGGGAAGCTTGTGTCAGTGTTCTGGTGCGTGGAACTTGATCTCTTCTCTTTGGAGAGCAATGGAGTGCCCAGTAATGAGTTTTGAGATGGGTCTATGTGTTAGGTGTGACCTTGGGCAGCCTGTATGTTGATGTTCAGGGCTATGTTCCTGCATTGCTGGAGAATTTGCATAGTATGTCTTGCTCTAAAACTTATTGGCTCTTGGGTGGTGGGTGGTTTCAGTGTAGGTATGAAGGCTTTTGGACAGTCACTTATTACTTAAAGTTCCATGTAGTCAGTAGTTTTCTGGTGTTCTCAGGTTTGGGCTTAAATCTCCTGCCTCTGGATTTCAGTTTTATTCTTCCTGTAGCCTCAGGACTTCTCCAACTATACAGCCCTGATAAGAAAACTTCTAGGTGAATGGCTAAAAGATTCTCCCCCGTTAGGGACACCCAGAGAGTTTCACAGAGTTACATGAAGAAGAGGAGAGGGAGGAGGGAGATAGAAATGAGCAGGAGGAGAAAAAGGGGGACTTAAGAGGAGAGAGACAGATCTACACAGCTGTCAGTTCCCAGAGTGTTCTCCATAGCCCAGTCACCTACAAAGATTCACAGAATTGGATTGGGAAGAGATGAGGAAAGGAGGAAATAGAGGTGTTCTGAGGTAGAAAACAGAGAGTCAAGATTGGGAGAGAATAATCTTCAGTTTAAAAATAGGGCTTCTCTTTCTTTTTTTTTTTTTTTTTTTGTAAGGTTATAGTATATTGAAAATGAAAATTAAGGAGTAGTAGAGGAGTACTAGGGGACTTTAAAAGAAATAAGAGAAAAAGAATAATAGAAAATAGAAGAGAAAAAGGAAAGAAAACAAAAAGAAAAAAAAAAAAGAAAGAAAAAAATTTTTCCCCCTAATTAAAAAAATCGTAAAAATCTATGGAAATGAAAGTTAAGGAGTAATGGGGGAGTAATAGGGGATTTTAAAGGAAAATAAAAGAGAAAAAATAAAAAAGAAAAAAAAAGAGAAAAAAGTAAAATTATATCTAGGAGTTTCTCTGGAGCTGTTGCGGTCAGTGTGGGTTTGGCTGTTTCAGATAGCTCCTCATTCCAGCTTACACTTCTCGATGTCTACAGGCCTTTTCCTGTGTATTCAGTGTTTTCTAGAGGGATTTTAATCTGTTGCACCAGTCCCTTCTGAAGCGGTTCCCTTTGTTTATTTGGCTTCTGTTTGCCGGTCTCTTCAGAGCCTCATTTCCGCCCTGACACAGGCGGGCGGAGGTGGACTCTTTTTCAGGTAGCTAGTTCCGTTGCTCTGCGGGGAGGGGCTGGCGCCGCGGGGACAGGCTGTTGCTGCTGGGAGGGGCTGATGCTGCTTTCTCCGTCTGCGCTGCTCAGGCTCCTGGCTGTTCCATATGGAGCGCGCCCTGCGCTGCGCGAGGTTCCAGCCCCCGGGTGTTCCACAAAAGCGTGCAACAAAAAGCTGCTCCTGCTCTCTGTGCCTTCCCCGTCAGAGCAGTCCAGGGAGCCAGGGGCTTGGTGGGTGCACTCTCCCCAGGTGTGGCGCGCCCACTCCCTTCCACGGACTCAGTCTCAGTTTCCGCTGGCGCCAGTCGGGTGCCTGCGCCTTCTGCCCCCCGCATCCCCAGCCCCAGTCCCCGCCCGCGCAGGTCAGGTGCCTGCGCCCTGTGTCTCGCCGTGACCTTCCCCTCCCCGCTGCCTCCTGCCTCCGTCGGGGCTGGGCCGGTCCGCAGCCTGCGAGCTCTTCTCTGGATTTTCTCAGTTTCTCTTTGTTTTGCGAATGGCCGGCAGTGTGTTCAGGCCGGTTAATTTACTCTCTCTCTTTTGGTCTCCCACAGTTCAAGTTGGGAACTCACAGAAGCTCCCTCCGATTGTCCTCAGGGCACTCAGGCCCGGCCCCTACCCCAAGCAATGCCGCCTAAGACTTCCCGGGACGGATCTCCGTCCTTAGCTCTTTTGTCTCACTTTTTATCTTTTATATTTTGTCCTACCTCCTTTCAAAGACAATGGGCTGCTTTTCTGGGCGCCTGATGACCTCAGCTAGCAATCAGAAGTTGTTTTGCGAAGTTTGCTCTGCGTTCAGTAATTCTTTCGATGAATTTGTAGGAGAGAAAGTGGTCTCCAGAGAAAACTCAATGTTTTTAATCATGCAAAGCTGCACACTGATTCTCCTATGGGATATAGATAAATTTCCATAAATAATATACATGAAAATCTGCATTCCACCCTTAATATACAGAACAGAGAAAATTCTATATGTGAAATATGTAAAAGCCCATATCCTCAAATATCATAAGTAGAAAATTCCATATTTCTTAGACATGAAAATCTTCCCCTAAATTTCTCTGGATGATAGAGAAAATCTCATTTCATATAAACATATTATAAAAATTTGAACCCAGGTTTTCATATATAACATCAGTAAAATTCATATTTAACACTGAAAAATATGCACCCAGATTCTCTTACATTACATTTAGAAAATTCCATGTTTCATATGAATGAATATCTGCACACATATATTGCATATATGTGCAGTATTGCAATTTCCCAATGTCATGTATGAGAATTTGGGTGCAGATTTTTACATGTATGAAAATATGCATCAGGACAGAGTGAACTCTGTTCGTTTCTAAGACAAATCAATCAATATCATGGTAATCCAAGTCTATGCCCTGGCCAGTAATGCTGAAGAAGTGGAAGCTGAGTGATTCTTTGAAAGCCTACAAGACCTTCTGAAACTAACACCGCCAAAAGATGTCCTTTTCATTATAGGGCACTGGAATGCAAAAGTAGGAAGTCAAAAAAACACCTGGAGTAATACGTAAATTTGGCCTTGGAGTACAGAATGAAGATGGGGAAAGGCTAATATAGTTCTGCCAAGAGAATGCAGTGGTCATAGCAAACACTCTCTTTCAACAACACAAGAGAAGACTCTACACATGGACATCTCCAGATGGACAACACCAAAATCAGATTGATTATATTCTTTACAGCCAAAGATGGAGAAGTTCTATACAATCAGCCAAAAAAGACCAGGAGCTGACTGTGGCTCAGATCATGAACTCCTTATTGCCAAATTCACACTTTAATAGAAGGAAGAGGGGGAAACCACTAGACCGTTCAGGTATGACCTATGTCAATCCCTTATGACTCTACAGTGGGAGGGAGAAATAGATTTAAGATAGATTTGTATTTAAGAATAGATCTGATAGACAGGGTGCCTGATGAATTATGGTCAGAGGTTTGTGACATTGTACAGGAGACAAGAATCAAGACCACCCCAAGAAAAAGAATTGCAAGAAAGCAAAGTGCCTGTCTGAGGAGGCCTTATAAAAAGGTGTGAAAAGAAGAGAAGTGAAAAGCAATGTAGAAAAGGAAATATATACCCATTTGAATGCAGAGTTCCAAAGAATACAAGGAGAGGAAAAAAAAAAAAAAAAAAGCCCTCCTCAGTGACCAATGCAAAGAAATAGAAGAAAACAATAGAATGGTAAAGACTAGAGATCTCCTCGAGAAAATTAGAAATAACAAGGGAACATTTAATGCAAAGATGGGCTCAGGAAAGGATAGAAATCGTATGGACCTAAAAGAAGCAGAAGCTATTAAGAAGAGGTGGCAAGAGTACATAGAAGAACTATACAAAAAATATCTTCACGACCAAGATAATCCGGATGGAGTGATCACTCAAACTCATCTAGTGCCAAATATCCTGGAGAGTGAAGTCAAGTGGGCCTTAGGAATAATCACTACAAACAAAGCTAGTGGAGGGATGGAATTCCAGTTGAGCTATTTCATTTTTTTTTTCATTTATTTTTATTAGTTGGAGGCGAATTACAATATTGTAGTGGTTTTTGCCATACATTGACATGAATCAGCCATGGATTTACGTGTGTTAAGATGGCGGAGGAATAGGATGGGGAGACCACTTTTTCTCCTACAAATTCACCGAAAGAACAATTGAACGCTGAGCAAACTTCACAAAACAACTTCTGGCCACTAGCAGAAGACATCAGGCGCCCAGAAAATCAGCCCATCATCTTCAAAAGGAGGTAGAAGAAAATATAAAAGATAAAAAGAGAGACAAAAGAGCAAGGGACGGAGACCCATCCCAGGAAGGGAGTTGTAATAGAGGAAGTTTCCAAACACCAGGAAACCCTCTCACTGGTGGGTCTGGGGGAAGTTTTTGAATCTCGGAGGGCAACATAACTGGGAGGAAAAATGAATAAAACCCACAGATTACATGGCTAAAAGCAACTCCCAGCAGAAAAGTACCCCAGACACCCGCATCCACCACCAGCAAGTGGGGGCAGAACAGAGAGAAGCGGGCAGCATTACTTCCAGTAAGGACCAGGCCCAAATGACCTGAGGGCAATTGGAGGGAGCTAACATGAGACAACAGCTTAAACTGTGGGGTAGCAAGAGAGAGAGAATTAACCGACCCGAACACACTGCAGGCCATTTGCAGAACAAAGGGACTAAGCAATTCCAGAGAAGAGCTAGCCAGCAGCAGACCAGCCCATCCCCCACCAGAGGCAGGAGGCAGGGGGGAGGAGAAAGGGGCAAACTCAGCCCCAGAGATGGCACCCGTTACCAAACTGCAAACAGGCCTCCAGTTTCTAACGGAAGACTTCCTGAGATTCTGGATGGTTGACATCCGCCGGGAGAGTTGTGGCCAGAGGCCAGTTCCAGAGACCAGACACAAGGTGCATGCACCCGACTGGCATGGGCAGAAACAGGCTGAGACCACGGAGGGGATAAGGCACACCACACCCAGGGAGAGTGTGCCCATCAAGCTCATGACTGCCTGAGCTGCTCGGGCCGGGGAAGGCACAAAATGCAAGCCCAACCGAGTCCATGTTTTTATAGAATACCCCATAAATTGGAACTGCAATGCAACGCAGGGCCCACTCCATATAGAGCATCCGGGAGCCTGAGCAGTGTAGACGGGGAAAGCACACACCCGTGAGCAGGGGCAAATCCAATGTGGCCAGAACACTGTGGGTCCTCCCACACAGGCCAGTGACATTTGTTTACAGTGCTCTTCCCTCCCGCAGCACAACTGAACCAGTGAACCTAAACAAGAGATTGACTCCGCCTGCCTGGATCAGGGCGGAAATTAGACAATCGAGAGACTGCCAAACAGAAACCAAAATAAACAAAGGGAACCACTTCAGAAGTGACCAGTGCAACAGATTAAAATCCCTGTAGGTAAGACCAACTACACCGGAAGGGGCCTATAGATATCCAGAAGTGTAAGCTGGAACGAGGAGCTATCTGAAACTGAACCGAACCCACACTGACCACAACTGCTCCAGAAAAATTCCTAGATATATTTTTACTTTATTTTTCTTAATTAAAAAAATTTTTTTTCTTCTTTACTTTTCTAATTTTTCTCCTTTATTTTGTTTTAAAATTCCCTATTATTCCTCCATTACTCCTTAACTTTAATTTTCATATATTTTTACTATTTTTTTAATTAGGAAATTTTTTTCTTGTCTTATTGCTTTTCTCTTATTTTCTTTTAAAGTCCTCTATTACTCCTTAATTTTCATTTTTATTTCACTATAACCTTGAAAAAAAAGGAAAAGCCTTATTTTTAAACTGAGCTTCATATATATTTTAAATTTTTTGTGTGTTTTTGTTTTTGTTTTTAATATTGTATTTTTAAGAGTCTAACCTCTACTCTAGATATTTGATCTTTGTTTATCAGTATTTGATATCAATTTTGGACATTTAAGAATCCAATATTCAGTACCCATTTTTACTCAGGAGTGTGTTGATTACTCTCTCCCACTTTTGACTCTCCATTTTCTACCTCAGATCACCTCTATTTCCTCCCTCCCCCTTCTCTTCCCAATCCAATTCTGTGAATCTCTGTGGGTGTCTGGGCTACAGAGAACACTTCAGGAACAGAGAGCTGTGTAGATCTGTCTCTCTCCTCTTGAGTCCCCCTTTTCTCCTCCTGCTCATCTCTATCTCCCTCCTCCCTCTCCTCTTCTTCATGTAACTCTGTAAACGTCTCTGGCTGTCCCTCATGGTGGAGAATCTTTTCACCATTAACCTAGAAGTCTTACTATCAGTGCTGTATAGTTGGAGAAGTCTTGAGACTACTTGAAGAATAAGACTGAAATCCAGAGGCAGAAGACTTAAGCCCAAAACCCGAGAACACCAGAAAACTCCTGACTACAGGAAACATTAAGTAATAAGAGACTATCCAAAACCCTCCATACCTACACTGAAACCAACCACCACCCAAGAGCCAGTAAGTCCCAGAGCAAGACATACCATGCAAATTCTCCAGCAATGCAGGAACATAGCCCTGAGCGTCAACATACAGGCTGCCCAAAGTCACACCTATCACATAGACCCATCTCAAAACTCATTACTGGACACTCCATTGCACTCCAGAGAGAAGAAATCCAGTTCCATGAACCAGAACACCGACACAAGCTTCCCTAACCAGGAAACCTTGGCACACCAATCGTCCAACCCCACCCACTGGGTGAAACCTCCACAATAAAAAGGAACCACAGACCACCAGAATACAGAAAGCCCACTCCAGACACAGCAATCTAAACAAGATGAAAACGCAGAGAAATACCCAATAGGTAAAAGAACATGAAAAATGCCCACCAAGCCAAACAAAAGAGGAGGAGATAGGGAATCTACCTGAAAAAGAATTTAGAATAATGATAATAAAAATGATCCAAAATCTTGAAAACAAAATGGAGCTACAGATAAATAGCCTGAAGACAAAGATTGAGAAGTGCAAGAAATTTCTCTGGATGATATAGAAAATCTCTTTTCATATCAATATATAATAAAAATTTGAACCCAGGGTTTTGTTTATAACATTAATAAAATTCATATTTAACACTGAAAAATATGCACCCAGATTCTCTTACTTTACAGTTAGAAAATTCCATGTTTCATATGAATGAATATCTGTACACATATATCTCATTTACGTTCAGTATTGAATTTTCCCAATGTCAGGTATGAGAATTTGGGTGCAGATTTTTACATGCATGAAAATATGCATCCAGATCTTCACATATTATAGAGGCATTTCTATATTATGTGTATATTATAATATATTCTATAATATTAATATTAGTAATATGTAATATTTTGTCTTAATTTCATATATGACGGAAAAGTTTCCATTTTTCATATCCAGAGTCTAGATATTCCTGTGTCACAGAGATACTTTGATATTTCATTTATGTGAAAGCCTTACCCAGGCTTACGTATTTGACAGAGAAAATTCCACATTTCATGTCTGAATATAAATCTGCATTCAGATTACTGTGTGTGACATTGAGAAAATTCCAAATGAATTCTTTTTAATGGCTGAGTAATATTCCATGGTGTATATGTACCACAGCTTCCTTATCCATTCATCTGCTGATAGGCATCTAGGTTGCTTCCATGTCCTGGCTATTATAAACAGTGCTGCGATGAACATTGGGATGCACGTGTCTCTTTCTTTAAAAAATCTGTATGCAGATTCTCTTATGTGTCAGAAGGAAAATTCCATATATCATATGTGTGAAAATTTGCACCCAAATTCTGATATATGTCTCAAGGAAAATTCAATGTTTCATATACATGATTACCTGCACACAGAATCTCATATAAGACAGAGACAAAATATCACATTTTACATCTATGAAAACCTGTGCCCAGATTCCCATGTATGATGTAAGTATGTCCATATTGTATATATTTAAAAGTCTGAGTCATGTTTCTCATGTGTGACAGAGGAAATTCTCAATTCAATATATACTGTCATCCGAACCCAGGTTCTGATAGGTGACATAAAATTCCACATTACGTATACATGAAACTTTCATCACATTCTTTCATATGACTTAGAGAAAAATGTCTGTTTCACGTATAGGAAAATCAGTACCCAGATCTTTGTGTGTGACAGACAATATTTCAAATTCATGTATATGAAAATTCTCATTCAGATTATGTGTGTAAGATAGTGAAAATCCATATTTCACATATGTAAAATTCTCTACTCAGGTTTTCATATGTGAACTCAAGTATATTCCATATAAAAGTAATTAAAATGGTATAGCCAGATTCTCATGTATGGGATAGGCAATTCATTGTTTCAAGTATATGAAAACTTATACCTAGATTCACATATACTAAACATAGAAAATTCTTTACATTATAGGTATTATAATCTTCACCCAGATTCTGTGCTGAGGTTTTCACAAGTGACACAAAGAATCTTCTATTTGATATCCTCTATTTGAGAGTCTGCACCCAGATTTGCATATGTAAGCAAGATTCTATTATGTGACATATAGGAAATTCCACATTTCATACATATAATCAGCACTTCGATTTTCACATTTGGCATATATAAATTTTCATATTTCTTAACGTTCAGTTCAGTTCAGTTGCTGAATCCTGTCTGACTGTGCGACCCCATGAACCGCAGCATGCCAGGCCTCTCTGTCCATCACCAACTCCCGGAGTCCATCCAAACCCACTTCCATTGTGTCGGTGATGCCATCCAATCATCTCATTCCCCTGTCATCCATTTCTCCTCCTACCTTCAATCTTTCCCAGCATCAGGGTCTTTTCAAATGAGTCAGCTCTCCTCATCAGGTGGCCAAAGTACTGGAGTTTCAGCCTCAACAATCAATCCCTCCAGTGAAAACCCAGGACTGGTCTCCTTTAGGATGGACTGGCTGGATCTCCTTGTAGCCCAAGTGACTCTCAAGGGTCTTCTTCAACACCACAGTTCAAAGCCATCAATTCTTTGGTACTCAGCTATATATATATCTGCATGCAAATTTCATATATGGCATAGAGAATATCTCATATAACCTACACATAAAAATTTAGGTCAAATTCTCATATGGGACATAGATAATATTCCTTCGGTTATATATGTGAAATATGCACCCTGGTTTTCATAGTCCATCTTATATATACATACACACACACACACACACATATATATATATAATCTTCATCCAGATCCCATATGTGGCATACAATGTTCCATATTTCATATAAATATAATGTATGCAGAAATACTCATATTTCAAATGCAGGCAAGTATATATTTCACACAAATGAAAATCTGCCATCATATTACCATATATAACTTAGAGGCGTTTTCCTATTTCATATATGAAAAGATACACTAGGTGCCTCTCATAGGTGACATAAGGAAAATTCCCTATTTTGTATGTATGAAAATATGCCCCTAGTTTCTCACATTGACAGGAGGAAAATCTATAATATTAAAATTTACATCCAGATTCTCAATTGCTAAAGTGGTAAAATTCCATATTTCATATACCTTAATGTCTGCTGTAGATTATTTTATATGACACAGAAGAAATTCCATATTTTTATATAGGATAATTTGCACAATGATACTCATATTTGATTTAGGGAGAATTTGATATTTCATATATGTGAAAATCAGTGCCCAGATTTTCATATGCTACCTAGAGTAAAGAGAATATTTCAAATATTTGAAAAACTCTGTCATATTCTTGTATGTGAGACACGAAAACTCCAAATGTTAAGTAAGAAATTTGTGCATAAAGATTGTCAAATGTAAGACTGTGAAAATTACATCTTTTCACTTAAATAAAAATCTACATATGTATTTGCATATGTAACAGAGAAGACCTCATATATCATATATTAAAATCTATACTAAAGTTGTCATAAATGTCATAGAGAAAAATCCATACATTATTATGTGATTATCAGTGGCCCATATTATGTTTGTGACATAGAGAAAATTCCATATGACTTGCATGTAAAAATCTGTGTTCAGATTTCCATTCGTGACGTGGAGGAAATTCTCTATTTCATAAGCATTAACATGTAGACTGATTCTATATATGCCGTCAGGAAAACTGATACCAACCTAGACACTATATTTAAAAGCAGACACTCCTTTGCCAACAAAGGTCTGGATAGTCAAGGCTAATGGTTTTTCCAGTAGTTATGTATGGATGTGAGAGTTGACAACTGTCGACTCTAAAGTAAGCTGTAAAGAAAGCTGAGCACTGAAGAATTGATGCTTTTGAACTGTGGTGTTGGAGAAGACTCTTGTGAGTCCCTTGGACTGAAGGGATTGAAGGCAGGAGGAGAAGGGGAACGACAGAGGATGAGATGGTTGGATGGCATGACCGACTCAATGGACATGAGTTTGGGTCAACTCTGGGAGTTGGTGATGGACAGGGAGGCCTAGTTGCTGCAGGCCATGTGGTTGCAAAGAATCGGACATGTCTGAGTGACTGGACTGAACTGATTCACGTATATTAAATATGAACTTTTCATATTTTAGTAAAATCAGGGTTAAGGTTGTCATTATATTAAATATATAGTTTTATCTATAATGATTACAAGAATCACGGTGCAGATTTTCATTTTACATGGTGATTTTTCTGTGTCAGCTATAAGAATATGATGTTTATTTTATATATAAGCATCTGAGTGTTTATTTTAAGACATGTGAAATATGAAAATTTATATATGTTATATATGTGAACCCAAGTGCAAAATATTATACTATAAAATATGGACTATCCCATAGATGATAGAGAAAAGAATCTGGTTAAAGATTTGCATATACAAGAAATTTAGAATGCTATCTATATCAGATGAGCATCTGGAATCAGATATTTGGGTGTATGAAACAATGGAATTTTCTTTTTGTCACATAAAAATCACAACACAAATTTTAAGATATATTAAATACTAAATTTCTATATGTGAGATATTAGAACATGGGTGCAGCATTTTAAATATATTTAGTAGGGCATTAGAGTTTCCCTGGAGAGTCCCTTCGACTGCAAGGAGATCCAGCCAGTCCATCCCAAAGGAGATAAGTCCTGGGTGTTCATTGGAAGGACTGATGCTGAAGCTGAAACTCCAATACTTTGGCCACCTCATGCGAAGAGTTAACTCACTGGAAAAGACCCTGCTGCTGGGAGGGACTGGGGGCAGAGGGTGAGATGGCTGGATGGCATCACCGACTCAATGGACATGAGTTTGGGTAATCTCCAGAAGTTGGTGACGGACAGAGATGCCTGGCGTGCTGAGAATCGCAGGGTCACAAAGAGTTGGACACGACTGAGCAACTGAACTGAATTGAGGGTTTCCCTAATAGCCCAGTTGTTAAAGAACCTGCCTGCAATGCAGGAGGTTGGAGTTCAATTCCTGGGTAGTGAAGATCCCCTGGAGAAGGGAAAGGCTACCCAGTCCAGCATTCTGGCTGACAGAATTCCATGGACTCTATGACCTACGGGGTAGCAAAGAGCCAGACACAACTGAACAACTTTCACTTCACTTAGAACATCAATTGATGTTAACTGGGAAGGTTTACTTTTGACTCTCAATTTTCACTCATTGATCTTTGTTTATCCTCTTGCTAATACAACACTGTCCTGATTATTGTCCTGATCACCTGACTGGCTTTCATTTTCACTTTCAATATGGCATTATCTAGATGTCACATGTGATACGCTGCTGCTGCTGCTAAGTCGCCTCAGTCGTGTCTGACTCTGTGCGACACCATAGACGGCAGCCCAGCAGGCTGGTCTGTCCCTGGAGTTCTCCAGGCAAGAATGCTGGGGTGGGGCTCCATTTCCTTCTCCAATGCATGTGTGCATGCTATATTGCTTCAGTCGTGTCTGACTCTCTGCGACCCTATGGACAGCAGCCCACCAGGCTTCTCTGTCCGCAGGATTCTCTAGGCAAGAATCCTGGAGTGGGTTGCCCTTTCCTTCTCCAATTCATTTGTGCATGCTAGGTCGCTTCAGTCGTGTCCGAGACTGTGTGACACTATGGACAGCAGCCCACCAGGCTCCTCTGTCCACAGGATTCTCTAGGCAAGAACACTGGGTTGGGTTGCCATTTCCTTCTCCACACATATGATATATATGGATACAAATTTTTATACATGTGTAATAAGGAATTTCCCTTCTCTCAGACACTTAAAATTGGCTAAGATTTTAATATAACATACAAAACATGCAATTTCACTGTATTCCCAATGAAAATCTCAGCTCATATTTTTATATATAGTTTCATGCATAATTTTCTCTCATACACAAAAATATATATTATTATCCACCCACATTTATCTTATCTGAGCTTCTGGGGTGGTTCAGCTGGTAAAGAAACCACTGGCAATACAGGAAACCTCCATTTGATCCCTGGGTCAGGAAGATCCCCTGGAGAAGGGAATGGAGATTTGCTCTAGTGTTCCTGCCTGGAGAGTCCAAAGGGCAGAGGAACTTGGCAGGTCATGGGGTCGCAAAGAATAGGACATGACTGAGTGACTGAACAATATTTTATCCAAAATTTGCACAGCTTATGGCAGTGAAATGTCAAGATGATAGTATAATAATGACACTGTCTTGGCAGGAAAATATAATTGCACACTTTAATATATATGAGATATAAGTTTTTCTCCAAGACACATATTGAAATCTGAACACAGATATTTACCTGTATGAAATATGGAATTTTGTTCTTGACCCGTATGATGTTTGGGTTCAGATTCATGTATATGAAATATGGAATTTTCTATGTCAAATGTGAGAAATGCTGTATATTTTCATGTATATGTATATAAATGATACATGTATACATATAATAAATATATGTATATTTCCACATAGAGAAAATATAAAATTTCTCGATGTCATATTGAATACTGTGTCTTCATTTTCATATGCATGAAATATGTAATCTTATACATGTTAAATATGTGTATCTGGGTGCAGATTTCCATATATAGGATATGTGAAGATTTCTCTCTGTTATACAGGAGAATCTGGATGGAGATTACATATTATAGTCTATATAAGATATAGAATATTCTCTATATCATTTATGATAATTTGGATGCATATATGTCTATATATATTTGAAAAATGGAATTTTCTTTGTGTCACATATCAAAATCTAGTTACAGATTTTTAATTATATTAAATATGATATATACCTGATATCTGAAACAGCGTTTTGTTTTTATTTTTTTTATTTTGTTTATTGTGAGTTGTTTCTCAGTCAGTCATGTCTGACTCTTTGTGACCCCATGTACTGCCACACTCCAGGCTTCCCTGTCTTTCACTATCTCCCTAGTGTGCTCAGACTCTTTTTCATTAAGTCAGTGATGCCATCCAATCATCTCATCCTGTCATCCCCTTCTCCTGCCCTCAGTCTTTCGCAGCATCAGCGTCTTTTCCAATGAGTCAGTTCTTCACATGAGGTGGCCAAAGTATTAGAACTTTAGCTTCAATCCTTCCAAAGAACATTCAGAAGAGTAGTGGTAGCTCATTGTTTTAATTTTCATTTCCCTAATTACATGATGTGGAGTATCTCTTTATATGTGTTTTTGCCACCTGTAGTTCTTTGGTGCGGTGTCTGTCTAGCTCTTAGGTTCATTTTTTAGATTTAATTGCTTGTTTTCTTGTTGAGTTTTGAGAGTTCTTTGTATGTTTTGGATAATAGTCCATTATCAGGCTGTCTTTTGCAAATATTTTCTCCCAATTTATCGCTTATCTTCTCATCTTCTTACAGATTTGTAACAAGAAATCACTTTTTTTTTTAATGAGTCACTTTAAAGAGAAATATTTAGGAAATGATAGTCAAAACAGTTAGAATGCAACAAAACAAAAGAAACTATAGCCAAGGGACTCAGATTTGGTTATTACCAATGATACACAAAGAGCCTGGTACACAGTTTTGCTCCCAAGCTTCGATACCTGGCAATTATTATGCCTATTTTACCATTGGAACAGTATTGGCAGCTATTGCTGATTTTCTTGCTACTATAACTATGGCATATTACTTTGGCTAATACTATTATTATTGTTAATATTTGTAATGTATTATTTTGATGAACCTCAGTATTGCTTGTATCTCACTTGTTTCTCTGTGTGACCTATGGTTATCTAGGTGTAGATTTTCATATATATATGTGACACAAGTTTTTCTAACTCATATATGACAATCTGGGTGGTGATTTCCACATGTATGAAATAAACAGTTGTCTCTGTGTTACATGTGATAATCTAGTCACAATTTTTCATAAATATAACACATGCAATTTTGTCTATGTCATATATGGAGAATCTGGGTACAACGTATCATATTACAACATACAGAGTGTACACTATTCACATAAAAGAGTTAGAACCAAGATTTTCATGGGAATGTCATATAGAATGCTCTGCATGTCACAGATAAACATCTGGGGCAAATTAGGAAACATAACATTTTATATATGCAACTTTTGGGCCATTATTATCACTGTTATCTTAATATTTAACCGGCATAAGTTGTGCAAAATTTGGACAGAATGTTGTTGTTTTGCTCAGTCACATGTGACTCTTTGTGACCCAGTGGGCTCTAGCCCACCAGTCTCCTCTGTCCATGGGATTCTCCAGGCAAGAATACTAGGGCAGGTTTCCATTTCCTTCTCCACGGGATCTTCCTGACAGGGATGAAATGGAGGTCTCCTGCCTTCAAAGTGGATTCTTAACTGGCTGAGCCACCATGGAAGTCCAGATAGGATGAATGCTGATGGATAATAATAGCTCCCTGGCAGATAGGAGACGGGTCGACTCAGGAGCTTCTGCCTCAGAACCAGAGGAATCATTCAGGGTCAGTGCCTGTCGGCCACAAGTTCCCAGCGTACCCAGGTTATGGACCCACGCTGGGTGGCACCTATCCTGCCCCCGAAGCTCGCTCTGACCACAGTGGTAGCACTACCCTGGGCCCCCTGTTGGGAGGAGAGGGTGCAAGAGACCTAATGTTGCATGGAAGCGGGAGGGCAGTGCGAGGGTGGAGGTGTGAGAGCCAGGCATTGAGATGGGCTGAGAGATGCAGCACATCCAACAGAAATAGTGGGAGAGAGGTGGAGGTGCTGGAGCTAAGGAAGGCACACTCAGTAACACCAGGTAAGAGGGAACAGAGTACATAGAGCCACTGGGGCTCTGGCAGTGTGGAGGGGTGTGAGGAAGGAGGAAGTGCTTGGTTGGGGTAGGGTGCCAGATGGAACAAAAATCCAAGATGCCCAGTTAAATTTCAGATAAATAACCAATACTTAGGAAACATACATGTGTCCCCAGTATTGCATGGGTCATGCCCATATTAAAAAGTTCTGATTATTCTCCTGAAGTTAGAGTCTAACTGGGTGTCCTGTAATTTTATCTGGCAGCTCTAGCGGGAGAGGTGAGAGGTGGGAGTAGGGAGTATGGGCTACTGTTGCGGGAGCGGGGTGGGAGGAGGGGGTTTACAAGGCAAATGGAGTGGGTGTTGAGAAGCACAGGAAGGGCTTGAAGTGGAGGTACAGTGACACCAGAGAGAGGACACCAACTGGGTGGCCCCTGGATTTTTACTTGTTAGACAAATGGCACCCTACCCCAGTCAAAGCTGGGGATGTGGCAGGAACAGGCTCAAACTTGGACAGGTGGGTGGGGCTGTGGGGTGGGAGTTCCTGGTGCATAGGTGGGTAATGCATTACTGTGGCCTCAGTGCCAGACTGTGGCCATAGGCACTAGGGTCTAGGGCATACTTTTTAGCCAGACACCCCCCACCCCCCACCAGAAGCATGGTATCCCCCAGGTTCTGAACTTAAGAGTCCAGTTTTGTTCAGACACTAGTGGAAATGATTCCATTTTTGTCTTTATCTTTTTATAAAAGTGCTTTATTTATTTATTTCTGGCTGCACTGGGTCTTCAGTAGTTGCGACACTATCAGTTAGTGCTTTGAGCAACAGTGAGGCCCGTGTCCACTTCACTGGCAGGTGGACTCTTAACTACTGGACCACTAGGGAAGCCACCTATCCTTTTTAAATTCTAGGAACAATCTTTTCACACCCACTGGAGTAGTCGTTGTTCAGTTGCTTCTGACTTTTTGCTCACCTGCAGACTGTAACCCTCCAGGCTTCACTGTCCTTTGCTATCTCCCAGAGCTTGCCCAAATTCATGGCTGTTCATGGCCACAACTTGGTGATACCATCAAATCATCTCATCCTCTGTCATCCCCTTCTCCTCCTGCTATCAGTCTTTCCCAGCAGCAGGGTCTTTTCCAAGGAGTCAGCCTTTTCACATCAGATGGCCAAAGTATTGGAGCTTAAGCTCCAGCAACAGTCCTTCCAATGAATATTAAATATTGATTATTAATATTCAGGGATGTCTCCCACTGGAAATGAAAATCTAAATTCTGTCACCATGTCAAGTGGATATGATTTAACTTTGTCAGGGAGAAGAGGGATTTTTTTATTTGTTTGACTGTGGCAGGTGTCAGGGAGTGCAGTAGTAAAGCATCTGCCTGCCAATGCAAGAGATGCTGGAGACACAGGTCAGAAAGCTCCCCTAGAAGAGGAAATGGAAACCCATTCCAATATTCTTGCCTAGAAAATTCCATGGGTGGAGGAGCCTAGTGGGCTCCAAAGAGTCATGTGAGCTCCAAAGAGTCAGACATGACTGAGAGACTGATCACACAGATCTTAAACAGGTCTTAGTTGCTGGAGGCGGAATCTCCCTTGTCGTGTCTCTTAGAATATTTCTATGTGGGAAGATTCATGGGGGCAGAGCCAGGCTCTCTTGTTATAGTAAGTAGGTTAGTTTCAACTAGACATATGGGATCTTTTGTTCCCCAACCAGGGTTTGAACTCACATCCCTTGCATTGTAAGGTAGATTCTTTACCTCTGGGCCAGCTGGAAAGTCCTGAGAATAGTTGACTGAACCCCTCTCCCTGGAGTCTCGAGGCGAACTTCTTTAAGGAACTTATACTTTAAAGAATTAAAGAATTAAAAATTGACGGCACCTAGCATTTACTGGGGCTTCCCTGGTGGCTCAGTGCTAAAGAATCTGCCTGTAGTGCAGATGCATGTTCCATCCTTGGGTCAGGAAAATTTTCTGAGGAAATGGCAACCCACTCGAGGATTCTTGCCTTGGAAATCACATGGACAGCAGAGCCTGATGGGCCACAGTCTATGGAGTTGTAAAAATTTGTATACATCTGAGCAACTGAACAACAACACTTGCTGAGCACCAGTGTACTCTGTGAGCTGAGTGTCTCATTCAGTGTGATTTCTGGTTCTCTGCCCTATAGTAAGGTCTGTGCTCAGCTGATGGGAAGAATATAGCTCAGAGAGGTGTGGGCTTTGGCCAGCCAAGGTGACCCAGGAGAATTTGGAGATGGGCAATCCCCTCGCTTCTAACTCCATGCTTCTTGCCACAAATTTAAGTGGCAAATGGTGGGAATCCAGGTAACACAAAGGAAAAAGTAATTTTGGATGTGCGTGTGTGCTCAGTCATATCTGACTCTCTGAGACGCTATGGAATGTAGCTCACCAGTGTCCTCAGTTCATGGGATTCTGCAGGCAAGAATACTGGAGTGGGTGGTCACTTCCTTCTCCAGGGGGTCCCCCGAACCCAGGGATTGAACTCAAGTCTCCTGAGGCTCCTACATTGCAGGCGGATTCTTCACCCACGGAGCTACCTGGGAAGCGCAATTTTGGATGTGGTGTCTTCCTAAATCATGGCAAATGAGATCCCTCCAGATTAAACTCACAGCAGGACTCTGTTAGGAATGCTTTTGAATTCGTCTGCTTACCAAGCAGAGCGCACTTGTAGCCTTTAAGTCATTCAGAATGTGGGACCGAGGTTCTTGGTGGAGCTGCATCCACAGCGCCCCCCGCCCCGACCACCACCCTGTCACAGTGCAGGAATCGAGGCTCAGGAAGCGGAATAGGCAGAGCAGCCCATGGTACTTTCCCACAGTTTCACCCAAGCTCACGGAATCACACGATATTATCAACTCCCCAGAGGTTCCAACTGTATGAACAGCTCGGGCTGGTGAGCCCAGCAGCCTCAAAGCTTCGGCTGTTTCTTTCAGAAGGCATCAAAAAGGCAGAAGGTCTATGATCTCCCCTCTTGTCTAGGACGAGACGAGCCAAGGCATCTTGAATAGACCCAGGGAAAGGTCAATTTTCTGCCTCCTGGGCTAGAAGAGCAGAAAGGAGACATGAGGACCTGCTAGGAGGCAAGACATATACATATATGTATATACATATAATTTCTGAGTGATTTGGGTGATAGGGTTGACTGACTTCAACAACTGGTTGTGGTAAGGAGAGATGTTGAGGGCAGCTTTAAAAGTCCAGTAACATATACTGAATGCTTATGTGCCCAGAGGTACTGTTTTACATGCCTGTTTTAAAATTAATTTTTAAAACTTTTACTTCAGGTGGTTTAAGGTAATTGTCTCCTTTAAGCCTTATAACAGCCCAGTGGAGTAGGCAGTGTTATCATGCAAACTTTATAGATGAGGCAAGCAGACAAGAAGAGGTGATACCTAGTTCCAACCTGCTTGGCTATGAAGCAGCAGATCTTGCATTTGAAACCAGGCAGTCACTAGTGGCTCAGACAGTAAAGAATCTGCCTGCAATATAGGAGAGCCTGGGTCAGAAAGATTGCCTGGAGAGGGCCATGGCAACCCGTTCCAGTATTCTTGCCGGGAGAATCCCTTGGACAGAGTAGCTTGGTGGGCTGTAGTCATGGTATCGCAAATAGTGGAACACCACTGAGCAACTAACGCTCACTTTTACCTTTGCAGTCTGGCTCCAGATTATGATACCATAGGGTGGCTTGAGAATGGGAGGGGCTTGAATCTATAAAGGCAGGAAAGTTGATCCCACAGGTGAAATGGGAGAACTTGACATCACCCACCTTCGATTCAGTTATATTGCTGGCTACCTGCTGTGTACCCAGCTCAGCTGGGAGCAGTAAGGGTCAGAGGGGGACTCTGGTTCCCTTCTTGTATTCTAATTTTTGGGAGAGAGGGTGGAAGTAGAAGAAAAACAAAGAATCTCAGTCAGTGCAAATGAGGCTTGGAAGCGATCAGTGAGACTTGGGTGGAGGAAAGGAGAGGATGGAGCTGGAGCGGCTAGTAAATTCTTAAAGGGTAGACCCCACTGCCACATATTTTTCAAGTTCCCTACTGAATGTTTCAATTATTTTATGCCCTTTAATTCTCAGTTCAATCCTGGAAGAATCAAAGCCGCTATTTACACACTAATGTTCTCATTGTACTAGTCAGTACATTGAGGGTTGTGACAGACTCGTATTCAGTTCAGCTCAGTGACTCAGTCATGTCCGAATTGTTGCGACGCCATGAACTGCAGTGTGCCAGGCCTCCCTATCCATCACCAAGGCCCAGAGTCCACCCAAACCCACGTCCATTGTTGGTGATACCATCCAACCATCTCATCCTCTGGCGTCTCCTCCTCCTGCCCTCAATCTTTCCCAGCATCAGGGTCTTTTCAAATGAGTCAGCTCTCCACATCAGGTGGCCAAAGTGTTGGAGTTGCAGCTTCAACATCAGTCCCTCCAGTGAACACCCAGGACTGATCTCCCTTAGGATAGATGAGTTGGATCTCCTCACAGTTCCAAGGACTCTCAAGAGTCTTCTCCAACACCATGGTTCAAAAGCATCAATTCTTCTGTGCTCAGCTTTCTTTATAGTCCAACACTCACATCCCTACATGGCCACTGGAAAAACCATAGCCTTGACTAGACAAGACATTTTTTGGCAAAGGAACATATCTGCTTTTTAATATGCTGTCTAGATTGGTCATAACTTTCCTTCCAAGGAGCAAGCATCTTTTAATTTTATGGCTGCACTCACCATCCACAGTGATTTGATTTTGGAGCCCAGAAAAATAAAGTCAGCCACTGTCTCCACTATTTCCCCATCTATTTGCAACGGAGTGAAGGGACAAGATGCCATGATCTTTGTGTTCTGAATGTTGAGCTGTAAGCCAACTTTTTCACTCCCTTCTTGCACTGTCATCAAGAGGCTCTTTAGATCTTCTTCACTTTGTGCCATAAGGGTGGTGCCATCTGCATATCTGAGGTTATTTCTATTTCTCCCAGCAATCTTGGTGCCACCATGTGCTTCATCCAGCCCAGCATTTCTCATGACGTGCTCTGCATATAAGTTAAATAAGCAGGGTGACAATATACAGCCTTGACCTACTCCTTTTCCTATTTGGAAGCAGCCTGTTGTTCCATGTCCAGTTCTAACTGTTGATTCCTGACCTGCATACAGGTTTCTCAAGAGTCAGGTCAGGTGGTCTGGTATTCCCACCTCTTTCAGAATTTTCCACAGTTTATTGTGATCCACACAGTCAAAGGCTTTGGTATAGTAAATACAGCAGAAATAGACGTCTTTATGGAACTCGCTGCTTTTTTGATGATCCAGCAGATATTGGCAATTTGATCTCTGGTTCCTCTGCCTTTTCTAAAACCAGCTTGAACATCTGGAATTTCATAGTTCATGTATTTCTGAAGTCTGGCTTGGAGAATTTTGAGCATTACTTTGCTAGCGTGTGAGATGAGTGCAATTGTGCAGTCATTTGAGCATTTTTTGGGATTACCTTTCTTTGGGATTGTGATGAAAATTGACTTTTTTCCAGCCCTGTGGCCACTGCTGAGTTTTCCAAATTTGCTGGCATGTTGAGTGCAGCACTTTCATAGCATCATCTTTAAGAATTTGAACCAGCTCAACTGGAGTTCCATTGCCTGCACTAGCTTTGTTCATAGACTTCTATTACTTTCCTAAGAAAGGAAAGTATTGGTACGGAAAACAATTCATGGGTTCTGGCTTCACACACAGCTGGATCCAGGGACTCCGAGGATGTTGGCAGAACCCCCCATCTTTTAGCTTTACTTGTGTTAGCTTGAATCTCATGCACGCAATCACCTGAGTATTGACAAAAATAGGATTCAGTAACTCCAGATTGGTGTCCTAGTGGAATGGCAGGTCATTTTCCTAGTTATTCCAGTCAAACCCCTCAGGATAGTTCTCATAAGCCCAGTTTGGGATGCGTGCTCATTCATGACCCAATAAATCCCAGCCCTAGGGTGAGGGAATATGTCAATTGGTCATGTCTGGGTCACATTCTCAATCCCGGGAACAAGAATGTGAGGTCAGGTTCGTCCAAACTATGTGGACTGAGTGTGGAGAGGGTGGTTCTTCAAAAGCAAGCCAAAGGGATGTTACCAGAAGATGGGGGTGAGGAGGCTGGGGCAGCAATGACAGCTCCCCACTTCTGTGGGGGCCCCTGCATTTCAAGTAAAGTGAAAGTGTTAGTTGCTCAGTCCTGTCTGACTCCTTGTGACTCCATAGACTGTAGTCCACCAGGCTCCCTCTGTCCATGAGATTCTCCAGGCAAGAATATTGGAATGGGTTGCAGTGTCCCCCTCCAGGGGGCCTTCTCAACCCAGGGATGGAACTTAGGTCTCCTGCATTGCAGGTGGATGCTTTAGCATCTGAGCCAGCAGGAAAGACCCAAAGTAAAAGTGTGCTGAGACATCAAGTAGGAGGAGGAAGCAGGGCCTAAGTGTAGATACATTGCAAGAACACTTTGATTTTCAACCGCTGGACCTGGGTGTTTCTGATTCTCTATCACAGAAGACCTTTTGTGAAACCACATCAATAGGAGACAGGATCCACTAAAGAATATCAGGCAACAGGCCAGAAATGCATTACAGAAAAAAATTTTGGTAGAAAGTGAGGAGGATGGATGGTCAGGGAAGTGGGCAGTGAAGTTCAGAGAAGAAACGGGTTGAGATTGTCCAGAAAAGCATTTCCTTATGAGCCTGGGTCGGTTGGAGTCGGGGAAGAAGGATGCAAGGGCTGTGTGAAGTTTAGTCTGGCTCCAGCAGGCATGAATTGCATGATGTTATTTGGGTGCCCAAGGCTGGAAGGGCAACTGCAAAACCCTATTCAGCTGTGCTGATAGGCTAGAACTCCTTTACTTGGGAAAAGGGGGAACGGGCTTTGTTTTGAGAAACACCGTCATCTGGTGGTAGCTTTGTGCAATGACAACTATTTCCTTTGTTACTAGGGCATGATGTGCTCATTCAGAACTCAATGATTCATCACTTACTTGGTCCCTGTATGTCAGGCAGTGTGATTGATTTAGGAACTCAGGTGGGAACAAGGCCTCTGCATCCATGGAGCTGACGTTCTTGTTTAGGAGGCTCACAAGCTGTGAATATTCACATGACGGTACATCTATGATGTCATCAAGCAACATGGAAAGAATATGCCCAGAGCAGTGTCTGCCTAATTTGCTGCAAAATCTCTGACCTGCCTGGCAGGGGATCACTGAGATTTTGGTGCTTCCCCTTGGTCCAGGTTCCTGGCCAGTGCCTGAATATGGTCTGCAGTTTCCTGCCAGGTTGTCCAACCACTGAACACTTCCAGTGACATGAAAATCTTTTTTTTTTTTTTTTTTCCTAGCAGTATTCTTTCTTTCTTTCTTCCCTCCTTTCTTTCTTTCTTCCTTTCTTTCTTTTTCTCACTGTATGTTACTCTTTCTCCTGGACAAGAGCAGTCTCATTTTTCTTGGTTTCCCTCCCTCTGTCCAGCCCCCAGCCAGCAGCAAGAGACATCCTGTTAAAAGGTCAAATAATGATAATATCTCTTCTCTGCTTGAAACTTGGAAATGGCCTTTGTTTTCTTAATAATAAAAACAATATTTTTGCTTGCACTGAGTCTTTGTTGCTCTGTGTGGGCTTTCTCTATTTGTAAGCAGGGACTTCTCACCTCTGTGGGTTTTCTTACTATGGAGAACAGGCTATAGGATGCTTAGGCTTCATTAGTTGTGACTCTCAGGCCCTGGAGCATGGGCTTAATAATTGTAGTGGGCAGGCCTAGTAGTTGTAGGGGGCAGGCTTAGTTTTTCCATGGCTTGCGGAGTGTCCCCAGACCAGGGTTGAATCCCATGTCCCCTGAATTGGCAGGTGGATTCTTATCAACCAGGGACCACCAGGGAAGTCTGGCAATGGTTTTTCTTCATGCTTAGAATAAAATCCAAAATCCTTTCAATAGTCATCAAAGCCCTGTAACTACCTCTCCCTCTGACATCATTTCTCATGCCTTTTCTTCTGGCTTTTCATTCTCTAGCCACACTGGGCTCCTCACTATCCTTACAGCATCTAAACTGCACCCTGCCTCAGGGCCTTTACACTGCCTGTTGTCTGTGCCTGGAACATGTCCCCTAAGACACCTACACACCTCCTCTCTCACATCCTTTGATCTTCTTTCTCATGTAGGCCCTCCTTGACCCCTCAATCTGAAATAGTTTATCACCCTACCCCACCACTCTTATTCTGTGTTGGAATTATGTACTGTTTATCAGAGCATGGACCATTAGTTGAAATTACATCATATATTGTGTTGTGTCTTTCTTTTTTTGGCCCCTTCTGTGCAACTTGAAGGATCTTGTTCCCCAACAGAGACCAACCTGTGTCCCTGCAGTAGAAGCACACAGTCCTAACCACTGGAACTCTGGGGAAGTCCTTGTATTGTGTCTTGCCTCTTTCCTCCACTGAATGTCAGCTCCTCCAGGGCAGGGGCTTTTTCTGCTTTGCTCCTCTGGCTTCCCGGCACCTGTGTTAGTAATTGGCACTAAGTGGACCCTAAATAGTTGTAGAATAAAACAGAGAGTCCCCTGTCATACTGAGTATTTACTGTGTTCCCAATGATTCTCATCAATCATCATAGGAATCCTGTGAGACTGCAGTTGGAATCCAAACTTGACAGACTCCAGCATCTTGCTTCACCTCAGATATTCAGTCTTCTTCAGCCCCATTTGCCTCTTCTGTGAGATGTATTTGACAATAGTGCAAATGTGTGTGTGTTTGTGTGTGTGTGTGTGTGTGTGTGTGTTAGGGTGTTGGAGTCCTGGTGAGCAACAGATGCTATGTCCAGAAGAGCGAAATGGAGCAGAATTTGATAAGTGCTCTATTTCTGATGGTGGGGGCAGGGGTAAAGGAGAAAAGTGTGTTTTAGGAGCCTGATGAGGACAGGACCCATGGTTGAAACCAGCCCCTCCCCTCCATGCAGAAGTGAGAGTGAGGCATGTGTTGACAGGGAGTGGAGTGATAAACATCTGTACCATACCGTCTCCCCTGCAGGTCTCCTCATTGGCTGAACTCAGTCAGCAGTCAGGGGGCCATGTAGCCTCTGTGATGCACAGAGATGGATCCTAAGCTTGTTGTGAAGTCTGGTCCAGCAGTGGTAACACAATTGATGTTGTTATTAGGGAGATGTTGAAAATAATAGTTGTTAAGCCCTGATACATGATTTCCTCCCTCCCTGGTTCCCACCCTCCTTCCTCTGAGAATTTCAGACCTGCTAAGTGCTGAGAAACCTATATGCCGGTCAGGAAGCAACAGTTAGAACTGGACATGGAACAACAGACTGGTTCCAAATAGGAAAAGGAGTACATCAAGTCTGTATATTGTCACCCTGCTTATTTAGCTTATATGCAGAGTACATCATGAGAAACGCTGGGCTGCAAGAAGCACAAGCTGGAATCAAGATTGCCAGGAGATCCATGCAAGATGTATACAATTTCCTGAGGTGCCAGAAGCAACACTGTCTCTTTTTATAACACAATCACCTCCTTCCCTGAGTTCAAGAATGCACCCTTTTGTTTATCTTCAGCAACATTTTCAAGTTGCTGAGCTAGGACATGAGTCCTTGCTATTGAGAGTTGCCATCAGGATAGACCTGATGTTTCTTGCTCTCTGTGGTGTCTCCGACATCTAACACAGTACCTGACTCACATGAGATGCTTGGTAAATATTTGTGGGATGAGTGATTAATTCTGATGGTTGTATTTCCCTGTGTGTGCTTCAGTGTGCATATGTGTGTGAGTGATTGTCAGTGTACCTCAAGAAAGGCCTGACATTTTCTCATCAAGAAATTTTCTCCCTGAGTAAAGCTATAAAATTCAAATCTGTCCTGGCCAGCCCAGAGCATTGCTACTATTTAACATCAGGAAAGGATACAGTTTTCTTTCTGTCTTCTGTCCTAGAGTTCCAGAGGGGAAATGCTTGCTGAAATGATAGGTCTTGTGTTCTGCCCAGTCTCAACAAGCCATTTGGACCTCAGTCATCATGTTTGTGAAATGGAATTGATGTTCTCTGTCCAACCTCTTTTGAAAGAGAGGATTGAGATAGAAACTTGCTGAGAAAGAAAGAGAGTTTTGGAGTAGTGGAAAATGCCAGAAGCATCAAAGGCCAGAACTATGTGTCTTGCCGAAAACAACACGCAAGCTCCTTTTACCAAGCCCTCTCATGTCTTAGAGGGAAAAGAGAGAGAGGAAGAGCTTAAATTTTTAAATTGAATTTTAAAAAGACAATTGAATTCAGCAGGTTTTATGGTGCCTAATGTAGTAAAGACTCAGCTGATCACACATAGCAAAACCCAAGTCACTTCAGCAAAAAATGAAAACTACTGGTGCTTGTAGCTGAAAAGTCCATGGTAGATTTAATTTCTTGCTATCTCTTGCTTAGAATTGCTTAGAATATCTCTTGCTTAGAGCAGAGACCATGTCTGTCTTCAGGATTCACCCTAAACCCCTGGGGACCAGGCAATAAACAACCAACAAATCTATAAACAAGAATGCTTGTGAGGGTGAAAAGGATATGAAGAAAAGACAACAATTAGGTGTGATAGTGAAGGAGTAGGGTCAGGTAACAGCATTCTCATTCTCGAGGGAGTCACAGAAGGTGTCTTGAGGACATGACACTTGAGCTAAGGCCTGAATGATGGCAGAGGTCAGCCAAGTGCAAAGGCCCTGAGGTGAGAACGAGTGTGATGTCTTGTATTATCAGCGAGGAGGTCATGTGACTGCAGTGGGTGAGTGAAAGCAGAGAGAGATGAGCCCGGAGAGGCAGGCATGAGCCAGACACAAGCCATAAACATCAGGGTTTATTCTAAGTGCTGTGGACAACCATGGGGTGGGGAGCATGAAACAGGAAGAGCCCTGTGACCTGGTTTATGTGTCACGATGACAAGTCTGGCTGCTGCTTGGAGAACAGGCAAGAAGAGGGGGAAGGGAGAGACAGGGGAACCAACACAGAGGTGAGTGAAGTAGCTCCCTCTTTCTGACCCTGTGGGCTGTAGCCTACCAGGCTCCTCTCTCCATGGGATTCTCCAGGCAAGAATTCCAAGCAAAAGAAGAAAAATGGGTTGGAATGAGATGAGAAGACGTGTGCTTAGGGATGGCAGTAAAGCTGAGAGGCCTTGCTCACAGGTTGGACAAGGGCTTAGGTGGAGAGTGAGGAGTCAAGAGAGACTCCAGGCCTCTGTCTGACCTGGGTGATGGTGCTGCTCTCTGTGATGGGCAACATAGGGAAGATGAAGAATCCATCCTTCTGTCCAGGGTGTCTGGGGTCTGAGATGTCTGGTACACTCCCGTGACGATACCAAGAGTATGTTAGTCCTTCGGTCATGTCCGACTCTTGCAAGCCTCATGGACTGTATAGCCCACCAGAGTCCTTTGTCCATAGGATTCTCCAGTCAAGAATACTGGACTGGGAAACCAATCCCTTCTCCAGGGGATCTTCCCAACCCAGGGATTGAACCCAGTCTCCTCCATTACAGGCAGATTCTTTACCGTGTGAGCCACCAGGGAAGCCTGAGGCCAAACTGTCAGGCAAATACATAAGCATTCGTAACTCTTATGTAGTAGAAATGCAGATACATAGTAGGGGGCCTTGTCCACTTTGGCTGAACCTGAGACTCAGAGCCAGGTATTTAGGGGGGACCATTGTGTTTGAGTTCAAGCCCATAACTTCAGAACCTTTCCCCCTCTGCTATTCCTCACTGACCTCAAAGTGAAAGGTGCACCTCTTAGAAAATGATCTTAATTACCTGAGCTGAGCTGAGCTACTCAGGGAAGCCAGTTGGTTGTGTTTTCTTTCTTTTCTTTTTTTTAAATTCTCTACACTTTTTATTTTCCTGAAATGTCCCCAGTGCCAGAAGCCCTGAAGGCACCTGGGCAGAATTGAAAGCATGGTACTCGATGGAGAAGTTAAGACTCACACAAGTGAAAACATATTGCTTGCTGGTGCCTGGGGGTGGGAGGGAGGGTAGTCAAAATCTGACAAGCAGCCTCATGGAGCTCCCTAGGGAAGCTGGGCAGAGGTGTGCTGCCTGCAGGAGTCCAGTCTGAGGCCTGGCTTCTGGGCTGATGGTTAAATTATGGCATTTAGGGAACAAAGTCTGATCCCTTTCTGTTTTGAGCCTGCAGCACTGTCTGTAATTTACAGCAGTTTCCACAAGCAGCAGTGATTTATGAAGAATTTGGTATTCACCAGGCCCTACTTTTAAGTGCTGTGAATTCAGTGGAAAAATAAAAACAAAGAAAGAAACAGCAAGATCCCCCACCCTGGAGTCATTGACTTTCCAGTGGGGAAACAGACTATAAACAATTGAATGTAAAATGTTAGATAACGTGCTCCAAAGAGAGAGTAGTAGAGTCAGAGGAGATGTTCCCAGGAGCTGTTTTACTTGGTATAACCGGATAAGTCTTCCCTGACATCGGAGTAGAGGCCTGAAGGAGATGAAACAGAGGACCATGTGTGTATCTAAGCAAAAAGTGTGCCAGACAGAGAAAATGGCAGTGCAAAGGCCCTGGGGCATGGGCAAAGTTAGCAAGTTCCAGAATAGGGAGGAGAGGCCAAGGCAGCTAGAGCAAGAGCAGGAACTATTGTGGAGGACGGTTTGGGGGAGGGGACGACTGATCCTATGACCCATGGTAAGGCTCCGGATAACAACCTGAGGGTGATGAGAAGCCACTGGATGATTTTGAGCAGGGGAGCAACATGACCTGACTCATGGTTCAAAGGCGCCCTCTGGCTGCCAGGTGGTGAAGGCCAATGAGGGCAATGGTGGAAGCAAGTGTTTTTGCATTAAATCAGTGATTCCAAGCCTCAAGTGTGAAACTGCTCACAGGGGAGAATCCACAGGGAGGAAGAAGAGGTCAGGGACAAAATAGGTGCCAAGTTCACCTTTCCCTCAGGGCATTCAGGATGTGTCTCCTGGTTTTAAGGCAAACACCTGCTCATCAGTCCAGTCTGCCTTTGACTTCTGGCTCCAGCATCTCCTGGCTGTGTCACCTGAGCAAGTCACTGCATCTCTTCGAATGCCAGTTTTCTCATCTGTTAAATGGGTACCTGTAAAGGCCCTGCATTCCAGGTTTCTGGTGATGATGGGAGATATATGGAAGCAACTGGCACAGAGCCTACTCCCATGTACATGTCCAACAGGTGGGCCTCCCCACCAGAGGGCCACATGTCCCCCTGGGACAACCCAAGAATGGGGTAACACGGTACAGGGGCAAATTGATTAATAATTTTTAAATATAAATATTGTATGATGAGCTAGAAAATACAACTAGCTTACCCAATCCCTGATTTAACCACGATCTAGTAACAAAACATGTAATACAGAGACATGGCAAAGATATGACTGTGGTGGGTGACCTGGACTTCAGTTAATAACAGCCAGTTGTTGGAGCTTGGGCATATGTCTTGACAATTACCTGGCCATTTTACCTTTGTGCAAGAACTTCTTTTGCAGTAAAATCCAGGACAGAGGACCCTCGCCTGAAACGTCAGCTGGGCTGTGGGGCGAGGGTGGAGGTTCGATTGAAATTCATATGCCTGCGGCTCTGGTGCAGTCAAACCTCCTGGGCTCACAGAACTGCACATGTGCTTCTGCCATGTGGGGGCGGCAGCCAGCTCTGCATCCCAGTGAGTGCAGGCTGGATGCCAAGCCCTCTGGGGTGTGATTTCAGGTCTCAGTGTGCAGCGGGGTGGTGATGTTCTTATTCCATGCACCCCCTGGGTGAAGAGGTGAATGAGGCAGATCCTGACTTTCCTCACCTTCCTTTGCTCTCAAGTGTCAAGTGGGGGAGAGTGACTTTGGAAATGGGAGGGAAGTGTAGGTTGTCACACAAAAGGGAAGAATGTTTGACTTCTAGCAGACGGGGCCATAGAGGCCACATAACACAGTACTTTGGACAGCCTTATGCAACGAAGAACCATTCCACACAAAATGCCAGGGACACTCCACTGAGAAATGCTACCCAGAGCCTTTGTATTTATGTATCACCTAGTCAACCCTACCATATTTACGAATCACCTGGTGTTCAGCATGACCCGGGATTCATGTAACTTATTTATACTTGAAAAAAATTTTGTTGTTGTTAGACTTATTTTTCTTTCTTTCTAATGTTTTAGAGGGTAAATGACTAGCATATTATGCCAGTGATGTCATGGTGCTATTGCTTAGAATGAAACTAAAGTTTTATTTATTGTTTGTTTTATTGAAGTATAGTTGGCTTACAACGTTGTGTTCGTCTCTTGTATACAGCAAAGTGATTCAGTGATACACATATATTTTTTATATGCTTTTCCACATGATTTGTTATATGATATTGAATACAGTTCCCTGTGCTAAGTATAATTTTTGTTTGTTTTATATATAGTGTTGTGTATCTGGTCATCCCTAATTCCCTTTCCCCTTTGGTGATGTAAGTTTGTTTCTTACGTCTGTGAGTCCATTTCTGTTTTGTAAATAAGTTCATTTGTATCATAATTTAGACTCCACATGGAAGTGATTTCATATGTTATTTGCCTTTCTCTGACCTCACTCTAGGTCCACCCATGTTACCGCAGATGACGCTATTAGATTCTTTTTCATGGCTGAGTAATATTCCTTTGTGTATATGTACCACTTCTGATTTAGCCATTCCTCTGTTGATGAACACTTAGGTTGCTTCTGTGTCTTGGCTATTGTAAACAGTGCTTCAATGAACATGGGATGTAGTGTCATTCCGAATCAGAAGTGTTTTCTCTGACATATGCCCAGGAGTGGAACTGCTCGGGCATATGCCAACTAAGTTGTTCTTCAGAGTGGCTACACCAATTTATATTCTCGCCACCAGTGTGGCAGGTTTTCTCCACAACCTCTCCATCATATGTTATTTGTGGACTTTTTAATGATGGTCATTCCTACATCCACCAATGTAGGATGATACCTCATTATAGTTTAGATTTGTGTTTCTCTAGTAATTAGAAGCCAGGTTTTTAAACATTTAAAAAGGAGAGTTGACTGAAAGAGGTATGGTAAGAGGGCATCACAAATCATGATAGTGAATACTGTTTGAGAAATTGTTTCAGGGAGATCAGTTCTGTTTCAGTAATCTAAATCTCTGTGCGATAGAAAATGTATCTCTTATGGAAGGACCCAGTCAAAACGAGCTAAAACCAATATTCTAGAGCAGTGCCAGCCAACAGAATTTTCTAAGCAATGTCAGTGTTCTATTCTGCACTGTCCAGCACAGTAGCCACTGGCTACCTGAAGTTACTGAGCACTTGAAATATGTCTAGTGTGACCGAGGCCCTGGATTTTTATGGACTTTAAGTAGTTTTTATGTAATAAGCCACATGTAGCTGATGGCTATCATATTGGATGAGACAGAACGTTTACCTCGTATTCATCACGTTAGGCTTCCATGGTTGCTCAGTGGGTAAAAGTCTGCCTCCCCAGCAGGAGATGAAGGTTTGATCCCTGGGAGGGTGAGATCCCCTGGAGTAGGAAATGGCAAGCCACTTCAGTATTCTTGCCTGGAGAATCCTATGAACAGAGGGGGGCCTGGCAGATTATAGTCCATGGGGTCAAAAAGAGTTAGATGCGACTTAGCAACTAAGTAACAGCTCACTGTAGAAAGTTCTATGAGACAGTTCGGCTCTGGAGTGCTATATATGTGTGATATGACCTACGTTTTCAGTGAGGATGGTGATGACAATAATAATAATAACGACAATAGTCATAACTGGCATTTACTGAGCACTTACTAGGTACCAGGCACTATTCTGTGTAGCTTAAATGTATTAACTTCTTTAATTCTCATTATTCTTATCTCTACTGTCTCAGTCTGTTCACATTGCCATAGCAAAACACCACAGACTATATGGTTTACACAACAGAAGTGAATTTGGGTCTTTCCTGATGGCTCAGATGGTAAAGGGTTTGCCTGCAGTGCAGGAGACCCAGGTTCAATCCCTGGGTTGGTAAGATCCCCTGGAGAAGGGAATGGCAACCTGCTCCAGTGTTCTTGCCTGGAGAATCCCATGGACAGAGGAGCCTGGCAGGCTACAGTCCATGGAGTCACACGGTCAGAGACTGCTGAGCAGCTTTACATTTCTGATGGCAAAAAGTCCCAGATTAAGAGTCTGGCATGTGTGCTTTCTGGTGAAAGGTCTTTTCCTGGCTTGTAGAGATCACCTTCTCACTGTCTCCATATGAGCTTTCCTTGATTTGTGTACAGGAGAGACAGAGAGAGAAAAGAGGGAGAGAGAGAGTATGTGTGTGTGCTAGCCAGTTTTGAGTCTCTTCTTGACTGTTGTGAGTGCATGTGCCCGGTTGTTAAGTCCTGTTTGACTCTTTGTGACTGCATGGACTATAGCACACCAGGTTTCTCTGTCCATGGAATTTCCCAGGCAAGAATATTGTAGTGGGTTTCCATTTCCTCCAGGAAATCTTCCTGACCCAGGGATTGAACCTGTGCCTCTTGCATTGGCAGGCAGATTCTTCACCCTAGAGCCACAAGGAAAGCCCTGATGAGCACACCAATCCTATCAGGTCTGGGTCTTACCCATATGACCTCTCTTAACATTAATGACTTCCTTAGATGTCCCCTCTCCAAATAGAGTCACATTGAAGGTTTGCACTTAAACACATGAAATTTTGGGAGGAAACAAACATTCAGTCCATAAGATGGATTTTAAAAATGAAGGGCCAGAAGTACAGAGAGGTGAAGTGAATAATGCAAAGTCACAAAGTTGTCACTGGCAGTATTCAGACCCAGGCAGCCTGGCTCCAGAGCCCTTACAAGTATCTGCTGTGCTGTGCTGTCTCTCCCAGGAGAATACTTGCCAGCTGGCTGAGAGCAAAGATTTAATTCTCCTCTTGCACAGGGCTGTAGACAGTGGGTTCAGAGAATTAAATCTCCACTTGTATAGGGCTGTAGACAGTGGGTTCAGAGGGAGAAAGAAAAGAGGGAGGATAGACGAGCCAGAAAGCCTGGGGAAGGACTGAGAGCAAGAGAATAAATTTCCGGTGTAAGTGAAGAAAGTGAAGATGAAAAACTCCTCTGTGAATTAGAATGTCATCTTCTCATTGTACATGCAAAAGTCACACAGATAACAGCAGCCTAAACCACACCACGCTACTACAGCACCCTCCCTCCCTCCCACACATGCAGTGGGAACAAAGCAATAAACAGGATTTGAATGCATTTCTACAAAGTAGAACCGGCACAGAGGTTGGAGTTGGGTAGGGTGGGAATAATAAACTCAATCACAGTGACAGCTGACATGTCCTGACTGCTCACCTGTATGCCTGTATTTACAGCATCCACAGAAGTAGATTCTGCTCTGTATCCCCATTTTAGAGGTGGGAAGACTGCAGCATAGAGAGGTTAACTTACTCAGGGATGACTTGTATTGAGCTTAACACTGTAATGGCATCACATGTGCATTTTCTCACTGAAATCTCACAAGTAACATGCAAAGGAGATGTTTCTTTTTAAGTCTATTTTATGGATGAAGAATGCAACCCAGAGAGGTCACTTTTCGAGGGTCACAGAGCTAGTAAGGACACAGTGGAGGTCTGATCCCAGGCCAAGCTGACTTCTAGGCTAGTACATTTTTTTTTTTCATAGGAGATACAATTTTGAGATGAATGTTGTCTTGGAGAAGAACAGGTCCACAGAGTGGATTGAAGAAAGAGTCCTTCATAAGAAACGAGATCAACTGAAAGGTTTTGGCAAAAGGTATCCCTGGTACAACCCAGACATGGCCAGGCAGGTGGGTGGGCCAGAGGGAGACTATTTCTAGATGCTGCTGGAGCTTTGGGAAGGCTCCTGATGGACGGACTCAGAATGGTTGGAGTCTGGGCAGGCTGCCTACCTGACACATGGGCCTGATTGCTTAGCGTCTGCTTTATAGTTCTGCAGAAGCTATCAGGGAGGATAATATTTCAGTGTGTCAGCGCTGAGCTGCTCTCCAAGATGTCTTGCCTAACTGGTCATTAATGCAACATGGGACACAGCCTCTTTAATGCTCTTCAGAGAAGTTAAGCATGCAGACAACACGACAAAGATGGCCCTGGTTTACCTCCCAGGAAGCAGGCCTCTTGCTAGCTAATCTATAGGCAGGATTAAGCAAACCCACGCCTAAAATATCCCTGCCTTGGAGGAGAAGGAGTGAGCAGAGGGTCCATCTGCACTCTGAGTCACTTTTCTAAAGCCAGTGTGTCAACAACTTCGTTTCTGCATTTGTGTCTGCGAGCAGCCAAGGACAAAAAGTAATGGGATTGGACCACAGCTGAGCAGGTCAGCAGGAAGAGCCCAGCTGTCACCAGCTTTATCAGAAAGGATTTTGATGGGTATTTGTCAGCAGGCTTACTATTCAGAAATTTGTCGCTATGTCATGTCCAACTCTTTGCAACCCCATGGACTGTAGCTATCAGATTCCTCTGTACATGGAATTGTCCAGGGAGGAATACTGGAGTGTGTAGCCATTCTCTTCTTCAGGGGACCTTCCACACCCTGGGATCAAACCCTGGTCTCCTGCATTGCCTGCAGATTCTTTACTATCTGAGCCAACAGGAAAGCCCTAATTAGGAGAATGCCAAGAGCAATATTATACCAGTGAACTTGAAAACCTGGATGAAGTTGACACTTTTCAGGAAGGTACAAATTATCAAAAATTAACCCAAGGGGCAATTCTTTTAAAAATATGGTAAATCAATGACCATGAGAAACTGAAATTGTGGATAAAGACATACATTTCTTCAAAGGCACCAAGTCCAGATTGTTTTAAATAGGAGTTCCACCAAACAGTCACGGAAAAGATCAGTAAATCCCATTCTCCACAAATTGCAAAGCAAAGAAAAAAAAGGGGATGCTCTCCCATGCATTTGAGGAGATTGATGTCACCCTGAAATTAACTCTGAACTTTGACCACAAGACAAAAGGATACACCACTGTCATTGATGATGAAAGGTGAGGCACTCCTGCAATCCTGTAACACCTTTTCCCAGGCCCTGTGACTCTTTATGTAAGTTCCACTGATGCTGCCTGAACTTCAGCTTCCATGCTGGTGAAGAAAAGGGTCTGGACTATAATTGATATCCTTTATTAGGCCAGCCACATGCCACACTACACATCTACAAATGGATGCAATAACAGTATATCATGATTTTAACATCCTGGAGACCTTGAAGGCCCAGAAGAAACAGTCCAAGAGGGTCCAGAAGCAATGACACTCCTGTAGCAACTAGCATAGCTAGCACCCAGATCTTGACTTCTCAACATCGTTTTCTGGTGCAAAGAATCAGGGTTCCTTGGATAAGTGACTGATTCTAGGGCTTGACAGGGAAGACACATAACATGGAACATCTTACAGTACCCCAAACTAAGGACATACTCACAAAACCCCGTGATGATGTGTCATCTCTTGTCACAGGGATACAAGAGTTGACCAGAATAGTTCCCAATGGTTGGAGCTGGAACAATTTGAGTATTAAAATAGCATAGCATCTAACCCTAAGCATGGGCTTTCAGGTGGCACAGTGGTGAAGAATCTGCCTGCTGATGCAGAGACACAGGAGATGCAGATTCGATCCCTTGGTTAGAAAGAGTTCCTGAGGGTAGGAAATGGCAACCCACTCCAGTATTCTTGCCTCAAAAGGTCTATGGAGAGAAGATCCTGACAGGCCACAGTCCATGGAATCATAAAGAGTCAGACATGACTGAGAAACTAAGGAAACACACAACCTTAACCATAAAGTAAATACCCACGAGTCCATACTGACACAGTTCACTTCACTTCAGTCGCTCAGTCATGCCCAGCCCTTTGTGACCCCTGAAACACAGTATGCCAGGCCTCCCTGTCCATCACCAACTCCCAGAGTCCACCCAAACCCATGTCCATCGACATGGTGTTGCCGTCTAACCATCTCATCCTCTGTTGGTCCCTTCTCCTCCTGCCCTCAATCTTTCCCAGCATCAGGGTCTTTTCGAATGAGTCAGCTCTTCACATCAGGTGGCCAAAGGATTGGAATTGCAGCGTCAACATCACTCCTTTCAATGAACACCCAAGACTGATCTCCATTAGGACGGACTGGTTGGATGTCCATTAGGTCCAAGGGACTCTCAAGACTCTTCTCCAACACCACAGTTCAAAAGCATCAATTCTTCAGTACTCAGCTTTCATTATAGTCCAACTCTCACATCCATACATGCCTACTGGAAAAACCATACCCTTGACTAGACAGACCTTTGTGGACAACATAATGTCTCAGCTTTTAATACGCTGTCTATGTGGGTCATAACTTTCCTTGCAGGGAGTAAGCGTCTTTTAATTTCATGGCTGCAATCACCATCAGCACTGATTTTGGACCACCCCCAAAAATAAAGTCAGCCACTGTTTCCACTGTTTCCCCATCTATTTGCCAAGAAGCAGTGGGAACGGTGGAGAAGGCAGTGGCACCCCACTCCAGTACACTTGCCTGGAAAATCCCATGGATGGAGGAACCTGGTAGGCTGTGGTCCATTGGATCACTAAGAGTCAGACACGACTGAGCAACTTCATTTTCAATTTTCACTTTCACGCACTGGAGAAGGAAATGGCAACCCACTCCAATGTTCTTGCCTGGAGAACCCCAGGGATGGGGGAGCCTGGTGGGCTGCCGTCTATGAGTTGGACATGACTGAAGCGACCTAGCAGCAGTGGCAATGGGGTCGGATGCGATGATCTTAGTTTTCTGAATGTGGAGCTGTAAGCCAACTTTTTCATTTTGCTCTTTCACTTTCATCAAGAGGCTCTTTAATTCTTCTTCACTTTCTGCCATAAGGGTGGTGTCATCTGCATATATGAGGTTATTGAAATTTCTCCCAGCAATCTTGACTCCACCTTGTGCTTTGTCTACCCCAGGATTTCTCATGATGTACTCTGCATATAAGTTAGATAAGCAGGGTGACAATATACAGCTTTGACCTACTTCTTTTCCTATTTGGAACCAGTCTGTTGTTCCATGTCCAGTTCTAACTGTTGCTTCCTGACCTGCATACAGGTTTCTCAAGAGTCAGGTCAGGTGGTCTGGTATTCCCACCTCTTTCAGAATTTTCCACAGTTTATTGTGATCCACACGGTCAAAGGCTTTGGCATAGTCAATAAATCAGACATAGATGTTTCTCCGGAACTCTCTTGCTTTTTTGATGATCCATTGGATGTTGGCAATTTGATCTCTGGTTCCTCTGCCTTTTCTAAAACCAGCTTGAACACCCGGAAGTTCATGGTTCACGTATTTCTGAAGCCTTGCCTGGGGAATTTTGAGCATTACTTTACTAGCATGTGAGATGAGTACAGCTGTGTGGTTGTTTGAGCATTCTTTGGGATTGGAATGAAAACTGACCTTTTCTGGTCCTGTGGCCAATGCTGAGTTTTCCAGATTTGCTGACATATTTAGTGTGGCACTTTCACAGCCTGCATCGTCTTGGCAGCTGAAGATAGAGAAGCACTATACAGTAAGCAAAAATAAGACTGGGAGCTGACTGTGGCTCAGTTTTGAACTCCTTATTGCCAAATTCAGACTTAAATTGAAGAAAGAGGGGGAAACCAATAGTCCATTCAGGTATGCCCTAAATCAAATCCCTTTTGATTATACAGTGTAAGTGAGAAATAGGCTTAAGGGACTAGATCTGATGGACAGAGTGCCTGATGAACTATGGACGGAGATTCGTGACATTGTACAGGAGACAGGGATCAAGACCACCCCCGAGGAAAAGGAATGTAAAAAAGCAAAATGGCTGTCTGAGGAGGTGTTACAAATAGCTGTGAAAAGAAGAGAAGCGAAAAGCAAAGGAGAAAAGGAAAGATATACCTATTTGAATACTGACACCAATAAATGAATAAATAAATAAGTAGGGGAGGAGAGACAAATCTCATACAGAAAAAAATCAAAATAATTTATGTAAATATTCTACACTTCACTGTGAGCCTAGCATGATTTCTTCCTTCCAAAGAGAATAATGTGGAAAGATGGAGGTCTTCAGGTTTCTCCACTCAGCCTTACAGTGGAGAAACCTACGGATCACTACATGAGCCAGGTGATCAAGGTCAACACCACCAGTGTTAAGTCGTGTTGATAGAATGTATCCTTGATGTGCTGTGTTGAGACTGGCACTTTTAGCTCTGTGATCTTCCTCACCAAAAGGCCTAGCTCCAGTCTAAACATGAGAAAAGCCTCAGATAAATCCCAGTTGAGGGACAGTCTGCAAAATGCCTGACCAGCATTCCTTTCAACTATAACCAAAACCAGGGAAAGTCTGAGAAAATATCACAGTCCAGAAGAATCAAAGAGACAAGATGAAAAAAATATAATGTGGTACTACAGATGGGATCCTGGAAGGGAAAATGGATGGTAATGGAAACAACAGAATTAAAATTAGCTAATAATAATATAGTGATATTTGTTTTATCGGTTGTGGCAAACTGAATATATGATGTTAACAATAAGGGAAACTGGGTAGCATATGGGAATACCCTATACTATAGTCACAATTTTTCTGTAAATCTAAAACTGTTCTAAAATGGAAAGTTTGTTAAAAACAACAATAAGAAACTGAAGACTCATAAGTATCTACTAATTTGCCCAGGATCACACACCTAGGAAATGTCAGGGCTGGTACTCTTGTCCAGGGATGAGCTTTTGAAGACCAGTTACAAAGTCAAGGCCACCTGAAACTGAATGTGTCTCCTCCAGTTCTCTTCCACTCCCTGTTCCCTGAGACGTATTAACATGTAACATCCTGATGTGCCCATGGGATTAGGACTGAAGACTACAGTGTTCTGCTTTGCTTCATTGTTTCGTAAACAGAACTGACCATCCATGAACCTCTTGCAGTGGTGAACTCAACTCAGTTTGAGGCAATGGAATTCCCAATAGTAATACTTGCAATAATCAAGGCAAGCATGTATGTGGTATTTTCTACAGTCGAGAGACTTTTAAAAGTGCTTCATGTGTGCTGATTCATTCAATCCTTAAAAAACCCTATGTGAGAAGTACCATTCTGCAGCTCAATTACAGAAAAAGCCTTACAGCTCAATACTTGTCCAAGTTCATTCTGTTATTCAGTAACAGAGTCAGAATTTGACCCAGACCCCAGACTCTGCTGTACTCTCTGCACTTTCAAAAACCAGTAAAAAACAAACAAAACAACAACAACAACAACAAAAACACTACCTTTCTGATTTCCCAGTTTAGTAGATGAAAGAAATCAGCCAGTGTGTCAGGCCCAGATTAATCCTACAGGCCCCACAAATTGCAGAAACTGAGAAGCATTTGTCCTGAAATGGGCAGAATTCTTAGGGCAGTTTTACAAAGGCAGTGACATCAACAATCCTTTGTAGGCTTTAGATAGTTGGAAAGAGAGAAGGATTCAGAACAGAAGGAACAGCAAATGCAAAGGCCCTGAGGCAAGAGGATGAGGGTTGTAGAAGGACTAGCAGAAGCTATGTCTGCTGTACATTGGGAGAATGGGGGTGAGGGGGGTGGAAGATGCTGAGTGGAAGCATACACAGAAGAGTGGGGCCTGAGTTGTGGTGGGAGGTGGGAGCCATTGTGGGGTTTTGAGGAGGGGAGAGCCAGGATCTGACTTAGTGTTTAACAGGATCCCTCTAGCTGCTGGATGAAAACTAGGCTGGAAGAAGGGAGGGTAGAAATGAAGAGGTCATCAAACAGCTTCTCTAAGGAACCAGAGACCAGATATTTTAAGTTTTTCAGGGTCAAGACTGTCACTGTGTCAACTACTCAGTTCTCCCATTGTAGGACAAAATCAGCCACAGAGTATAAGCAAATGAGTGAACATGGCAGTGTTTCAGTAAAACATTATTGATACAACAGGTGGCCAGCCAGATTTTGCCCCCAGGTAATAGTTTGCTGTCCCCGGGTGTAGGTAGGAGGTAATTGTGGCTTAGGTCATGGTGGGAGCTGCAAGGAGGGCTCTTTGCCAAGACTTGCTTTCCCATTGACATAAGTACCTGATTCCAGTCAGATTTATGATCTCCCAGATCTTTCCATTTTAATTTATGTGTATGGAAATATTCGGTTTTTGTGTGTACATTCTCATTTTGTTTTCAACTGGTTTTTAATCACTTTAGACCCCTGTGATACTGGCTGTCTCATTCTCTAGTCTGATGCTTTTGCACTGCAGGATATGTTTGTGCTAATTTAAAAATCTCCATCAGCCTTCTGAGCTGCTGGGTTGCAGCCCCCTGAATAGATATACCACAGTTCATTCCTCCATGACCCAGTTGAGGGAACTACAGATGTTTCCAGTTTTCTCACCGGGATGACTGGCTTCCTTGCACAAGACTGTTTGTATGTTTTTCTCTGGGTCAGAAAGTGTTCATTCCTTAGCACCACTGTGACTCACCAATGGTGAGGCTACAGGAAAACCACCCTCTGTCTTGGCCAAGCATTCCCCCTCATATCTCCCCCACCCCTAACACACAGACAGGATTATAGTCACGCTTTGAGTCCAGAGAGGCCAGAAGCACCTTGGGCAGTGAGGAGTTGTTATCCTCAGCCTGAGAGGGCTTCCCCCCATGCAGCAGAGTTGTGAAGCATAGGGTCCTCACCCCCAGGGCCCAGTGTCCTTGTGTCCTCCACCTCCTACAGCTCCCCTCCCTGTCGGTTCAGCAGGTAACTCCATCCAGGTCAGCTGGCGAAGTATGAGGTAGTGTCTAGCTGAGCATTGTGGTCTTTTATTAAGCCAAAATGTGCTCACTACTGTTGTCCCACTTTAGCACCCCCCGACAATCCCCTGGCAGATGAGAAAACCAGATTCTTCCCACATGCCTTACTCTGATGTCAGGGAAAGTGCAGGGAACTCTGCCCAGGGGCCTAAGAGCCTGGTGAACCCCTACAGCAGCTTTAAAGCTTTACGGGAGGACTGGGGGCCACTGGGCAGTGGTTTTTCAATTTCAGGCAAAGCAACCGACTGGGGGAAAATTCGCTATTAATTTTTCCTCAGTGCCTGGGTCTCTGAAGTCAGCACTGGCTTTTCAGTACAGTTCTTGTTAATGTATTAGGATGGTGGGCCCTAGGATCCTCCCATCTTGATGACATTGCTCTGGATCAGGGGTCTCCCAACTAGGATGCCCATGGGGGCCCAGATAAAGTAAAGTGAGGAAAACTCAATAGAGGTTATGGAGGAGTGGAGATGGAGCTTGAGGCTGTGGATGGTCAGCATAGAGGAATATAAGCCCTGCATTGCTAGAGTATGTAAATTCTCAAAGTAGCAGAAATTCTGGAGAGACAGAGAAAGAGAGAGAAGGAGAGAGAGAGAAGGGAAGAAGGGGAAGTGAGGGAGAGAGATGGTAATTGTTCCAGAATCATGTTTTACTGTTTTAAGACAGCTTGGGCTAAAGGAGATATGTCTCCTGGCCAGCTTGCAAGATCCTCCCTAATTGAACCTGTCAATACAGCAGTGAATTTGTTTGCCCTCCGAACCTATGTTGTCTGATGGAGTTTTGTGCAATGATGCAAAATGTGCAGCATCCAGTATGGTATTTGTTGGCTCCATTTGGCTGTGGAGACCATGAAATAGACATAATGAGCTGAATTTTCTACTGAATTTTTAAATTTATATTATTTATTTTGGGCTGTACTTGGTCTTCACTGCTGCACACATGCTTTCTCTAGTTGTGGCGAGCAGAGACTACTGTCTAGTTGCAGCGTGTGGCCTTTTCATGGCAGTGGTTTCTCTCATGGTGAAGCATAGGCTCTAGGGTGCATGGGCTCAGTAGTTGTGGCACACTGGCTTAGTTGCTCCATGGCATATGGGTTCTTCCTGGAGCAGGGACCGAACCCTTGTCCTCTGCATTGGCAGGCAGATGCCAAACCACTGGACTTCCAGTGAAGTGCTCTATTCAATTTTAACTGGCTAACTATAAAGAACCACATGTGGTTGATTGCTACTCTAGTAGATAATGTGATTATGGAACAGGAGTCTTTAGGAAAGGACATGCCATCTCAGGGATGGGGATCAATTTTACCACTAAGAGATAAGAATCCTGGGTGCAAGGAAGGAAAGGAGAAATGCAATCATAAGTAGAAATGGTTTAGGCATAAACCAGAGGTCTGCTGGCTCAGAGTGGTCATCCAGTGCCCTCCCAAGTTTCTTTTTTTCTTTCCACCACTACCCAAAGAGTCTCTCAGTTGGGGTCACCACTGATCACCATCGTGTCCTTTGCCCTCTGGTCTGGCTACCCTCTGCCTAGGGCTGACCCCAAGGAAGCCCCTGGGTGAAGCTTCCTGCTGATGTTGCCATTCAGACGTGTCAGAGCACACACCACCCACCCCCAGGGGCCACGGACATGCCAGGTCCCACGCCGCAGGACCCCAAGTCCTACTTTGTCACTGCCACAGAACTGGGGGCCAAGCAGTCCAGGGCCTCTGGGCACAAACCTCCTTCCAAACCAAAGGCTCCAGCAAGCCCCCTTCCAGTCCACAGCCCCTTGAGGAGACCAGGGAGGGATCAGCACCACACCACCCCTTCTTCTAGGTTCTGACCTCGAAACCCACAAAGCCAGCCCAGGCTTCCTGTATCAGGGTGACTGTGCCCACCCTACTCCCTGACTCTGTATATCTTCAACAAGTGATGGGAAGGTGGTCCCATTATCCCCCAGCAAAGCTCCTGTCCTCAAAGATAAATTCCAGCCTCTTCCTTGTGTAAAAAGAACTCTGCTCAAAATGTTGATCAGTCAGTCAGTTCAGTTGCTCAGTCATATCTTACTCGTTGATAGCACCATGTTCTTTCTCCCAGGGTGTCTCCTCCTTTCAGGAGTCCAGGGATGTTACAACCAGTTTCCCCCCAACCCTGCACCCAGAGGTCCATCTCAGAGTTCCATATGTCTCCTCTCCCTACAAGTCTTTACGAGGAGGTCTCCACCTCCTGAAATTGTCTTGCAAAAGCCAAAACTCGGATGTTTACAAATCTTAACACAATAATCAGAGCTAACATTTATGCAGCACCTACTGTGTGCCAGGTGTTTCTTCTCTCATCAACTGTGTAAGCAGGTTCTGTTGTTATCTCCACTTGCCAGTCTGACCGCTGAGGTTCATGGTGGCTGTATCATTTGCTCAAGGTCACACATCTAGGGAAGTGGTTGGATCCAGGATTCAAACCCAGACAATCAGACTCCGGAGCCTGAGCCCTAATCCATACCATGATAGCAAGCACACACACTTATGATTTTTGCCTTATGGATCCTTCACCTGAATGCACTTTAGGATGGAAGTGGAGCTCTTCACAGGGTTGGCGGGATTTGCATCTGGTTTCCTTGGGGGCACTGCATCACTCTTGCCTTTTGGTTGCCAACTGCAGGAAACCTATCTCCACTCCCTTAAACAGAAAAGTCTGTGTCTTCCTTTCCTGTGACTGTTGTACAAATTACCACACATTTAGTGGCTTAAAACACACAGTTCTGAAGGTCAAGTTTCCAAAATCAGTTTCACTGGGCTGAAGATGTCAGCAGAGCTGGTTTCTTCTGGAGGCTTTGAGGGGAGCATCTGTTTCTTTGCCTTTTTTGGCTCCAGGAATATGCCTGTATTTCTTGGCTTCTGGCCTCTTTCTCCACCTTCAATGCATGTCACTCCAGTACCCTTCTCTGTCATCAAATAACACCCCTCTGCCTCTTACTTGCAAAGACCCATATAAGTACATTCAGGGTCCAACTAGCATACTCTACCCATCATGAGATCTTTAACTCAGTCACATCTACAGCGTTCCTTTTGCCCTGGAAGGTTCCTGGGATTAGGACATGAGATATCTTTGAGGAGCTGTGTTTCAACCTACTATGGTGCTCAGGGTGGCCTACCCTCAGTTGTGGGCGGATAGAGTGAGTCACGTGATCTGACCTCATCCCTCTCTCCAGCTCTCAGACCTGCTTTCCTCTAACAGCCCCAGGCTTAACCCCACCATCCAGCAGCCCCAGGGAAAGAAGAGCTCCTCTTTGTCAAAAGTCCCAGGGCTGGTCCTCATTGGTCCTTCTGAGACTACAACCTCACCTTGGAAGTAATCACTGTGGCCAGAGGACCCTGAGTCTCTCTGATTGACTGAACCTGGGTCACGTGCCCACTGATGCCATCCCCTCCTCTCTGTCTTAATGACCGTGTGTTAAGGTATTTCTGCAAAGAGAACTGAGAAAGGGATGGGTGGTAGCAGGCAGCATGTTATTAGAATCCACTGAATGGCCAGCACTTGAAACGGTAACCTGGCACATAGTAGAAGTGAAGATGATCAGTCGTGTGTGACTCTTTGTGATCCCAAGGACTGCAGCCCACCAGGCTCCTCCATTTGTGGAATTTTCCAGACAAGAGTACTGGAGTGGTTCGCCATTTCCTTCTCCAGAAGATCTTCCCAACCCAGGGATTGAACCCAGGTTTCCCACATTGCAGGCAGACAGACACTTTACCCTCTAAGCCACCAGGGAAGACCAAACTATATGCTTGGCAAATAATAAGTGCTCAATAAATGATGGGCACAGATGGTGGGAAACTTGGGCAGGGGGCACCTCTGGAAGCTAATGCTTGAAGAATACAAGGTTTACTAAGCAGATGAAAGCAGAGAGCCCTCCAGACAGAGGAAACACCTTGAACAAAGCAAAGGCTTTCGCTGTATGATCATGGTGACCACACATCCTAGTGTACCTGGGGGCAGAGGGAGATTGGATTGATCCTATTTTCTGCCTGTCTCCCCCACTGTATTACTAACAACAGCCCCCTTTACACAGAAAAACTGTCAGGGTGTGCATGATAAATTATACAGTTATCACCACCTTAGAGCCAACCAGCTCCTTCATAAGGAAACCAAAGGCAGAAGAGAATGAGACTTACCAAAGAGCATCCAACTTTTAGTGGCAAACTCCAGACTAGAATTCAGGACTCCTCACTCCTAGGCCAGTGCTCTTTCACCCTCCAGCTTATGAAATCACCTCTCAAAGTCTGCATTGGCTTCAACAGTCACGTATCTCCCTTTTTCTCTTCTTGCCAAATTCTCCATAGGACTTTGACCAGATCCACCTGGATGATGTCTCATCTCATGACAATGGGCAAGATTTAAGGTAGGAATTTGGGGAGTCAAAAATGTCCCTTCTGATTGAGAATGAAGCTCTCCTGTCACTGGGATGCAGAGAGGAAGCTGGCTATCAGGGCAGGGTGTGCTTGCCTCCACGATAACAGGGACTTGTGTTTCTCTGAACTCAAAAATCACAATCATGCCCCCGACCCTGCAGCTTCTTCCACATCACCTCAAATCACTGAGGATGAGCTTTCCACAAACTCCCTGTAACTTGGCTTCTTCTTATCTCTTTGTGGGCGTGTTTTAGCCCTGCTTAATAAAGTCATGAATGCATGAGTGCATGGGTTCAGTCCCCGATCAGGGAGCTAAGATCCCACAAGCTGCAGATGCACAACAAAAAAACAGATAGAGCATGAAAATATTATATAAAGCATAATAAAATGCTGCATGCATAAAGACTGTCATACACCACTTCTAATCTTGCCTCCCAGAATCACCACCCTCAAGAGTCTAGTAGACATCTTCCCAAGAATTGACTGCACTCATTAACATATATGTGTGTGTGTGTGTGTATACGCACACATAAAATTTGATATTAGATCAGCTCAGTCAATACTCAAAAATATCTCCTGAATGAATAAACAGTACGTTGTTTTCTAGCGAAAACACTCAAAACTCCTAGGACATGAATTTCAGAAATAAGGTCCCCAACTGCTCAAAATGAGACAGCTTTCTGAAGAGTATGGCTGAAGAATGTTCCAAGCCTGTCCATTGTAAAAACAGAACCCTCATTAATCTGTGCTTATCAAAATGATCACAGTTGAGCACCTCTAGGCCCAGCAAAAGGATTGGGAGACCAAAACAATGTTTTGCTTGTGGGCCATTTGTGGTAACCTCATTTAGCATTGGCTTCCAACTTACTCCAAAAAAAAAAAAAAAGAAAGAAATCAAAGTTTCTGTTACTGAGCCCTGCAAGTCTTTTTAAAGCCCAGCACAATTAGAGGTGATCAGTGGGCATCACCTGCTTTGTCTTAATTAGCTGTTCAGAAAATACTCTGCAGTCAGGCCTGGCCAGGACCAGGCTCCAGTGCCCACCAGGACTGCTCAATTTATGGAGTAAATAAACCCCAGATCAAGCTAATTGTGTCCTTTCCATGAAGTCATCCCTGGGAACCACTCTCCGTTTCAGATCTATGAGTGACCAGTGTTCCATTTTTAATCTTTTCTGCTGTAGTGGCTAGCTTGAATCGAAAGCAATGCCCCTCTACATCCTGACCTGAGCTGAGCTATTGGTACCTCACCTTAAGAATCCACAATCCAAGGGTGTTTTTTGCTCCAGAAGTCAAATTCCCCATGTGTTCATTTAGGAAGTATCGGTTAATGACCTACTGTGAGCTAGGCATCAAATGTCCCATACATATATCATACACATATACATATATGTGTATATATATATACACATATGTTTTCCCTCAGTTAATAGTAAAAACTGAGACTGACCTGGTGGACCAGTTGTTAAGACTCTGTGATTCCAAGGCAGGGAGCATGGGTTTGATCCCTGGTCAGGGAACTAAGATCCCACATGCCACACAGGTAGCCAAAAAATAATTAATTACAAGAAGAAAAAACCCAAAAAGCCAAAAAAGCAAAACAAAACAGTAAAAACCATCAGTGTCACGGCTCTTATCTTGTGCAATTCCCTGTTCCGGATGGTTCATGCAGCTTATATCATTGCACCCTCACAGCAATTAAGAAAAAGTGGCTTGCATCATCCTCATTTTACACTGGAGAGCGGGAGGTACCGAGAGGTTAAGTAACCTGCCCAACATGACACAGCTGGTAAGTGTGGGAGCAGGATTCATGGACACCCTGCCCTGTCATGCCCTTGATCTCTTGGCAGAACATCCAGCCATCTCCCAGGAAACTCAGTCCTCTGAGTTTCAAGTCAGTGTTTTTCAAAAGTAAATCCTCTGGCCTTTCTGCACTACCCAGGGAAGGGTTACTGGTGGCTACTGATCCCAGAGCTGATACCTGCCTCTGCCAGAGGCTCTCACTTTAACCAGCCCACCCCTGCTCTGTGTAGCAAGACTCTTCTCTGTGCCGTTCCTGCAATACCAAGGGGAACTTCCCCAGTGGGTCAGATGTAGTAGGTGCTGGTCCAGGAAGTCCTACACAGGTGTGGTACCATCTTCCATGAGTGCCCAGGAGGTCATGCCTGATCTCTCCTTCTCCAGTGATCCAGACAAGTTTGAAAAAGAAGAACAAGTCACTTTTGAAAAGGAGGAATGTTAGGGTGAATGAATGCTCCAGCACCCAAGTTCATTGGCACTCAACCAAGGTCACAGACTCGTCTAAAGGCACACAGATGTTCTCTGCTGCCCAGCGACTCCCTGCTGGAGACTTCAGTGCTCAGATCACTGGATGGGAAGTGGTCTGATGCTGTCCTTCCACAGAGGCTTAAAAAAAAAAAAAGTGGAAAGGAGGTTGATAAAAATTAAATTAAAAAACAAAACAAAATTATGTAGCAAGATGAGAACCTTGACAGTAGAGAGGAAGGAGCATGAGGCAAAAAGCATGGGTTCTTGGGGCATATGATTCTCCTTAGTAACAACAATTGCATTTCAAACCTTCCCTCTTATAATTTGATATTCCCTCTTATAATTTGTCTTCCCAGGGACATGGTAATTGTATTGTAATTTAACAAAATCCACTGACTTTCATAAAAAATATGAATTTTTGCAACATATGCTAAAGAATTCTAGTCAAATATCACTCATTAGACTAGTCATATCAGTGGTTTTAAATACCACTTCAAAATATAAAACTTAAATTTCAGGAAAAAGTGCTTGAATAGATTTTATAAAGCATCAGGAAATATCCAAAATATTTTCCCTTACTGTGTCTACTGAAAAAAAAAAAAAAACTCTTCTGAAATTTCCTCTACTTGATAAAATAATGAGTTAAAAATGAAAAAAAAATCTAGAGCACATGGGCTTATATACAACAAGCTATGTAATGATTTCCATTTAACATTAGTCATAGTGGTGGTCACTCAAATAGGAAGTAAACTTGTATTTATCCAAACACCCAATAAAGCAAAATTCTCAGGTCAAAAAATAAAAACAGGGGTTCTGGAAAAGAGGAACCCTGATGGGATAAAGTCACATAGCCCCTTTCTCATCAGGTTAAGAATGTGCTCGAAAAGTGACCAGCACAGTGAGTCATCCTTACTAAATGGCTCTCTGTCCTTTTGACTAGAAAGTATCTAGTTAGGGGTATTTTATTTCTCTTTGGCCCCCGATCACCACAACCCAAGGCAGGGTCTGAGAAAAAAAAAGTGACAGCAAAATCTCTGTGTAAGGACCTGCCCAAACAATACCCATATACATACAATTATTTGATGCTCTATATTTATCCTTTGGAATTATTTCAGGTTTACTTGTGTCTCCCTCTCGATCCATTTCCCTCGATCCAGGCCACCCTTCATTACTTTCCAGTCCAAGAGCACTATGCTGGCCACTGATCTGCATGTGAAGCAGCTTATTAGGTATCCTATTTTAGGTCAAGGGGGACACTCCATCATTGTTTCTCAAAATCAGGGGGTTCCTTTCAAAACAGACTAGAGACACACATATGTAAACCTACCCTCTCTGTAAACACTAAAGACAGCTTTAAACTTGCAAGACAGTTCCCAGGAGAGAGTGTCTGTGAACTTTCACATTTCCTCTAAGCACATACCAAACATCACACACCCCAGTCTTCACTGTACAACTACTTACCATAGCTAGGACATGGAGGCAACCTATATGTCCATCGGCAGATGAAGGGATAAGGAAGTTGGCATACAGATACACAATTGTATGTTACTCAGGTCTAAAAAGGAATGTGGCCAAGTCAGTTCTAATGAGATGGGATGAACGTGGATCCTATTATACAGGGTCAAATGAGTCAGAAAGAGAAAAATAAACACTGTATGTTAACACAAATATATGGAGTTGAGGACCATGCAGGAGGTACTGCACATCCAACATGCAGAGCAGCAAATGAAGACACAGACATATAAAGAACAGACTTTGAACTCAGTGGGAGAACTTGAGGGTGGGTTAATTTGAGAAAATTCTTCTAAACATTTACATTACCTTATGTAAAATAGATGACCAGTGCAAGTTTGATGCGTGAAGCAAAGCAACCAAAGTCATGTTGAGGGACAACCCAGAAAGACAGGCAGGGGAGGGCAGTGGGTGGCACGTTCAGCATTTGGGGGACACGTGTATACCCATGGGCGATTCATGTTGGCCAATGTGCAGCAAAACCTGTCTCAGTACTGTAAAGTAATTATCCTCCAGTTAAAACAAATAAAAGACTATTCTTCATAATCTTGCACAGTGGTCAGTATTCTCAGAATGAGGGTGCAGGTGAAAAAGATACAGAAGAAAATTAAAAGCAACAACACCAACAAAACAAGTGTAATGATCAAAATGGAATAAAAGGATGGTCAGTGGGCCACAGCCTTGCAGAAAAGAGACTCACAAACCTTTGTGGAAAGGAGACTTCATAAAGAATAGCAGGTGGGCCCCAATTTAAGAGAAGCCTGAGGGTAGACTTGTTGGCCATGGAATGACAGTTCAGAGATGTGCAGCCGAGCCAGATATCAATTGGAGTGACTTTGGCCTCACCAGGCCACTTCATCTACCTCAGCTTCTCCAGTTAGAACCTGGTTTTTACTAGAGTTATCTACCACTCCTATCTTTTGCCAATTCCCTCAGGCCCTGGTGTCACTCTGGATTCCGCGGAGTCTCACTTTCTCCACAAGTGGAAGAACGACCCAATTTCCTGGATAACAGCTATGCCAGTGCTCAGCCCTTGGGCTCCTCACCTCTCGTTCTCCCAGTACCTCTCATGCTGGAGCCTTCCTCCTCACCTAGTACTGCAAAGGATTGGGCCACAGATCCTTTATGATGACCTTCCAGGGCAATGAGCAAGGTCAGCACAGGGCCGGCTAGGCCCTGAGCCCTCCCGTGCACCGCCAAGAACTCCAATATAAATCACCAATCTGGCCCAGTGCCCACGTGGGACCCCACCTCAGCAATTTGGTCAGATCCTGTGAAGCTGTGGTCAGAGAGCCAGTTGAAGAAGTTAACGCTGCTCTTGTGGTTCCTGCGGCTGTATGCCTTACGTTCAAACCCCTGGTGCCACTGAATTGGAGTGGAACAGGATACTTGGTATCTTGCAGGAGAAGGCATATGGGAGAAACACCTAAATCACTTTCCAATTCAACCTCCACTTTTCTGCCCCCACCCCCCAAAATCCAGGGAGCTGCCTCTTACCAGTGACGTTAATGAGATACTTCTTAACAATTACTTCTTTTTGGAAATACGTATTCCTCTGAAAGGACAATGTGATCATGCAGTGATGAGTGGGATGCTGGAGTTCCTCCACCTGCCAGGACAAAGTGTGGCAGGTGGGGGGTGGGTGGGTGTGAAACCTCTTTACAGAAGAGCTGCCTTTTCCTGTCTTCAGGGATAAACCACATCCTCTCCCCTTCCCAGTCACCTCCCCTCCTCAATGATCAGTGTCCCCTGCCTGACTTTCAAGTTGGTCATGAAGTGAAGCATGTCTTGGTCTTGTTTGGTCATCAGACATGACATTTGGGGGTGGTTCGTAAACTGCTTTAGGTCAAGGAGCCTCTAGATGCTCGAGGTAAAAGTGCCAGAAGAACAAAGCTAGCCTAAAGGGTAACATGGCTCTGTCTGACTTCAACTTGCTCCTAATTAACTCATCACATTTCTGTTGATGAAGACTGTCTGAACGCCAGACAAGGCTGTGCCTAGGAATGCACTACCAGAAGGAGGTTCTCTTCCTAACAGGAAGGCCCTAAGCTCCATCTCAGCCCCCTGAAAGTTAGCTTACTTCTGGAGAACACACACTGCTAGCTACAACCAGTATGAGCACATACACTGCCAACCTCCCCCCAAATACACTCAGCTTTTGGAAGAAGACCTGGATTCCAGATAAGCCTTTTCTCTGAAGAGTCCCTGGTGCTAAGGACAATTCTGACTGGGACCTCTGCAAGAAAAGCCCAAGTACCAATTTGTGCTAGCCAGAATAGCAAGGACATCACACCTAATATCAGGAACAGATATGCAGGACGGTCACCAATACCCATCATCCAAAAATATAAATTTTATACCAGAACTCTCAGATCTATAAACTGTTCCTGCAATAGCACAGGTTAAAAAAAAAAAAAAAAAAATCTCAAGCACCACAGCAAGGCATACAACTTTAATCCAGAAACCACGGATTCCCTGGGTGATGGCACTTCTGTGTTCTAGATTCAGCATCCGCCTCTGACAGTTCTTATGTTTCAGGCGAGCGTGCACCCTTTGGGCTTTCTTATTCACAGGCTCCAGCTCCAGCTGCAGGGTCGCCAGCGCCTCCAGTGCAGGCTGGTCACTCGGAGCTCCGGGCCTTGGATGTTCCTGGCACTGCTCCTCCGAGGACACCTGCTCCTGCTCCTCGTACACCACCAGCTCCACCTCCTCCATGACGTCTAACACCAGCAGCTGGACTTCCTGCCCGATTCCCGATATCTCTCCCTCCTCCAGGGTAGCACCTTCCTCCACTGCCTCCACCCAGTAGAGGGTGGCCTCCTCGCTTGGCACACCACCTGGGGCCTGCATCACCTCTGTCACCCCACCAGGCTGCTAGGCCCCAGGGCCCCTTCCTCGTGAAGACCTGGGCTCACAAGATCCAGGATCCCGGGCTGATGCTGCCTTCCCCTGGCCCCATCTCACTCTCCATGGTGTTCTGGTCCTAGCCCGGAGAGGCGAAGAAGCTGGCCACGAGAACACAGCAGGCAGCCTGCACAGCCTGCCCACCAACTGCAGCCTATGTGGCACTACCAACAGCTTCCTTGCCCACAGCCAATGAGCAGGGAAGGGGAGACACTCATGCGCAGAACTGTGCGTCCCCATGCACGAATAGGATGGTGGCCGGAAGGGGCTGAACTCCACACCCTGACCTCCAGACACCAGGACACGCCCCTTGGAATTCTGGGCACTCTGGCCGCAGGTGACCCAGTGGCCAAACTCGGCCCTGCGCAGAGTACACCGGTCCACGCAAGCCGTTTGCCTGACCAACAGTGCAGAAGTGCCTGACCAGCGACTGGGAGAGCAGGCCAGTTGGAGGTGAAGGCAAAGAACCAGAACCTGACGCTGCAGCCATCCTCAAGCTTGACATTGCCTCTGGGGCAGCGGGTGACTCCGTGTACTCAGGGATCCACACAGGTGAGACAGGGTTCGTGGGTACCTCAGGGACAGAGGGGCTCACCTCGGATCCAAGCTACAAGCCCTGGGCAGGGCGTGGGGCTGGGGGGCCGGGGGGCGGTGCAGGGGATCATGGTGGCACGGGGAAGCGGGCGGATCTCATGCTGACCTCACCAACCTGCACCCGCTGCAGAGTGCATCTCTCAACTTGTGCCTTAGGCTTGAGCCATGTCAGGAATGCAGCCATCCTCTGATGAAGAAGCAGAGCACTTTCCTCAGCTCACTGTCCAGGCCCCACAACGCAGCCCAAGCCAGACACCCTGGAGCCCCTGACCTGCGGGCTTTCAGCTCTTGGCCTGTCCCCCGGCCTGGCTTAGAGCAGGCAGCCGGGTGGCTAAGGATGTGCATCTGTGGATGCACTTCCCAGAGGAACAGAGCTTCTCTGGGAAGTGTTTGAAGTGGAGCAACGTGCTCCTCCTGACCATTAGTTACTCCTGCCTCCCAGCCGAACAGCTAAGGTGGGCACACTTAAGTGCCTGGACAGATGCCATGCTCACACTCTGTCTCCTAGGATGTCTGGTGTTTCACACTGAGCACATGCCTTAGACCAGACACACACACACACACACACACACAGGTGACACTAGCACACACATGTACACACACACACACACATACAAGGAACAGTGACACAGATGCAAACAGGTGTTTCAGAGACTGAAGAACCAGTGGTTCATATGAAAGACACAGACCTCCTTATTTCTCTGAGGAAAATGTCCATTCTGATCTTCAAATATGAAATATAGAGAAATCCAACTTTCATGAAGGAAAGTTTTTCATACAGGCAATATAGATTTTCATACATGCAATGCAGAGAACTCTATATTTCATGGTGGACAGTCATTGCTTTATATTTGGGAAATACAAAGAATTAAGTATTTCACAAAGAAACAGTGGTGCCGAGAATATAATTTATAAAATAGAGGTGATTCCAATTCCATATTCGTTCCCCATATCTTAATTAGTTAACTTCATGTCAGTAAAATTTCACTGAGGTTTCCATATAGGCAAGGCATACAGTTTCACAATTCAAGCAGGAAAGCATATGCTCAATTTTTCATATCTGAAATATGTAGATTTCCCCATTCATGTAGGAAACAGTGTGCACAAATATTTATATGTGAAACAGACAAGATTCAATATACGAGGAAGAAATTTATAAAAGTACGGTTTCAAACATGAAATACAGATTTCCTTTTTCATGTTTAAACATCTGCATCCATGTTCTCACAAGTGAAATAGAGAAAATTCCATATTTCATGCAGAAAAATCATCTCTCAGATTTTCATCTGCATGAAGCAGGGCATGCATAGCAAGGGCTCTGGAACAACCCAGAAGCATAGCATAGGAAGGGATATGGGAGTGGTTCCAGGATGGGTGGGACCCCTACATACCTTATGGCTTATTAATGTTGATGCATGGCAGAAACCATCACGATACTGTGTAGTAATTAACCCCCAGTTAATTTCTTTCTTCATTGAGTTTTGAGAAAAGGAAAAGAAGAACGGGACTCTGCTCTGCTCTGTGGTGACGTAAATGGGAAGGAAATCAGAAAATGATGGGAAATATGTACACCTAAAATTGATTCGCTTTGACATATGTACAGCAGAAACTAAAGCAACCTTGTGATGCAACTATAGTCCAATAATAATTGTTTGAAATAGATTACATGTCAACTAATTCCAGCAATGAATAAATAATCGATGGCCCCGTTGGCAATATATGACCTAGGCAGTGTTATGCTAAGTTAAATAGTTCAGTTAGAGGAAGGCGAAAGCTTTTACATCACATGACATTGTTAAGTTGAAATCCCTGCATTATGAAAACAGAGTAGAGTGTGGTCATTGGGCTAGTTGAAATGGCCCATAATGGTCCAGGTTACCAAGTTTTAGTCCCGGGTTGAATAAGCTCATCAAGGAAGATACTGTAATAGAGGCAGGATGTAAGAGAGCTGTAGGCCTCAGCCCAAGACCATTAGTGAAGCTAGAAAACCCAACACCGCCAACAGAAAGCCTCTCAGCACAATGCAGTGAAAGCTACATTATAGCCTTCCCACAGGGCCCTCCAGGCCCTCGGGCCTCGGGCTGGGTAATGGACTGTGGAGCTTGGGGACAGGCTGTGTCTTGCAGAGTCCCAGAGCCCTTGCTGGAACCACTCACTGGCCTGGCCCAGGTTTCCAAGCAATGGCCAACGTGTCCCACCCCTACCTCCATGTCTGAACAGTTGTGACATCTGCATGGGTCACAGTCTACAGGACCCAGCTCCCCATTAGGGTAGACTGAGGAGGCTGAGGGCCAGCTGCATGCTGGGTACCTGGCTCCCTCATTGACGGCGGCTGGGCAGGGTATGGGGGCCTTGGTAAGGGGAGGGCACAGAGAGCTGAGAACTGCCTCTTCTAGCTGAGACCAGGCACTGCTGGAAGTAACAAGACTGGGTGCTAGATGAATGCTCCCAACAGGATAACTGGCCTGCATAGGGACCCCCTCCTTCCAACCAGGACCTTAGAGGATGAAAGTCAAACTTGGGGCCTTTCCTTTTAGGGAATAGGGAATAATGTTCATTTCCCTTGAGGATTACAGGATCACAGCTGGCCACCACCTTACCTCAGGCACACAGGATCTGACAGCAAGAAGTTTGTACCAGCTCATCACACCCCTCTCTCACGTTTCCTATACATGGCCTTTGCTGAAAGCTTTGAGGGAGTTTACATTTTTTTTCCATTGGCTTAGGCTTTTATTCTTTTTTAATGCAAGCATTTAGCATTATAAGCACCTCAAGACATGCATCTCATGAGTTCTCATATGCTGATTTTTTTTTTTTTTTTTGGTCACTCAGCTAAAGTATCTTTTAATCTTTATATTTTACCTCTTTGTTTAAAATTTTGTTTTAATTGGAAGCTAATTACTTTACAGTATTGTGGTGGTTTTTGCCATACATTCACATGAATCAGCCATGGGTGTATATGTGTTCCCCATCCTGATCCTCTCTCCTGCCTCCCTCCTCATCCCATCCATCAGGGCCTTCCCAGTGCACCAGCCCTGAGCACCCTGCCTCATGCATCGAACCTGGGCTGGTGCTAGGTTTCACATATGATAATATAAATGTTTCAATGCTATTCTCTCAAACCATTGCACCCTTTCCTTCTCCCGCAGAGTCCAAAAGTCTGTTGTTTACATCTGTGTCTCTTTTGCTGTCTCGCATATAGGGTCATTGTTACCGTCTTTCTAAGTTCCATATATATGGGTTAATCTACTGTATTGATGTTTTTCTTTCTGACTGACTTCACTCCGTATAATAGGCTCCAGTTTCATCCACCTCATTAGAATGGATTCAAATGCATTCATTTTAATTGCCAAGTAATATTCCATTGTGTATATATAGCAGAACTTTCTTCTCCTTTCCTCTGTCAGTGAACATCTAGGTTGCTACTATTGAAAACAGTGCTGCGAGGAACACAGGTGCACGTGTCTTTGAACTCTGGTTTCCTCAGTGTGTATGCCCAGCAGAGGGATTACTGGGTCATATGACAGTTATCTTTCCAGTTTTTTAAAGGAATCTTCACATTTCACTCCATGGTGACTGAACTAGTTTGCATTCACACCATCAGTGTGAGAGGGTTCCTTTTTCTCCACACCCTCTCCAGCATTTACTGTTTGTAGACTTTTGGATAGCAACCATTCTGACTGGCTTGAGATGGTACGTCATTGTGGTTTCGATTTGCATTTCTCTGAGAATGGGTGTTGTTGAGCATCTTTTCGTGTGTTTTTTAGCCATCTATATATCTTCTTTGGAGAAATGTCTGTTTAGTTCGTTGGCCCATTTTTTGATTGGGTCACTTAATTTTCCAGAATTGAGCTGCAGGAGTTGCTTGTATATTTTTGAGATTAATTTTTTGTTTGTTACTTCATTTGCTATTATTTTCTCCCATTCTGAATGCTGTCTTTTCACCTTGTTTATAATTTCCTTCTGTGCAAACACTTGCTTATAGTTTTCCTCCTGCACAAAAGCTTTTCAGCTTAATTAGGGCCCATTTGTTTATTTTTTCTTTTATTCCCATTACCCTGGGAGGTGGGTCATAGAGGATCCTGCTGTGATTTATGTCAGAGAGTGTTTTGCCTATGTTTTCCTCTAAGGGTGTTGTAGTTTGTCACCTTATGTTGAGATCTTTAATCCCTTTTGAGTTTATTTTTGTGTGTGTAGTGTTAGAAAGTGTTCTAGCTTCATTCTTTTACAAGTGGTTGATCAGTTTTCCCAGCACTGCTTGGTCAATAGATTGTCTTTTCTCCATCGTATATGATTGCCTCCTTTGTCAAAGATAAGGTTTCCATAGGTGTGTGGATTTATCTCTGGGCTTTCTGTGTTGTTCATGGCAAACAGATGGGGAAACACTGGCTGACTTTACTTTTCTGGTCTCCAAAATCACTGCAGATGGTGATTGCAGCCATGAAATAAATGACGCTTACTCCTTGGATGGAAAGTTACGACCAACCTAGAAAGCATATTGAAAAGCAGAGACATTAGCTTGTCAGCAAAGGTCTGTCTAGTCAAGGCTATGGTTTTTCCAGTGGTCTTGCATGGATCTGAGAGTTGGGCTATAAAGCAAGTTGAGTGCAGAAGGATTGATGCTTTTGAACTGTGGTGTTGGAGAAGACTCTTGAGAGACCCTTGGACTGTGAGGAGATCCAACCAGGCCATCTTAAAGGAGGTCAGTCCTGGGTATTCACCTGAAGCTGCAACTCCAATATTTTGGCCACATGATGTGGAGAGCTGACTCATTGGAAAAGACCCTGATGCTGGGAAAGATTGAGGGCAGGAGGAGAAGGGGACAGCAGAGGATGAGATGGTTAGCATCACTGACTCAATGGACATGGGTTTGGGTGGACCCTAGGAGTTGGCAATGGACGGGGAAGTGAGGCCTTGGGTGCTGTGGTCCATGGGGTCTTAAAGAGTCAGACGCTACTGAGGTGAGCTGAACTGAACTGCAGTCAGTTCGGGCCAATGGTGGTGTCGCAGTGCTGTTTGGTGGTCACTGGCGAGCATAGCTTCACGGGTGCTGAGCCGGCAGCATCGTCCGTGCTGTGGGCGCTGAAAAAGAATCGCTGATCCTGCTGAACTCAGATTTCGCTTTACCCAGAACGAACAGTCTGTCTACCCTACATCCTGGGAGTTTCCCCAAATCCTTGTGAGTAAAGAAGGTAGGCTGCATCCTTATATGGGTCCATTTGTAGGAGTTTGGAGATCTGTGGTGACAGAAATCAGGAGAAAAGTGGAAGACCGGGGAGAGGCTAGAAAATGACCACGAGGGGCCCTTTAGGTGACCTGGGGACATCCTCCCTTCTCATCTGCATTGGGGAGAATGGTTTCCAGTGGGAAGGCTAGAGGCAGTGTGTCTGGCCAAAAACAGGTGGCTTTCTCATGAACGTGAAGGTATTTTCTCATTTTATAACATACACAGTTTACGGAACCAAGCTCAAGTGTGCATCATGATATTTTCTCACAGAGGATTATACTTGGGTACCCATCCCCCAGATTAGGATGATTCTTAAAAGTAGAATTCAGATTATGCCCCTCTCCTGCTTTAAAAAGCAGGCGTCTGGCATCTTCTCACTGGATTTGGAATAAGATCCAAACTCCAACAGAATAAAAAGTCCCACAGCCAGTAAATATTAGTCCACTGCTGATGGAGATTCGGTTTGTTTACATTCTTTGCTATGACAGACAGTATTGTCAAAAATAACTCTATATAGAATATGCATGCTTATGTAAATGTATCTGTAGATAGATTCTCAGAAGTGGAATTGACGAGTCAAACTTACAAATAAGATAAACGTTGCCCACTTTCTCTTCTTACAAGTTGTGCCAATTTCAGCTTCCACAAGCACTGCACGAAGCCCCACAGCTCCACCAGCACTGTGTCATAAAACTTTCAAACTTTTGTCAAGCCGATGCAAAAACTGGTATCTCAATATATATGCATTTCTCTTATTATGAGTGAACTTGAACATCTTTGTATAAGTTTCAGAACCAGTTGCACTTTTAACAATACAGTAAGATATCTGTTCATGCCCTTTGATCGTTTTTTATTTGGTTGGTTGACTTATTATTTATTTCTAAGAGTTTTTTATATATCAAGGGGGGTTAACACTTATCATTGTCTTTGACTTCAATTTCAATTTGACTTTGGTATCATGTCTTTATTTTTATAATAAGTATCTATTTATGGCTGTGCTGGGTCTTCACTGTTGCAAGGGCTTCTCTCTAGCTGAGGAGAATGGACCTCCTCTCTAGTTGTGGTACACAGTCTTCTCATTGCAGTGGCTTCTCTTGTTGTGGAGCACAGGCTGTAGGGTATGTGGGCTTCAGTAGTTGGGGCTTCTGGGCTCTGAGCACACGATCAGTAAGTTGTAGTGCATGCATCTAGTTGCCCATTGAAACGTAGTAACTTCCCAAACCAGGTATTGAACTGGCATTTCCTGCATTGGGAGGCAGATTCTTTACCACTGAGCCACCTGGGAAGGCTTACTTATAATTTTTAGTATGTTTTTTAAGGTGGTCAAATTTCTCAGTTTCTTTCTTTCTTTTTTTTTGTTTTTGAGCAAGCACCTTGTCTTATTCAGATATGTGTCTGTTGTGCCTGGGACACTGCCAGTGCATTGTAGGTGCTCAATTAATATCTGATGGAGAAAATATCCACTCCACTTGAATGATTGATTTCTTGAGTAGACATCTGAGTCCATGTGATATAATACTATTACTACTGTTTATTATGTGCTATATATGTTGACATGCTTTTGGCTGCAAATAACAAAGGAAGAGGAACTCAAAATATTTCAACCATAAGGACATTTTAATCTCACATAAAAAATTTAAGCCATCTTTCCTAAGCAATTATCCTTCTAAGAATTAACCAGTGTTCAATCAATAGAAATCTCTGTTGAATCACTCCTGCCACATCTTTTACCCCATGTAGATTATTGTCTACAAATGAAGCCAAATTAGAGGAAACAGTGTCCAGGGATAGAGACAAAGAGACTGACTTCAAAAGAATTTAAAGATACTTGTTAAATTCTGCCTTTGGGGTGTTGGTGGCCATGGGGTCTGAGATCACACATTCCTGAACCTTTCAGTCAAGTGGCCAAATATCTTTTTCTTTTTTAAAGTCACTTTGATGGTATTTATGCTATTTGCAACTGAAAATTCCAAGGTTAGATCTCTGACTTCTGAGTCCCTTGTGAAACAAATACCTCCAGGCTTGGAGGTTGACCTGAAGACTTCTTTGATTTTCTGTCCTTCTCCTGAGCTGGCCAGGAAGTTCTGGTGTTATGCTCAGATTCCTAGAAGGCCAAGGGTCTTTGTTTGGGAGTATTGCATAGTCCAGCTACTCTACTTCTAAGAGGGTTTCAGAGGGCTGCAAGATCCTGTTGGATAAACAGTGAAGGCAAGGTCACAAGACACCTTCTTAGCTGGAGGAACCCTGGTTGGTGTCCAGCATCTGCTGGGGGAGGTGTGGAGAACCAGGGACCTGGGCTGGTGGGCTGCATCTCTGATGGCAGGTGGTGAGGCCATGGGTGCTGCTATAAAGAATCCAGCTCCAGGGTGTGCCTCAGCAACTTCAGGTCCGCATGGCAGGAGAGCCTCCAGAAAGAAATGTTGTGCTGGAACACAGAACGTTGGACACATGGTTATGGCTGCA